>NC_056623.2:227531112-228131112 GCF_002870075.4 Lactuca sativa | reverse complement strand
ATAAGGTTATAGTAGGCATGGATTGGTTGAGTCCCAATGGGGCGGTGATTGATTGTGAGCTGCAGCTAGTGAAGGTTCGCACTCCCAGTCGGGGAGAGTTAGCGATTCAGGGCGAGAGGCCACAGCGCGGACCAACCTTTTGTTCCGCCGCGAGAGCGAGACGCTATTTTCAGCAGGGTTGCGCTTATTATGTAGCTTATGTCTTGGATGCCCGGGAGAAGGGCAAGACGTCAGTTGATGATGTTCTGGTAGTGCGAGACTTCCCGGATGTATTTCCCGAGGATTTACCGGGAATACCTCCTGAGAGGCAGGTTGAGTTTAGGATCGACCTGATTCCTGGTGCGGCTCCGATAGCCAAGGAACCGTACCGTCTAGCTCCCCCTGAGATGCAAGAGTTGTCTATGCAACTGCAGGAGCTGCTAGACAAGGGTTTCATTCGGCCGACCAGTTCGCCTTGGGGAGCGCCGATCCTGTTTGTGAGGAAGAATGATGGGTCGCACCGTATGTGTATAGATTACCGGGAGTTGAATAAGGTAACGGTGAAGAACCGTTACCCACTTCCGAGTATAGATGATTTGTTTGACCAGCTTCAGGGAGCGTCTTGGTTCTCCAAGATCGATCTATGCTCCGGATATCATCAGATGCAGGTTAGGGATGAGGATGTGCAGAAGACTGCTTTCAGGACCAGGTATGGTCATTATGAGTTTGTGGTGATGCCATTTGGGATCACCAATGCTCCAGCCGCGTTCATGGATCTCATGAATCGTGTGTGTAGACCGATGCTGGATCGGTCAGTGATAGTATTCATAGATGATATCTTGGTGTATTCCAAGACGCAGGAGCAGCACGAGGAGCACCTGAGGGAGGTGCTGGAAGTTTTGAGGAGGGAGAGACTTTTCGCAAAGTTCTCCAAGTGCGAGTCTGGTTGCGCGAGGCGCAGTTCCTTGGTCACCTCGTCAACCAGAAGGGTATTTTAGTGGATCCGGCCAAGATAGAGGCCGTGATGCAGTGGGAGGTCCCGAAGTCTCCATCCGAGATTCGGAGCTTCCTAGGGTTGGCAGGGTATTACCGGAGGTTCATTCAGGATTTCTCCAAGATAGCAGTGTCGCTCACCTGACTGACCAAGAAGTCGGTGGTATTTCGTTGGGGGCCTGAGCAACAGGCAGCGTTCGAGACTCTCAGGCAGAGATTGTGTGAGGCTCTGATCCTTACCTTGCCAGAGGGAGTAGAGGACTTTGTAGTCTACTGTGATGCCTCAATCACAGGTATGGGAGCAGTGTTGATGCAGCGAGGCCATGTGATAGCTTACGCCTCGAGGCAGTTGAAGCCTCACGAGGCTAACTATCCTACCCATGATTTAGAGCTGGGGGTGGTTGTGTTTGCCCTCAAGATTTGGAGACATTATCTTTATGGGGTCCGTTGTACTATCTACACAGATCACAAGAGTTTGAGGTACCTTATGGATCAGCCGAGTCTGAACATGAGGCAGAGGAGGTGGTCGGATGTGCTGAAGGATTATGATTGTGAGATCTTTACCATCCAGGGAAGGCCAACATGGTGGCCGATGCCCTAAGCCGCAAGGTGTCGGCAGCCCCTATCAGAGATTTGTGTTTGATGATGACAGTGATTACTCCGTTGTTGGAACGGATCAGGGAGACTCAGGTTGAGGGCCTCAAGGAGGAGAGGCAAAATTGTGAGAGGATAGTGGGCCGAGTAGTTTCGTTTGATTATGACAGTCGGAGATTGCTGATGCGTCATAGGAGAGTGTGGGTACCGTATTGGGGTGGGGTACGGCAGGTGTTGATGGACGAGGCTCATAAGTCTCGATTTTCTATCCACCCAGGGGCGACGAAGATGTATAGAGATCTTCGACCCGATTATTGGTGGCCCTGCATGAAGCGGGATGTCACCTGGTATGTTGAGAGGTGCCTGACCTGCAGGAAGGTCAAGGCGGAGCACTAGAGGCCTCATGGCAAGATGCAGCCGTTAGATATTCCCGTGTGGAAATGGGAGGACATCAGCATGGATTTTATCACCAAGCTTCCCAGAACCGCACGAGGGGTAGATTCGATATGGGTAGTAGTGGATCGGTTGACGAAGAGTGCTCATTTTATCCCGATCCAGGAGAGTATATCGGCAGAAAAGTTAGCCGATATATATGTGCATGAGATTGTGGCACGTCATGGAGTGCCGGTATCGGTGGTGTCAGACCGAGATGTCCGTTTTACATCCAAATTCTGGAAGCGGTTTCACGACGAGATGGGTACTCGTCTCTATTTTAGCACCGCTTTCCACCCTCAGACGGACAGGCAGAGCGAGAGGACGATTCAGACTCTCGAGGACATGCTCAGGGCATGTGTTCTAGACTTTGGTGGCAGTTGGGATACGTATCTTCCGTTAGCGGAATTTTTGTATAAAAACAGTTATCATGCGAGCAATGATCGACCTCCCTTTGAGATGCTTTATGGGAGGAAGTGTAGGACCCCGATTTGTTGGGGCGAGGTCGGTCAGCGGGTCGTTGGGAGCACAGAGGTGGTGCTCAAGACGACCGAGTTGATTCAGCAGGTCTGTAGTAGACTGCAGACTGCGCAGAGTAGGCAGAAGAGCTACGCCGACAGGAGGCGTTCAGACTTAAAGTTCCGGGTGGGCGATATGGTCCTTCTGAAGGTCTCACCCTGGAAGGGTGTCATTAGGTTTCGGAAGAGGGGCAAGTTGGGCCCCAGGTTCATTGGTCCTTTCAGGGTTTTGGCCCAAGTGGGTTGGGTTGCTTATCGGTTGGATCTTCCAGTAGAGCTTAGCCAGATCCACAACACTTTCCATGTGTCTCAGTTGAGGAAGTGTTTTGAGGATGAGTCAGCAGTTGTTCCCTTAGAAGAGATTCAGGTTGATAGCAGCCTGAATTATATTGAGAGGCCGGTCGCGATTCTGGACCAGAAGACAAAGACCTTGAGGAACAAGGCAATTCAGTTAGTGAAGGTGCAGTGGCAGCATCAGAAGGGGTCTGAGTGGACGTGGGAGGCTGAGGAAGAAATGAGAGAGCACTACCCGGAGTTATTTGCAGATTCAGCCTTAGCAGACTTCGAGGACGAAGTCTGAGACAAGTGGGGCAGAATTGTAACGCCCCATTTCTGGTATGTTGCTTCCGTGGCATTTATTTAGAAGTTTTCCAGAGGGACTCGACGAGTCTATGGCCCGACTCGTCGAGTAGGGACGAGATTTCGAGCACGTGTTAGTCGGCGACTCGACGAGTCCATATTCGGGACTCGGCGAGTCTGCCTGCAAGGTAGAAACCCTAAATCCCCAGGTTTGCATCCTATTTAAACCACCTTATGAGCCCCAAACTCGTCCCCTTCACCCTCAGAGCATCATTTAGCAAACCCTAATCATTCCCTTGAGTAATTGAGCATTTCTTGTGTGAATCTTGAAGTTTTGAAAAGAAGAAGGATGCTAGATCCAAAGGAGAAGAAGAAGATCCAAGGTTTTGCACCCATTTCAGAGTTTATTGAGGTATTAACCGAATTCCTTCTGTTTCTATGATTGATTTCTCTTTAACAAGCATATTTAGCCTTTTTTAGCCATTTCTTAGCTTGTTCTTAGTAGAGAGATCACATTAGATTGATTAGCCTTCGGATCTAGCCATGTTTCAGTTCCAAAATCATAGATCTATCACCTTTATAGAGCCATTTTGCATGATAGCCCTAGATCTACTCTTCTAAGTGCCTTTTTAGCCTTTATATCCCTTTTCATGCTTATGTACACGTAAAGTTGGAAACTTTACGTGGTAAATCAGCCTTAGAAACTCAGATCTACAAATTATATGCGGTGGTTTTGATCAGAATCGAGTTTTTAGGATCTGCATGCTTGTGACTCGGCGAGTCGTTCTTTGGACTCGGCGAGTCAGGTCGCGAGTCCCCGATCTTTACCCTTTGAGTGATTCCGAGTGGAGGCCAGTGAGCAGTAGGATGGACTCAGTGAGTCGGAGGTTGGACTCAATAATGGAGGGACTCGACGAGTTGTTCATACAACTCGGCGAGTCCAAGACAATCTTCTTAGATCGAAGAACAACTCGTCGAGTTGTTCATATGACTCGACGAGTCGGATGCAGATTGCCTGAGCTTTTGAATCAAGAGGGTACTCGTCGAGTCGATGCCATGCTCGACGAGTAGCCACGAGTAGGGTTGAGAAGTGAGACTAGGGACTCGGCGAGTTGGCGGCCCAACTCGGCGAGTCAGGTCAACTGTAGGTTGACTTTGACCAGGAGAGTTGAATTTGACCAGGGGTAAAAGAGTCATTTTACCCAATGCAGTGATTAGCATCTGATTGAGTGTGTTTATGGATTTGTAGCCGGGAAGATACCGGAGCTGCAGCAGTTAGCTTCTAGAGCCATACACACAGCAGCCTGTTCACGAGGTGAGTTTCCTTCCAGTAGGAACGGGTCTAAGGCCACAATGCCGGCCCGTTCAGTTAGCAGTAGTTCCTGGACTTCGATCCAATGCAGTAGTTAGTATGTTTGCCGCCTCCGTGGCTCAGATAGGATTTATGTGTTTATGTAGATGATATGTTATGCTATGCCGTGTTCAGTTAGTCCGGACTTTGGTCCGATGCAGGGGACGGGGTCCCAGTCAGTTTCGGACTTCGGTCCGATGTAGGGGACGGGGTCCCAGTCAGTTTCGGACTTCGGTTCGATGTAGGGGATGGGGTCCCAGTCAGTTTTCGGACTTCGGTCCGATGCAGGGGACGGGGTCCCAGATAGTTAGTCCGGACTTCGATCCAATGCAGGGGACGGGGTCCCAGTCAGTGGGCAAGTCCCAGTATGTGCTTTTTATGTATGGTATGGTATGTGGACTGTGGTAGTTTTGGGGAGCTCACTAGGCTTCGTGCTTACAGTTTCAGTTGTGGTTTCAGGTACTTCCGCAAGCAAAGGGAAGAGCTTGGGATGATGGCATCGCACACACCACAACTTCAGTTTTTGTCTTGGGAGTTGATTCAGTTTCTTGATATGTTTGGATACAGTTGTGTTACAGTTTTTCTCACAGTATTTTATTATGGTTTTTGAAACACGCAATGTATGGTTTTATTATGTGATACTTAGTTTCATGGTTTTTGTTATAATAAAAATTGAAATTTTTGGGTCGTATTTTTGGGTCGTTTCATCATTGAATTATACATAAGAGCACGTTTTATAACATCGAGTTACCAATGCATTTACGTACAATCAATGCATAAGCAACTCATAAGTAACAAATCATATCTCTAGGTTTGAAGACTTATATAATATTACCGTCTCACGATCACTCGAGATAAATTCCATGAAGTGATTCCAGTGAGCGTGGGTTGAGTCCAATGCTTAGAACTTATGAGCACTCATGATTGTTGTATCCATGTCCAACACCTTAGACCTCTGCAACCAATCATGATAGTCTTGATTCATACCTAATTCCGACATATGACCGACTGTGGAGGTTTGAATAATATGATATAGCAAACATAATTATTCTGGAAGTCAAAACATGCAAAAGAAATATAGTAAACGATCGATAAGAGATAGCAACACTTTACTCATAAATAAAACACCTTTTATTCATCATCTAATGTCAATTGCACTTTACAAATTTCAAGGTTATCTAATTACTAAATCTAATATCATCCTTAAGCCCTATGCTCCGAGCATGCTGGAGATGCTTAACCCGAGTCAGTCCCTTTGTGAGGGGATCTGCTCGATTCTCATCCGATGATACCCTTTTCACCATGAGGAGTCCTTCTATTCGATGTCTGATTAAATGGTATTTTCTGTCGATGTGTCTGGATCTCCCGTGATCCCTTGGTTCCTTGGCTAAGGCAACAACACTTTCACTATCACAGAAAAATTCCATTGGCTTTTTAATAGCCGATACAAATCCAAGGTCTCCAATGAAGTTCTTAGGCTGTATTGCCTCTTTAGCTGCCTCGCTAGCTGCTATATACTCTGATTCGCAAGTTGAATAAGCTACTGTCTCTTGCTTGGAACTCTTCTAAGAAATTGCTCCTCCGTTTAAGGTAAAGACCCAGCCGAACTGCAAGCGGAAATTATCCCTATCAATCTAAAAACTAGCATCACTATACCATACAACTCTCAGGTCATCACTCCCACCGAGGGTAAGGACCCAGTCATTAGTCCTCCGTAGGTACTTGAGGATATTCTTTACCGCAGTCCAGTGTGCCATGCCAGGGTTCCCCTTATACCTGCTAACCATGCTCAAGGAAAAGGCTACATCAGGTCGAGTACACGTCATAGCATACATGGTCGATCCTACAGCCGAAGCATAAGGTATGTGACTCATTTCTGCTATCTCAGCCTCAGTACTAGAGCTTTGTGTCTTAATCAATCTGGCGTTACTCTGGATGGGTAACTCTCCTTTCTTGGAGTCCTGCATGCTGAATCTCTTCAGCACCTTATCCAAGTATGTACTCTGACTAAGTCCAATTAATCTTTTACTCCAGTCTCTCAAGATCCATATCCCTAGAATATAGGCAGCTTCTCCTAGGTCTTTCATAGAGAAACACTTCCCAAGCCCGGACTTAACTTCCTGCAGAGTTGGGATTTCATTTCCTATGAGTAGTATGTCATCCACATACAATACCAAAAAGCTAACTATACTCCCACTAGCCTTGACGTATTCACAAGATTCATCTTCACTCCTAGAAAAGTCAAATTCCTTGACTTTCTCATCAAAGCAAAGATTCCATCTGCGAGGTGCTTGCTTTAACCCATAAAATGGATTTCTCAGGCTTACACACTCTATTAGGGTACTCTGTATTGACAAAACCTTCTGGCTGACTCATGTAAACATCCTCAGCCAACTTTCCATTAAGGAAAGCGGTTCTGACTTCCATTTGCCATATTTCATAGTCATGAAATGCGGCTATGGCTAACAGAACCCTAATAGACTGAATCTTGGCCACCGGAGATAAGGTATCATCATAATCAACTCCCGGAGTTTGTGAGAAACCCTTTGCAACCAGTCATGCCATATAAGTGTGTACATTACCATCCATGTCGGTCTTCTTCTTGAAGATCCATTTGCACCCTACAGTCTTATGACCTGGTACATTCTCAACCAAGTTCCCAACTTGATTGTCATACACGGACTGTATCTTGCTGTCCATTGCCATTTTCCTCATGGCTGGCTCAAGGCCTGCCATGGCTTCCACGTAACTGTTAGGTTCATCCAGACCTATCAGTGTCTCATCACTGATAAGTGTATCACCTTCCGCAGTAATATGGAATCCATAGTAATGCTCAGGTGCATTCCTAACCCTTGTGGAACGCCTTAGAGGTACAGACTTGTCAATTGGATCAACAAGAGTTTCCTCCTCAAGTTGAGTGCTAGGGTTTGAAGTTCCTTCACCGATTGACTCTTGAACTTCTTCAAATTCAACTTGCCTCCCACCGTTTCCTTGGCTTATGAACTCTCTCTCTCTGTCAAGAAAGCCCTCCTAGCTACAAAGACCACATTTTCACTAGGTCTGTAGAAGAGGTGACCAAAGGATTGCTGTGGGTAGCCGATGAAAATACACCTCTTGCTTCGAGGTTCGAGCTTATCATGAGTCTCGCGTCTCACGAAAGCCTCGCAACCCCAAATCTTAATGTGGTCTAGTTTGGGTACTTTACCAGTCCACATCTCATGAGGAGTTTTGGAAACTTACTTTGTAGGGACTAGATTAAGGATATGGGTGGCAGTCTCTAAGGCATACCCCCAAAATGAGATTGGTAGCGAAGCTCGAATCATCATGTAACGAACCATATCCAACAAGGTTTGATTACGCCTCTCAGCCATACCATTCAACTACGGTGTCCTGGGAGGTGTCAATTGTGAGATAATCCCACATTCCCTAAGATAGTCGAGGAACTATGAACTAAGATACTCACCACCTCGATCGGATCGAAGCATCTTAATGTTCCTGCCCAATTGATTCTCGACTTCCTGTTTAAATTCTTTAAACTTTTCGAAAGTCTTTGACTTATGCTTGATTAAGTAGACATATCCATATCTACTGTAATCATCAGTAAAAAGTCAAATAATAACGATTAGCATCCCTTGTGGCATGTTTAAAGGGTCTACACACATCTGTGTGTATAAGATCCAACAAACCTTCACCCCTCTCACAAGAACCTATGAAGGGTGACTTTGTCATTTTTCCAAGTAAGCATGATTCGCAACTATCATTTTACGTTAGGTCAAAGGACTCCAAGACTCCACCCTTTTGGAGTTGGCCTATCCGTTTCTTGCTTATATGTCCAAGATGACAATGCCATAATGACGCTTTATCCAAGTTATTATCATTAACAGAATCAATACACAATACATTATTTCCTAAGTTATCAACCACATATACAGTTTCATACACGCCATCATAAGGTAATGCTTTAAAATAAAGAACATTATTAAAGAAAGCATTAATCAAACCAACTTCATTATCAAATGAAAAGGTGAAACCTTGTTTATACAATGCATGAAAGGAAATAATGTTTCTTTCCATTTTTGGCGAATAACAACACTTATTCAAATCTAAACTTAACCCACTACTTAGCGATAAAGTATAAACTCCAATCTTGGTGACAGGTAAAGTTTTCCTATTCCCCATGATTAAGTTTATTCTTCCATGCTCCACATTCTCACTTCTTCTTAGTCCATGCAAATCAGAACATATATGAATACCACAACCATTATCAAGGATCCAAGAGTTAGAATAGAGTGAGTTATTAGATAAGATAGTGTAAATACCTGCATGGTTGGGCTTTCCCATCCTTCACATCTTGTTGGTACTTTGGGCAGTTCCGCTTCTAATGTGACTTTTCATGGCAATAGAAGCATTCAACCTCTTTTGGGTCCGAAGAAGGAGTGACGAAACCTTTCTTGGTTGCACTTGAAGAAGAGCCATCAAAGGTCCTAGCCTTGGTACCCTTCGAAGAGCTCTTCCTCTTCTTCCCTCAACCTTTCGCGATTGCCAAAATTGGGGCGGAGTTTGAAGTAGGAGTGTTAACAACCGACTTACCCTTAAGACCTATTTCTACGGTCTTAAGGAGACCCTGAAGTTTGCTGAGTGTGACCTCTTCTTTATTCATGTGATATGTCATGCGGAATTGATCATAGCACGATGGTAAGGAGTGCAAAATGATATCTATTGCAAGCTCCTCGAGGAAGTTCACATTAAGCTTCAGCAACCGATCCACATACCTTTGCATTTTATGCATGTGGCTCGTGACGGATTCCCCGTCCTTCATCATGGTTGTTATGATGGAGCAGATGATTTCATACATCTCTTGTCTTGCACTTTGATGGTATCTTTCCATTCGATCTTGGTGCATTTCAAAAGGGTAGAAGTCCTCATAGGACTTTTGGAGTACCGCTGTCATGGTGGCCAACATGATGCATGCCACTTTTGTAGCATCCCTTTCATGTGCCTAGAAGTAAGCGATCTCCTGGGGAGTTGTAGTGGTCTCATCAATCTCCTTAAGCTCCTTGTCAAGGACATATACTTTTTCCTCGTAGCGGGTAATCATCCTAATGTTTCTGATCTATTCATTGAAGTTGGATCCATCAAAAGTGGCTTTCCCACATAAGCTCATAAGGGTAAAGGAGCCATTAGGATTAGAGCCAGAAGCAGCGTTGTTTGAAGACATCTGAAAGAAGAGGACAAGATTAGTTTCGATATTAAGAGAGTCCTTAATAGAACACCCAAATGTAATATTAAGCCTAGGATCCAATCACAATATATTATAACTTAGAAGAGGTATGTCGTAATCCAAGCTATAACATATTTGAAAGGTGGGTGAATGACGATTCACCAATTTCCACCATGAAAAATAAAATATAAATATTAGGTTTATAATTGGTTCTTAGAAATTCCTAGATTCTTTTGAGATTCAATGAACTTTTCAAAGGAATGTTTCAATCTCGAGTGTGCCCTCCAAGTTCTGTGACACGGATACCGAGGATCACAAAACGAGGTGTGAAGTAACCATGCAAATCACTTGGTACCCTTAAAGTTTATCACTCAATCGATTTGCCGGTAAACCACACACGCTCCACTGATACTATGATAAACCTTAAGTCACCCTTTACCTACCTTGTTAAGTCCAAGTTAGTGTGATGTTTAACCATACACGCTCCACCAATGACTTAAACAAAGTGTAAAGTGTAATTTCATGGATTAGCACCTTATTCACATTTTCCTAAAGTAACTAAGATTGGGAATTTATTAAAAGCATTTAGTTACTTTATAATATTCATCATACTTTTAATGAGAATTTATAAGTCCTTGGCCTACCCATTCGGCTAACGACCCTCCACCGATCAAGGAAACGGTGGGTGAGAGTGGACACCCATTAAGTTGTTATTTTATAGGCAACAACCTTATACCCCCTTATAGACCGGCTTCGTGAATGAGGCGTACTAGCGGTATGGCGACTTGATCTTATACATATATATATATATATATATATATATATATATATATATATATATATATATATATATATATATATATATATATATTAACTTATAATATAAAGTATAAGTGTTGAATTTTAACTTTTAAAATTCTAAGGGTTGGAACTAAAGTTTATTAAGTGACTTTACATGTTCCAAAACTTGAGGGCAAGTTTTGTAACTTTACAAAACCTTTCATATTCATAACTTATGAGTTATTAAAATGAAGACTCTTCATTTTATAACTTATATGTTCTTTTAATGGATTTTAACACAAAGAGAATTTTGGTTATCCATAACTTGAGGACAAGTTATTGACTCCATTAAAACACGTAAAGATCATGCATTAAGCAAATAAACAAGTAATTCCTATGATCTATCAAGAACTCATAAGAACATGAATATTCATATCAACATTTCAAGAACATATGAACACATATAATCATTAAAAATTGATATTAGCCATTGTAAATGGATTAGAACAACCATTACACCATCTAAAATAAGTTTTATAACACCAAAACAGTTTAGGGTAATGTTTCTAGTCCATTTCCAGCAGCCAAGCTCCAAAAACTGCTCGCTGGATGACAAACTCGTCGAGTTCATCAAGAAACTCATCGAGTTCTTGCTATAACACACAAACTCGACGAGTTTTTGGCCAGAACTCGTCGAGTTTTCTTGTATGGACAATTTTTGGCTTTTGAAAAACAAGTTTGCATCAAGTATTCAACAAAAAAGCCTAGGCTCTGATACCACCGATGGGTTTTGAGCATTTTAACACTTCCTAAGTGTACATGCAACCCTAAAAAACCTTGGATCTATGTTTATCTAAATACATGCAAAATTTGGTTTCCAAGGTTCATAATCCTATCTAGCATACATGGGAACTTTAATCCTAAAAGCATAGCTAGAAATACATACCTTGTAGTTGATTTTGATTCCTTGAAACCTTGTGAGCCTAGCACCCCATGTGTGATGCCTAAAATGCTTCACACAACACCAAATGCTTTTGGAATGACTATAGAAAGAATACACACACTTCTAAAATCGGCCTAGCCCTCACTTTTCTTTGTGTAGCTAATTTTGGTGGAGAACATGTTCTTTATATAGTGTTGACACATCTAGGGTTACACCATGTAAACCCTAATGTGTCATGACTCTTCATTTCCATGACCCATGTATTTGTAACTCCCATGGAGCATCCATGGAGCATCCTATGGGTGGAACCCAAATTGATAATCCATGGACCATCTTAGCCCACTATACAAGTTATGGACGATTTGCATAATCAACCCATATATTTAATTAGTTATCTTTTGATCACTTAATTAATTCTTGATCAAACTAATTAAATAATATTATTAATATATTAGAACTTATAATATATTAATAATCCACAAGTGTTATTTCTCTCATTTAGTTTATCCAATTGCATGGTGCCATGCAACCCAAATAGACCATGTTGGGTTGGGCCAAGTACATAACAGATATAGTTATGGACTTAGACACCTTATCCAACATGTCCAACCTGGAATTAACGGTCTTGGACCGTTTCAGCGCCGGCTACGACTGCACCGGGGCCTGCCTCTACTCTCTCAACTATAACTCAATCTCCAACTCACGCCGCCGGGCTGCCTCCTGCAACTCCAGCAAGGTCTCGCACCTCTGCATAGACACAAACTTTCTGATATCCCTCTTAAGCATACCAGATATCGGTGCATCTGACTCTGCTCCGAAACAAACTTAGGGCAAAAAATCGCCCTCTCAGTGAACATCCTGGCGATCTTCGTCACCGACTCCGAATCTTGCTCCAGTTCCAAGAACTCCTGAGCCAACCTCTCCATCTCAACCTGTGGAACATAACGGGTACCAGACATCTTCTGGAACTGATCTCATGTAACCGCAGCCCGCTGCGCATCAGAATACGATCTTGTAGTCAACCTCCACCAATCCTTTACCCCGAGCCTTAGAAGGTTCATAGCACACCTCACCCTCTAATCCTCAGGGCATTAACACGTGAAGAAACATCCCACCACGTCCGACAACCACCTCATAGCAATGACTGGATCCTGAACTCCATCAAAAGTAGGCGGCTTCGTATCATCGAAGTCCTGATACTGAAAAACCTGACCGACTCCCTCATCTGTCGCTGCTACAGCCGCTGCAGCTGCCGCGACAGCCGTCTATGCAAGATCCACATAGCGCTCATCAAAATACTCAACCATGGCGGTCTTGATCGACCCAAACATCTCCGACAATTCATTCCGGAACATAGCAGCAACCACATCATGCAGGATCTCATGAATCCTGGCATCCAACTCATATGTACTCATCTGCCCAATGACCTCAGGTGGCGCTGATCCACCCTGAACACCCTCTCCGGATCCTGATCCTGATCCGGACCCATCCCTGTCATGCCTCGTAACCACCATATTGGAAATACACCGCCAGAAAATCAGATGCTTCCCCAATAACCCAGGAACCAACTCCCAACCTGACCCTAGGGGTTGTGACTTCCTCGATATGCGTATGGGTCCTGTGCTTTTAGTAGTAAGGGCCCATACTACCTTCCACACCTACCCATATTTATATCAAGTATCATCACAACACCCTAGCGATAACATATATGTGGCAACATTCAATCCTCACCTCTAGAGGAACTACTAACTACTTCACATAACTGGGAACCCTAGGCTAGCAGGCATCATATAATCAGACAATTCTATCATGTAATTCCTGAAGATCCCTAGCCTAGTACTAGCATGATGTTCTAACATATCACATAATCAATACCTTGTATGGTATTTTGGGGTCTACTTACTAGCTCTATCTGATCGTACCTCGGCATCCTCCTCCACTTATTTTTGGTAACCATTTCAATTTCACTTTGAAAACTCTCCTTGATTTGAGACTGGATTCACACGAATGTTTCTCCAATTCACTCAAACGAAGGCTCTGATACCAACTTGTAACACCGAGAAAATTTACAACCAATTTAAACTTTTCAAAAACAACCATATTCATCAAGTTATTACAAAAAGGTTTTCAATTCATTTATTATCAGAGTATCCCAGAAACATCAACATAAAACTGAGGAGCAGTACGATCACGCCTTCGCCTTGCCACAATCTCCTAATGTACCTTAAACAATACACTGAAACTATAAGCCCGAAAGCTTAGTGAGTTACCCCAAAATACTATATATAGCACATACGCCCTTCCAGGCCATAAACAACACATATGCCCTTCCAGGCCATATCAGTACATATGCCCTTCCAGGTCATAACTCCATAGGATATTCCAATCCATATGTCTTACGAGATTTCCATCCCATAACTTTGTTGACTTTCCAGTCCATACTCTGTTGACCTTCCGGTCCATATCATCTTGATCTTCTGGTCCTTCCATACATAGCATACATAGCACTTGCATATCATATAACCACATATAACATGATGACCTTCCGGTCCATAACATACCGCTCATGTCGTAACATAACGCATACAACTCTCATAACGTCTAACTACATAGATATCATACTCTTAAAAGCACATAAGACCTTCCAGTCACACACATACAATCCTAACTATCAGGATACCGACCTTAACCAGGTCCCTAACGTATATTATCCCAACTACCAGGATACAAACATAGGAAAGCAATAACATAAAAGCATTATCTGGATTTCCATCCGGTAGAGGGCCGGCCTTGGTGCCGTAGACCCTGTCAGTATAGTGAGGGTAATTCACCTTGCAGCTGTCGAAATTCTGCAAATCTCCGACTGATGACTCACCGGGACTCCCAACTATCACATGATAATCACCAAGTTAGAGTCCGATCATGACTTTCAAGACCAAGGGCCCACATCACTTATTAAGTCCATCATCCTCTTATTGGACCAAGTCTCAAAATCAAATCCTCATGCAAAGCCCAATATTGGCCCAATTTACTAAATTGGGCCCACTTCACCAAATGGGCCTAGATCCAAGGTCCATAATAATTATTGAGTCCAAAATACTCCATCCATAATGTTCAGTCACGGCCCAAGCCCCACTAGCCTAACAACAACCCAATCACTTAAGACGCAAAATCAAAAACCTAACAGAGGGCGTACGCTAGGCGTACTCCTCTGTTACGTGGGGCGTACTCTGACTCATGTTGACTGGAAAACGGGCTGTTGACCCAGTACGTTGGGCATACAACTTCCTACGAGGGGCGTACGTGAGTTTCACAAAAATCCTCATAAGTGCTTAATGGCTTAAGCTCTCCAAAGGTCTAAAAGGACAACTAATCTCAACCAACTCGCAACATGCATCACTTTGGGGCTTTTGGGACAAGAAATGCTTTCATGACCTCACAACACCAAGATCTAGACAAAATAAATGTCAAGTAAGAGACTTTATACCTCAAAAGGGCTCCAGAAGATGATGTTATTCCAGATATATAAGATGCAACTTCCCAAGTCCTTCTTTGGTCTCTTCCTCTTTTCCTCTTCCAAGCTTAAACCATAAAAATGAGTTTCCCAAGGCCAAGATCTCACAAAAAGGAAGGATGAGGCATTCTAGGGTTTCTCTAAGGTTGGGGAGGCTGATAATGAGGCAAGGGTTTGAGCCATTATTTTCTTTATATAGTGGCTCACCCTCAAATTAGGGTTTAGGGACTCTGAGCGTACGCTGGGTGTACACGTCCTTGCACCCGCGGCCAATCGCTCTACAACGCTGGTCGTAACCCAGCCTACGCTGGGCGTACCCACGCGTGTCCCAATTGCATGCATGGCCTGCTTCGACAATTTTTTTTCCATTAAGGGCCATAAATGTCACTTTCTTTAAAATGTCATAACTCCTTCATACTAAGTTCGTTTCTGATGAACTTTATATGCATGAAAAGGTGGCGAGAATCCCTATGCTTCTAACGACATACCCCGGTCCAAAACCTTCTCGAATGAAACCTAATGCCCACAAAAGATTGATACGCCCTTACTCTTCATCTCGGAAATTCATAAATAAGTACTTCTAGAACGGGGCGTTACGGTTAAGGGCATGGAGTATTTCAACCTAATAGTTGATTGGACCTATAGTATGTTGGCATTCCAACTGGATGGTTGAGAGCCGGGGTATTCCAACCCGATGGTTGATTGGACCCATAGTATATTGGCATTCCAACCCGATAGTTGAGGCCTAGTGTATTCCAAGATGATGGCTGATTGGGCCCATAATATGATGTTATTGTGTTTGTATTTTGAAGGAATTCACTAAGCTTTGTGCTTATAGTTTTGGTTTATGGTTTTAGGTACTTTAGTGGACCGTGGAAAGGAGAAGGCGTGATCGTACACATACTTGGTTTTACCACTAACTGAATATTGGGAGACTCTGATTTTAGATAATGTTTTGAAACAATGGTTTTGTACCACTCCTATTAAAAAAAAAGGGTTGTTTTGAAAAGTTTTAAATTCGTTGAATTTTTAGGATGTTACACCCATGATAAAGGTAAGGCGACTATGGATGAAGTGTCGGTTGTGTGGCAGTACCTGGATGTGTTCCCAGAGAATTGGTTTTGAGTGCAGCTCTGATGGCTAAGGCACCGTATCAGTTAGCTCCTCTAGAGATGCAGGAGTTGTCTACATAACTGAAGGAGCTGTTAGACAAGGGGTTCATTCGTCCGAGTAGTTGCGAAGGGGAGCAACGATCCTTTTTTTTTTGAATAAGAAGGATAGGTATCATCGAATATGTATTGATTAACTGGAGCTATATTAGCTTACAGTGAAGAACTGTTATCCGCTCCTGTGGATTGACGATTTGTTTGACCAGCTTCAAGGTGCATCTTGGTTTTCCAAGATTGATTTGCTTTTGGTTTATCATTAGATGAGGTTTGGAGAGGAGGATGTGAAGAAGACAACCTTTCGGACTTGTTATGGTCATTACGAATTCATAGCGACGCCCTTCGGGCTCACCAACGCTCTAGCCACGTACATGGACCTCATGAACCGCGTATGTAGGCCGATGCTGGATCGGTCTGTGATAGTGTTCATTGACGATATCTTGGTCTATTCCAAGACCCAGGAGCTGCATGAGGAGCACTTGAGGGAGGTATTGGAGAATTTGACTAGGGAGAGACTTTATGTGAAGTTCCCCAAGTATGAGTTATGGTTGCATGAGGTGTCGTTTCTGGGGCACCTTGTCAACTAGAACAATATTCTGGTCGATCCTACCAAGGTCGAGACCGTGATGAGGTGGAAGGTTCGGAGGTCTCATCTGAGATTTAGAGTTTCCTTGGTTTAGCAGGTTTCTATCGGAGGTTCATTTAGGATTTCTCCAAGATAGCAGTTCTTCTGACTCAATTGACGAAGAAGACAATCACTTTTTGCTGGGGGCCTGAGCACCAAGAAGCTTTTGAGACTCTAAGATAGAGATTGTGTGATGTGCCGATTTTGACCCTTTAGGAAGGTGTTGAGGATTTTGTGGTTTATAGTGATGAGTCGATCATGGGTTTGAGTGCAGAGGGGTCATGTGATTGCTTACAATTCAATGCAGCTAAAGCCGCATGAGGCGAATTATACGACGCATGATTTAGAGCTAGGGCTGTAGTTTTTGACCATAAGATTTGGCGACATTACCTCTATGGGATCCACTCTACTATCTATACGGATCACAAGAGCCTGAGTTATCTAATGGATCAGTCGATCTGAACATGAGGCAACTCCGATGGTTGGATGTGGTGAAGGATTATCATTATGTGATATTTTACCATACGGGGAAGGCCAATGTGGTGGTTGATGCTCTTAGCCTCAGGGCGGCCGCGGCTCCGATTAGGGATATTTGTATGAGGATGACCATGATTACTCAACTTTTGGAGCGAATTTGAGATGCTTAGGTTGAGGCTATAAAGGAAGATCACCAAAGGAGTAAGTGCATAGTGGGTCAAGTTACTTCATTTGATTATGATAGTTAAGGGTTATTAACTCTCCATTTGAGAGTGTGGGTTCCATATTGGGGTGGTGTGCATCAGTTTTTGATGGAGGAGGCACACAAATCAAGATTCTCCATTCATCTCAGGGTGGCAAAGATGTATTGAGATCTTTGTCCTGATTATTGGTGACCCTTATGAAGCGGGATGTACTATGGTATGTGGAGATGTATTTGACTTGCAGGAAAGTCAAGGCCAAGCATCATCAACCTCACGGTAAGATGCAACAATTAGATATTCCTATTTGGAAATGAGAGGAGATTACCATGGATTTCATTACGAAGTTACCTCAGACGACGTGCGGATTTGATTCTATTTGGGTCATCTTGAATCGATTGACCAAGAGCGTGCATTTTATTCCGATCATTAGATTATCTATGCGGAGAAGTTGGCTGAGGTATACATCATGGAGGTTGTGGCACGACATGGGGTTCCAGTTTCTATGGTTTTAGACAATGACATTCGGTTTACTTCCAGATTTTGGAAGCAGTTCCACGAAAAGGTGGGTACTTGTCTTCATTTTAGTATGGCCTTCCACCCGCAGACTGATGGTCAGAACATGCGGACGTGTGTTTTGGTTTTTAGTGGGAGTTAGGATACATATCTCCTTTTGGCAGAGTTTTTGTATAACAAAAGTTATGATTCCAATATTGATCGGCCTCCTTTTGAGATCTTATATGGGAGGAAATACAGCACCCAAATATATTGGGGTGAGGTCGGTCAGTGAGCCGTGAGGAGTACCAAAGTCATATTCAAGACTACCAAGTTGATTCAGTAGGTTTTAAGTAGACTCCAGACATCTCAGAGTCAGCAGAAGAGCTATGCCGACATGTTCCGATCAGATCTAGAGTTCCAAGTTGGGATATGGTTCTCCTGAAGGTGTCACCATGGAAAGGTGTCAACCGATTCAGGAAGAGGGACAAATTATACCCGATGTACATCAGTCCTTTCAGGGTTTTGGCCCAAGTAGGTCAGGTTTCTAATCACTTGGATCATCCCAAGAAGCTTAGTTAGATCCATAGCACATTCTACATCTCTTAGTCACAGATATATCTAGTGGATGATTCCACAGTGGTTCCATTGGAAGGTTGTTTAGGTAGATGACTGTTTGAATTATATCGAGAGATCGGTGGTGATTCTTAACTGGAAGACAAAAACTTTGAGGGACAAGGTTATTGAGCTGGTGGAAGTTCAGTGGAAACATCGTAAGGGTTCAGAATGGATGTAGGAGCCGGAGGATGAGACGAGGGAGAACACTACCTAGAGTTGTTTGGGGCAGCAGACTTCGAGGACGAAATCTGATTCAAGTGGGGGGAGAATTGTAACATTCGTAATTTGGTAAGTTTCCTTTTAGCCCCTTATTGCAAAATTTATATATTTTTGGTCCCTAGCTAGTAGTGGCGTGCTTTATGAGTACGCTTAGCGTACTAGCTCATGTCTGGACGTGGGATTCACGCACGTATGTTGGGCATACGCTAAGCAAGGGCAAACCCTAATTTTTAGGGTTTGTGCCCTATTTAAGCAACTTATGTTGCCTTGTCTGTGTCCTTTGGTCAGCCTCCACTCGCTAATACCTAAGATCGAAACTCTAGCCTCCTTTAATGTGTTTTTGAGCTTTGGAAGTGATTTTTATGTTGTTTTGGTGTGCATTTAGGACCCACATTGCGTATCATTAAATCCCATGTCATAAATGAAGATGACACGCATTTTCGTGTCATAAACTTCAACGACCATTTACGATATGCATTTACCATGTGCCTTTACCATACTCATATACGCATAATATTCTCTGATACCACATTGCTATTAAGGGACACCTTCTTGTTTTAGATATCATGTCAAAAAAACCCTCCATGTCATTGGTTTGCCACTTAGTGTATTTCTGTTATCTCCAGAAAACAAAAACTAACTTACTGTGTTTCTTGCCTCGCTTCGAAGCTTGCAACCATATTCAAACAAAAAAGACTTTTATAATAATATTTAGTCATTGGTGGCATAATAAATACAACTAGATCAAAAGTTTGTTTACCGAGGACGGAAAAACTAAATCAAATGCAATACCATGATATCTCATAATCAACTTATAATAAAAAAATGCTTTTACCACAAAGTAATGAAAAATAATTTAACTACACCTCAAAATTTTCTTAAGATTAAATTATTATAAGCAAATTTATAAATGTGAACACCATTTGGTTCTTCCCATTTAGACAAACTGGTTCCTTCAAATGCAAATGTCGCCTACAATTTTTCAAAATTATATCAATACAAATTCATCAAACAAGATATCTAAAGTTGATAAACATTTAATTTAAAAAAAAATAAGTTACTTACAATTCTACAAAGAGCATAGTGGGTTGAGATATTATTTTTCATATCTTTCTTAGTTATCTTTTGAACGATTTCCAAAGGTCCAAGAATACCAAGAGGGGTGTACTAAAAAGAGTAGCATGAAAATGATCAAAAATTACTTCATCAGTCTGTATACCTACCTTTAATATATAAAGCCTCAGCACATGGCCTAACAGATGGAAGTAGAAAAAAAATCGAAAATAGAAGAAAAAAAAGAATAAGATTCAAAGAAAAACTAAATATTAGTTAAATTTAAACCTACTTGGCTATGATTGTGAAACAAAAGAATATATAAAGCTTCAACACATGGTCTTAGTTTCTCATACCAAAGAATTGATGTATTTAATTAACTTCCTAGTCATACAAATCAGAAATTAGGAAACAAATTGTTAGACAATGAGAATGATTATGTTCCATGTCTCTATGCACATGATATCTTGCAGAACGGAGGATTATGTGATCCCTTATCAAAAGACACACAACTCACTAGGTCAGAGTTCGACAGCGGCTTTTGAAAGCTATGATTGTTAGTCAAAATTTGAAGTTATACTTGCAATTATGGTTATAAGATTTATCCAAGTGGGAGACTGTTGGATTAGGTGTCTAAGCCCATAACTATAATTGATATGTACTTGATTTGATAGTAGCATGACCATTTTAGGTTGCTTTCACCCTAGCAACTTGACAGCATGACTTTTGGAGAGAGAGAGAGAGAGAGTTTGAATTTATTATTTGGCATAGTAAATTGATTTATTAACGTGTTATGAAATTAATATATTAATTAGAAATCATGTTATTTAATTAGTATTTAATTAGAAATTAATTTGGAATTAATTTTGGGATTAAAGGAACTGATTAAACGAACAGGCGTTGTTTTGCAAATCATTGATAGTTATGAAACTGGGCTACTAGACTCCTTAGAATGGAGTGGACAAATATCTATAGGGAGGCCCTATATATTTCGTCCAAGGCTCCCTTATAAGGGTCCATGGGCTACATAAGCCTTAAACAGGAAATTAGGGTTTCCTCCATCAAACCCTAGTAGCCCACAACTATATAAAGACCCCACCTATTAGTAATTTCGGCCACTGCTTTCTTTCTACTAAACCTAGCTGAAATTCTGAAGAATTATCGCCTTTCTCCTCTCATCCTTTTGCTAGTGGTGTTTGTGAACCATTAGAGGTGCAACATTTGAGGCTCTAAGCTTTCAAGAGTCCATGATCTAAAAGGTGTTCTTGTTATTGCTATATAACAAGTAAGGTAAACATCAAAGCCCTTTTATAATGCAATTTTCGATTTATATATATGCTAGATCTAGGGTTTTTCTTTGGTATTCAATTTGCATGATCAACTAGTGAAAAACTTAGATACAAAGCAATTAGAGTTGCATGAACACATAGGATGTAGTTATGCTCAAAACCCATCAGTGGTAGCAGAGACTAGGGTGTTTTTCAGTTGAATTTGATGTAATAGTGAATTGTCCAAAGGAGGAGGGACCAGATTCCTCAATCTGTTCATCAGACTTGACGAGTTCATTATGGAACTCAACGAGTTGGCTCAACTCAACGAGTTCATTGCCTGACTTGAGTTGACTCGTCGGATCCTTGATTTTTCGATTTTGATATGCTGATTTGATTAGGATAATTACCTTAATTCATTTTAACTGCTTAAAATTGAATTTTCTGAAATGGTAAAATATATATCCTTATCAAGATAAATGATTTTGTCAAATTTTAAGATAAAGACAAAATTAATTTATTAAATTAATTATTTAAAATTTGATCTAGTATTTTTGAAAATTTTTGAAAATACACCTTATGGTGTTATAATTTAAAATTTGATTAAATAGTTTAATTTTGAAATCTTAATTATTAGAACCCTAGTATTTTAGAAGTTTACAATACACCCTTATATTATTGTAAAAATAAAAGTTTAATTTATATATATGTATAATAAAAGGTCAGTCTTACCGTTAGTAGGCCTCATTCACGAAGTTGGTCTATAAGGGTGTTTAAGGAAACGGCTTATAAAATGACTGCCATTTGGTATCCATTCTTACCCACTGCACTCTTGACTAGTGGAGGGTCGTTAGCCGAACGAGTAGCATAGGACATTAATCTCTCATTAATAAGTATAATGAAAATATAAAGTAACTAAATGTTTTATAAATTATCAATCTTAGTTACTTTAGGAAAATATGAGTTTGATGCTAGTCCATGAAATTGCACATTGCACTTTGTGAAAGTCGTTAGTGGAGCATGTATGGTTAACCGGCACACTAACATGGACTAACAAAGGGTGGCAATGGGTAGCTCGTAAATTATCATTGATCAATGGAGCGTGTGTGCTTAATCAGCACATTAATTAGGTAGTAAATGACATCGAGAGTACCAAGCTAATTTGCATGGTCATGCATACCTTGTTTGTGATCCTCAATATCCCAGTCACAAATGGAAAAGGCATAATCGAGATTAAATATGCCATTGAATAGTTCAATGAATCTAAAATGATATAGGAATTTCATTTAAAACGTCATTCATTTAAAATTTCGTTTTCATGGTGGAATTGGTAAATCGTCATTTACCTACCTTCAAATAATTTACGATTGGATTACGGCATCCCTTTTCTGAATTTTGAATTATTGTGTTGGGTACTAGCCTTAATATTTCATTTTGGGTGTTATATTAAGGATTCCTTATTTAATCAAAATTTTCCCTTCTTCTTTTGCAAATGTCTACCTCAAACAATACTTCCGGTTCCTTGAACACTTTCTCGCTCTTGAACATTTGTGCCAAGGTGACATTTGATGTTTCCAATTTTAATGATTGGATTTGTAACATAAGAATGGCCATGTGAGTTGAGGACAATGAATATGTCCTCGACAAAGAACTGAACTAGATAGATGAATCACAAGATACTCCTGAAGAAATAGTTGAGTATAGAGTCCGCTATAAGGATGCTACCACAATATTTTGCATTATCGTGCCTGTAACATCCATGGAATTTTGAAAATTTTAAAACTTTTACATCAAATCAAAAACTATAACACTTGGTTCATGGTATGTAATTTAAATAAATTTATTCATTTTTTTACAGGAACTCGACGAGTTGGAGGCCCCAACCTCGTCGAGTAGGATTGGAATTTGGACGAGGGATTTAAAGTCTACTCGATAAGTTGATGCTTTCAACTCGATGAGTACGTATATCTGAATGAATCCCTAATTTTCAGGGTTTAGCACCCTATTTAAACACCTTAACCTCCAAAGGTTGGCCTCATTTGCAACCTCTATCGTCCCAAACCCTAGCCACGAAACCCTAATACACTTTTGACGGTTTTGAGCCATTTTTGGTGCATTCTTAAGGTTTTGAAGAAGAAGAGACTTGAAAAAGGAGCAAGGAAGTGTTGGAGAAGAGTAGATCCAGAAGTCTAGCTTCATTTCTGGTTCATTAGAGGTATAAAGCTCCTATCTTGTCTATAGTATACTTAGATCTCTTCCTCTTCACTTTTATTGAGTTTTTGGTCCAGGTAGCATGGTTCTTGGGAAATGGAAGTCCCAAGTGAGTATACCTCTAGATCAAGGAACTTGGAGGGCCTTGATGGCATAAAGATGCAAACTATATGGCGATTGAAGCCCCATGCAAGCTTTAAGTTGTCATTTTGGCCTTTTAAGCCCCAAAGGGCCATGCATGGAGGGAAAGTCAGAGACTTTATATGTTCATATGATGTCTAGGGTCTAGATCTCAATCTTTATACTTAAGTTTGAATTATTATGGTTTTTGGATCAAGATCTAGGTTTTAAAAAATTAGGGTATGACCCATTAATTAGGGCTATTAACGGGTAAAGTTGGAAACTTTAGCCTTAAAAGGATATTTCCAGTATGTAGATGACGTATGGGGCTTAGATCTAAAGGATAAGAGCTTAATCTATTAAGATGGCTCAAAAGACTAAAGAACTCGTTGAGTCCATAGAGGAACTCCATGAGTTGGTTCGAAGTGTCCCGACTCTGTAAAGGGCAAACCTCGACTAGCTCAAGGATTACTCGACGAGTTTATGTGAGAAGTCTCGATTCTATTGACGGGAGGAACTCGACGAGTTGCAAAAGAACTCGACAAGTTGGATCGTTATTTCATGGTTCATGATTCATGGAACTCAACGAGTCGATGGACCAACTCGGTGAGTTGATTCAACCCAGGATGTTGACTTTGACCAGAATGTTGACTTTAACCAGGGTGTTTACATTGACTTTGACTTTGACCAACGTTGGACCTTAAGGGAATTATGAGTATGAAAGGGATAATTAAAGGAAATCTTGTATGTGTAGGAATTTGAGTGGAGCTGATTCAGAGCCGAGGACAGTTTAGCTACTTCACGACATTGAGGTGAGTTACCTTCCAGTAGAAATGGGTCGAAGGCACCAATGTCGGCCCACTAGTAGTTAATTATAGTTGAGATGATTGTCTATGTGATAATGGTCTGGTATGCCACTATCTGTTATGCTTTATGTGATGGGCTTTGAGCATTCTAACACTTCTAAATGTACATGCAACCCTAAATACCTTGGATCTATGTTTTCTCTATTATACACGCAAATATGAATATTCCAAGGTATTACGCTAACTAGCATACAATCTTTTCTTACTTGGGTAATAAATTGGATAGAATACATAACTTGTTGATGTAACTTGACTCCATGAAGCTCAAGATCCTAGTGCCCCAAATCTGACACCTCAAATGGTTCACACAACATCACCAACACATGGAATAACCATGAGAAGAAGACACTCCATGCTAAAATCGGCTAGCCCTTACATATGTACCACTAGTGCCAATTTCTTGAGCTAAAGGGGTCTTTATATAGTGTGGCTATTAGGGTTACACCATGTAACTCATGGCTTTACCCATTCCTTATGCTCCATGGGTTTTAACCTCCATGAAGTATCCATTGGTCACCACATGGGATAAACCCAACTTAAGTAATCTTAGATCATAAGCCCACATATATAAGAATGAATGATTTACACAATCAATCCCCATGTATTTAATTAGTCTTCTTTTGATCAATAAATTAAGTCCAAATTTATTCTTGATCGATACTAATTAAATAACATGATTTCATATTAATGTATTAGAACTTATAACATATTAATATGTCACAAATGTCCTCTCCTCACAAACGGTCTATCCAAATGTTTCAATGCCATGCAACCTAAATGGACCATGCCGAGTCGGGTCAAGTACATACCAATTATAGTTATGGACTTAGAAACTAATCCAAAAGTCTCCCACTTGGATAAGTAAAAAACTATTATTGAGTATGACTTCAAAACCTAACTGGCAATTGTAGCTCCCAAAAGTCGTTGTCGAACTATGACCTTGTCGATGAACTCTAACCTTTGTGAATGACTTGTACATTAGATAAGGGATCATATATTCCTCCATTCTAGATATCATATGGACTAAGACATGGATTATAAATCATTTCTCTGTCCATTTTTTGTTTCCCGATTTCCGATTCATGATGACTGACTGAGACATGGATTATAAATGATTCTCTCAGTCTTGGCTTGGCCAAGCACTCACATGTGTCATCATTAAATCATCGAGGGGCCCATATATATCACTTTTATCCCAAATGTAAAAGGAATGGATAAACTTCGACTCATATGGCTTGTTCTACTACTTGTTGAATCATACATAAAGGCACGTTTCAAACTATCAACTTTATACTTGAATTAAAATAATAGTTGTCCCATGCTCCAAGCATGTACACTATGCTTTTCTAAACAATAGGTTTGCCATACACCAAGTATGCACTCTATGTTTGTCTATGATCCTTACTTTGTGAACTAGATCGATTGAACATAATTTTAATGATTCTCTTTTCACACTCCCAAATCCTTATAAAAAATGTAAGAATTCCAAATTCCTATCATTTACCTAAATCTGTTAGATTCTAAACTTATATGCATTGGTCCTCTTGTAATGATAAGGCACAAAGTCATAGACTTTGACAACAAAAATTACAGTGTATTCCAAAAGAGATCAACTCCTTGGAAACATCCTTCTTGCATTAAGTTTCCTAATCTTACACAGATTTATTGAACAACTTCCACCTTCCCATATTCCCATTTTGACTATAACTTTTGAGCAAGAGTTGCCTGTTTTCAGAATATGTTAATATGGTCCTTCCAAAGATTAACAATATACTTCCAACTGTCCCTGAGCAACCAATCTTTGATAGACCTTAGATTGTCCTCGACAATTGCTTGATCCTTTTAGTCATATCCAATTCTATACCTTTTACTTTCTTAATGCCCAGGCATTTGGAAAATTTTTAGAAATGATAAATATAGCACATGTAATCGATCCTATATCCGAAGCATATGGGACATGATTTATGATGTCTCACATAAAGACTAAACCAGTCTTTTGCTATAATATTTCCATTTCAATTTGCCAAGTTCTCATAATTTCGATTATGAAAAGGGATGTCGTAATCATAACTGAAATTTAGAACGCAAATAATGGACTCATATATTGAATTTCCTTATGTTGAGACACTCCAACATGAAATTTTTTTATATAGCCTTGACTAAATATGATTAAAACCTCAATCTATGCTTTTAGAATTGAAGTGAAGTATAATTTCTTCTCCCTTAATTATAGCAAAACAACTTTTCAACCCGTGCAACTCCACGAATTGAAACTTTTGTTTTCTATAATTAACACTGCTAACTTGCAACCTTTATCATAATTATCATGCTCCCACTAACATGATGATTATTAGCAATACACTCATGCTCCCACTAGCTCTGACATGTACTAGACTTCTAGAAATCAATATTTTATTGAATTTCTTACCAAATTTCAGACTTCTGATACGAAATGATTTGATAGAACTTTATCAAAATCATACACCTTTCCTTAGATAGAACACACGTGTGTCTAAACAATTTCAGAACTATGAAAAGGGATGCAGTAATCATAGTCTCAATTGTTTAGACCTTTGTCATTTCTCACACGTCCTTGTCAGTGTGTCGGTTAACCACACATGCTCCACTAACGACTTTGAGAATGCAAATATCACAATTGCTATCTAGTTAAAACCTACTTAGTGAAAGTGTTTCCTCACCATCATTTTCATTAATCGGAGAGAAACCTTAGGACACTTAGATTTTATGGTGTATGTGTTCCTATCCATGTAAATTTGTCAAAACCATACTCACAAGACAAGGTTATTGACAAATCCAAACTCGTATGGATTGAATTTGTGTAGTCTTAACTTCTTGCCACCTGGCAACTCAAGGGCCTGCCATTGCTTCCAAGTTGTTATGCAACCAATTAAGAACTCTACGAAATCATTTGCAAAGACAACTTTTAACTGGAATGGGCATAGAAATATGTCAACACGATAGGTTATAAAGCTCACGTCGTGTGCTAGTGTTACACTACAGGTTTTTATTCATGATTAGATCTTGAAATACTTTTCTGGATCTTTAAGACTCCCACTGTCCTCTTGACATATAAGACTATCTTGCAAAATATTCAAGAGATAGTGCAGATTCTTTATCAAGACAAACATTTCAGACAATTGGCCTTAAGTTGCTCTCTGTTTTCTCTAAAACATCACAACTTACTAATTTCAAATGTACAAGAGTGGGACACACTTTAATCTTACATTTGACTAGTGTTATAAACCTTCTTTAAGATGTGTCACTCAAGTTACAATATTCGAGTATGACTCTAAGAATTGTTTTTGGAACGAAGTATGACTCATCTTCTTGATTTAAACATTCTAACATTTCAAGATTCCTCTTCTTAGTCATAAGAATGCACTAAGATTTCCTTAGATGACTAATTGTGATATGATTTCTACATCCTTAAGATGATGATATAACATGATACTAAAGTACTCTCCCATCTTTTCAGATTTGGGAACTTTTATCCTTCTGCCTAATTTGATTCTTCTCATTCGTTCTGCCATACATCGAAAAATTTCCATTGTATCAGAATTACACAGAAACTTGTAAGTGTAACCATATTTACTAAACTTTAGTAAATCACGACGAATAGTCTTATCGATCCTTTGTGGTGGACTTGACCAGTACACAAGAATATGTAATCGATCGCTTAGTTGTAGCACCTGGTTCTTGGTACTTATTCTTTGTAATTAACTCTTTAAATATTTGCATTTTTTGGCCTTAGACTCGGCGAGTTGAAGGACCAAATCGCTGAGTAGAAGCGCGATAAGACGAGGGACTTAAGTGATGTCCGTGAGTCGGGTCCCGGACTCGGCGAGTAGGAACTGTTCGGATAAAAACCCTAATCCGCAGGTTTACACCCTATTTAAGCAATGTTATGACGACCATATTGTCCCTTATGCTCCCCAAAACACTTCTCATTGAAACCCTAGCTGTTTGTGCATTGTTGAGGCCAATTTTGGTGTTCTTGTGTGGTTGTTAAGCTTGGAAGGAAGGAAGGAGCTTGGAACTTGAGTTGGGACCAGTAGATTCAGGGATTTTACTTCATTTTCAGCAGCTTCAAGGTATAATTCCCCTGTATTAACTCATCCATGTGTTTATTCATCTTTATCTTGGGATCTCTTTGGATTTCTAAGTCATATTTCAGATTCGGAAGTGTTGAGTGGGTTTTGACTTCAGATCTAGACCTTAAGCGGGGTCTCATGGCATAAAGGTGCCAACTTTAGGGCCATGAAAGCCCCATGAAAATTGTAGGACACTTTATATGGATTTTTGAGCTAAAAACCCCATGCATGTGCATTAAGTTTGGAACTTTACGTATAAACTGAACAATAGGAGGCCAGATCTATGGTTTTGGTGTGTTAGATCTTGTTTAAATCGACTGTATGGAATTGGTCAAGATTGGACTCGGCGAGTGCATGAGCGGACTCGGCGAGTCCCAGGCAATCTTCTTGCGGATGGAGATGAACTCGAAGAGTTGTTCATACAACCCAGCGAGTCAAGACCAGGACCTGTTTATCAGTTGAAGATGAACTCGACGAGTTGTTCATCCAACTCAGCGAGTTAGATGAAGATTTAGTCGATGTCCATTAGAAGGAAAACTCATCGAGTCATCGCCTAACTTGATGACTAAAGACGAGTGTCAGAGCAAATGGAAGGATAGGGACTCGGCGAGTTGGCAAGCCAACTCGGCGAGTCAGGTCAACTGGTAGTTGACTTTGACTTTGACTTGGTCGGGGGTAAAGTAGTCATTTTACCCTAAGGACAGTTAGCAGTGTTTGATGGATTGTTTTGTGGGAATTATAGCCGAAGGATTTTCGGAGCAGCAGCAGCAAATAGACAGTTCCCACGCAGATCAGCAGCTACTTCGAGGTGAGTTACCCTCCAGTAGCGATAGGTCTACTGCTACAATGTCGGCCCTTTAGTAGGAGTTGTATGATTAGATGATTGTCTATGTGATACTCATCTAGGTTTTCTACTACCTGATATGTTTACCTACTAGTATGATATGATGATATGTGCTAGTGACAATAGGGGAGATAGTCCCCAGAGTGTTGGTCGATAGGGCCGAAGGAGGTAGTTATGCCCAGCCATGCTAGATAGATTATGTGATATGTGTTATGTGGTAGTAATAGAGGGGTGAAATAGTCCCCAGTATCCCATCGAGAGGAGTGAAGGGGAGACTAGCACCCATATATGCTAGTCAGTATCCGGTCGAGAGGACTGAAGGGGAGGCCAACACCCAGATATGTTAGCGAGTATCTGGTCGAGAGGACCGAAGGGGTTGGTCGGGAACCCATATATGCCTGAAAATATATGTATGTTCTGTGATGATATGGTATGTGGTAATGTGGGGGAACTCACTAAGCTTCGTGCTTACAGTTTTTAGTTTTTGTTTCTGGTATCTCTTCTTCCATGGGGAATGAGTTGGCGTGGTAGCGGCACATCATACACACATACTTTTTTTTCCACCTTCTGAGACCGTTCTGGGATTTGTACTCTGACTTTTGGTTGTTTTTGTATTTTAGTTTTCAAACACGATGTATGGATGCGAAATGATCTGATCAGACAATGTTTTATTTACAATGTTTTGCAAAGTGTTTAATTAAAAATGAAATTTTTGGGCGTGAAAATTGGGTCGTTTCAGGTTGGTATCAGAGCCCTGGTTTGAGGGATTCGGACACGCTTTCGTGGGTGTCTGAACTAAAATCGAGGGATTAAAGGATTTCGAAAAAAAAGGAAAAAGTTTTCCAAAAAATTAAGTAAAGGGATTTAAGAAAGAACGAAGTGTGTGATGTGCGCGACCGGCCGAGCTCAAGTAAGTATTCCCCAAAGTACCGATACGATGTTATGCAATGTTTATTAGTTCAGTAGAACATCATGCTAGTATCTGACTAAGGGTCTAGGAGTGATGCCTTATGTGCCTGATTTATGTGCTTCAGCTTATGTGAATTGCATGCTAGTGTTGAGTAGACAGTAGTAGGATAGCCTGTTTAGGTTATGCTTGGGAGTATGAGCTTAGGATTGTATGCTAGTGCAGTTTCTCTCTATGAGAATAGTCTTTCTTGAGTAGTTTACCTGCATCCGAATGCTGCTTGTTTTGTGCTTTGTGGGACTCTGAGTGATGGGAGTTAGCCATTAGGTGAATACGTCACGTCACATGTGGTCAGGGTTGAATAATCTCAGAGTGTTGGATTTGGCCCTATTGCACAGCTCTTGTCTGAGTCTAGCCGTTGTAGGGACGAGCATGTTACTTGAAGGATTATCTGAGCCTCATCACATGAGATGGTATTTAGGTAATGGCTAATTGGCATTACAAGGAGGCCTTTAGCAGCTGAGGACCGGTTTGGGTAGGGCCATATATTTTCCCTAGGGTAAGCCTAGGATGAGGATAGCAGTGATCAGCAGTGGTAAAAAGGGATCTGGTGGAGTCAAGGCAGTCCTTGAAGAAGGTATGGATAGATGTGGAAGGTAGTATGGGCCCGTACTACTGAAAGCAGAGGATCCGTACCCGAAATGAGGAAGGCTGAGACAAGACTAGGGAACTTGTAGTAGATGTGATCCCTCAAGAGGTATCAGTATCACTAACGGTAGGTATTATGTATTGCAGTCGGCAGTTCAGGAGAGGGATCGGGTTCGGGATCAGGTTCCGAGCCAGTAGACGAGAGGCTACGCAAGCTCATCACGTTAGAGATCACCAATGGCATCCTTGAGTCGACCCCCATCATCTTCGGGTCGATCAAGGAAGGGATAGTTGAGTTGATGGAGGATTGCCTGAGGGCATTCAGGAGTGACCTGACATCTGGCCAGTCAGGATCTCGCACACTCTCCTTCAAGGACTTCAGGGGCAGTGGTGCGCGGGATTTTCATGGGGCGAAGGACCCCATAGCTGCCAGACGATGGATTGCAGACATCAAGTCTGCACAGTTAACTAGCTTCTGCCCCGAGGGGTCGAAGGTGAGGTTTGCCGCAGGGTGTTTGAGAGACAGAGATAGAGACTGGTGGGAGTCTGTTGGTGACTCATTGGGAGCCTCGGCTGTTGAGGCTATGTCATGGCTAGACTTTGTGACCCGGTTTCGAGCGGAGTTTGCCCCTGCGGTGGAGCTCCAGCAGTTAGCTAGAGACTTTCTGGATATGAGGCAGACAACGGAGACTGTGGCGGAGATCACCGCGAAGTTCCGGGAGAGGGCGTTGTTGGTTCCCCAGTATGTGGGTGATGAGGATATGAGGAGGACCCGCTATCATGACATGCAACAAGCTAATATTCGGGAGCATGTCAGTTTTCCCGCTTGCCCTACTCTGGAGTCCATGATTTCCAGGGCAAGGGAAAGGGAGATCGACCTGGAGCACATCCGGAAGAGGAAGGTTGAGGAGGGGCGGGTAATGGGGGCTTCGGGGAAGAAGCCCAAGGGACCAAACGTAGGGCCGAAAGGCCAACAGGGGCGAGGCCGCTGCAGGAAATGCGGCAAGACGCACAAGGGAGCGTGCAAGTTGGGATCGTCAAGCTGCTATAAGTGCGGCAAGATGGGGCACTTCAGCAGGGATTGTACCGCCCCTGGACCTATGATACAGACGTCAGTGTTGCTGTGTTTCCACTACAACCAGAGGGGCCACAAGAAGGCTAATTGCCCCCAGTTGGTAGCAGCAGCACCAATGAAGGCGCCAGCTCCAGCGACCCTCCAGATTACTGATGGCCGGTAGGGCAAGGCTGAGGCTCCAGTGGTGAGGAGCCAGCCATTTCAGCTGACTACCGAGGAGACACGCACTGCAACCGATTTGGTGATGGGTATTATTTTTTTCCTTTGAATTATTTGTATGATGTTATGATATTGATATGTGCTCTGTGTACATGCATTTAGGATCGTTCCATGTAAACGGTATCCCGGTTCAGTTGTTTTTTGACTCGGGTGCCACCCGATCATTTGTTTCTCTTGCACTGAGTAAGAAGTTCAATGAGTCTTCGGGCATGTTGGACTGCCCTCTAGAGGTCGAGATTGCAGACGACTGATCAATACGAGCATCGGAGGTCTACCGAGATTGTGTTTTGAGGCTGTTTGAGGAAGGTTATCTGGTAGACTTGGCTCCCATACCGTTGCGGGGGAACGAAGTTATTATAGGCATGGATTGGTTGAGCCCCAATGGGGCAGTGATAGATTGTGCGCATCAGCTGGTACGGATCAGGACCCCAAGTGGGGGAGAGTTGGTAGTTCAGGCCGAGAGGCCACAGCGAGGACCAGCTGTATGTTCAGCAGCGAGAGCTAGGCGCTACCTTCAGCAGGGTTGCTCAGGGTATATCACGTATGTTATGGACACTCGGGAGGCGGGTAAGGCGACAGTGGGTGATGTACCCGTGGTGAGGAAGTTTATGGATGATTTCTTGAGGAGTTGCCTAGGATACCTCCGGAGAGGCAGGTGGAGTTTAGGATCGACCTAGTCCCTGGTGAGGCTCCGATAGCCAAGGCGTCGTATCAGTTGGCTCCTCCTGAGATGCAGGAGTTGTCTACATAGCTGTAGGATCTGTTAGACAAGGAATTCATTAGACCGAGCAGTTCACCCTGGGGAGCTCCCATTCTGTTTGTGAAGAAGAAGGACGGGTCGCATCGGATCTGTATAGACTATCGGGAGCTGAATAAGGTAACGGTGAAGAACTGTTACCCACTCCCGAGGATCCATGACCTCTTCGACGAGCTTCAGGGAGCATCTTGGTTCTCCAAGATTGATTTGCGATCAGGGTATCATCAGATGAGGGTCAGAGAGGAGAATGTGCAGAAGACTGCTTTTCGGACATGCTATGGTCATTACGAGTTTGTGGTGATGCCTTTCGGGCTCACCAATGCTCCTACCGCATTCATGGATCTCATGAATCGCGTGTGTCGGCAGATGTTGGATCGGTCCGTGACTGTTTTCATTGACGATATCTTGGTTTATTCCAAGACGCGAGAGTAGCATGAGGAGTACTTGCGTGAGGTTCTGAGTACTTTGAGGAGGGAGAGCTTATATGCTAAGTTCTCCAAGTGTGAGTTCTGGTTGCACGAGGTGCAGTTTATGGGGCACCTTCTCAACCAGGATAGGATATCAGTGGATCCGGCCAAGGTAGAGGTCGTGATGAGATGGGAGGTCCCGAGGTCTCCATCTGAGATTCGGAGCTTCCTAGGATTGGCGGGCTACTATCGGAGATTCATTCAGGACTTCTCCAAGATAGTCATACTCCTGACCAGGCTAACGAGGAAAGTCGTGGTTTTTTGTTCGGGGCGCGAGCAGCAGGCCGCATTCGAGACGTTAAGACAGAGATTGTGCGAGGAGCCAATCTTAGCCTTACCAGAGGGCATGGAGGACTTTGTTGTGTACTGCGATGCGTCCATCTTGGGTTTGGGCACAATGTTGATGCAGAGGGGGCACGTTATTGCTTACGCTTCGAGGCAGCTGAAGTATCATGAGGCGAACTACCCAACGCATGATTTGGAGCTGGGGGCTGTTGTATTCTTCCTCAAGATTTGGCGTCATTACCTCTATGGGGTTCGTTGTACCATCTACATGGACCACAAGAGCCTGAGGTATCTCATGGACCAGCCGAATATGAACATGAGGCAACGTCAGTGGCTTGACGTGGTAAAGGATTATGATTGTGAGATCCTTTACCATCCGGGAAAAGCCAATGTGGTGGCAAACGCACTTAGCCGTAAGGCAGCGCCGATCCGAGATATCTGCCTAAGGATGACAGTGGTGACTCTGCTGCTGGTGCGGATCCGGGAGGCTCAGCAGGAGGCTATGAAGGAGGAACATCGGAAGAGTGAGCGGATTGTGGGGCAGGTTTCCTCCTTTGACTATGATAGCCGAGGGTTATTTACTCTTCACCTTAGGATGTGGGCCCCTTATCATGGAGGCGTGCGCCAGGTTCTGATGCATGAGCCACACAAATCTCGGTTCTCCATTCATCTCGGGGTGACGAAGATGTATAGGGATCTTCATCTGGACTATTGGTGGCCTTGCATGAAGCGGGATGTAGCTTGGTACGTTGAGCGGTGCTAGACCTACAAGAAGGTCAACGCCGAACACCAGAGGCCACACGACAAGATGCAGCCGTTGGATATCCCTCTGTGGAAATGGAAGACATCACGGTGGATTTGATCACCAAGCTTCCCAGGACCGCACGGGGAGTGGATTCTATATGGTTCATCGTGGATCGGTTGACCAAGAGCGCCCACTTCATACCGATCCAGGAGAGTATCTCGGCAGAGAAGTTGGCTGATATCTACATTCGAGATGTGGTGGCATGGCATGGAGTGCCAGTCTCCGTGATTTCAGATAGGGATGTACGGTTTACTTCCAGGTTTTGGAAGAAGTTCCATGACGAGCTGGGCACTTGTCTGCATTTTAGCACCGCCTTTCACCCGCAGACAAATGGTCAGAGTGAGCGGACCATCCAGACTCTGGAGGATATGTTGCAGGCGTGCGTGCTGGACTTTGGTGGTAGTTGTGATACCTATCTCCCTTTGGTTGAGTTCTCATACAACAACAGTTACCACGTGAGTATTGACCGTCCTCCCTTCGAGATGTTGTATGGGAGGAGGTGCTGGACCCCAATATGTTGGGGTGAAGTTGGCCAGAGGGTCATGGGGAGCACCGAAGTGGTGCTCAAGACGACTGAGAGGATTCAGCAGGTTCGAAGCAGGCTTCAGGCTGCACAGAGTCTGCAGAAAAGTTATGCCGACAAGCGCCGTTCAGACCTGGAGTTCCAGGTCGGGGATATGGTTCTCCTTAAGGTGTCGCCTTGGAAAGGCGTCATCCGATTCAGGAAGCAGGGCAAGTTGGGCCCAAGGTACATTGGACCATTCAGGGTTGCAGCCCAGGTGGGCCAGGTAGCATACAGGCTAGATCTGCCAGCTGTACTCAGCCAGATCCACAGCACCTTCCATGTCTCCCAGCTGCAGAAGTGCCCGGTGGACGACTCAACGATGTACCCCTAGAGGATATTCAGGTTGATGACAGCTTGAACTACATTGAGAGGCCAGTGGAAATCCTCGACCAGAAGTCGAAGGATTTGTGGAACAAGAGGGTGGAACTCGTGAAGGTGCAATGGCAGCACCGGAAGGGGTCGGAGTGGACTTGGGAGCCGATGGAAGAGATGGTGGAGAACTACCCCGACCTGTTTCAGGAACGAGTAGCAGACTTCGAGGACGAAGTCTAAAATAAGTGGGGGAGATTTGTAGCACATGGTTCTTGGTACGTATTCTTTGTAATTAACTATTTAAATATTTGCATTTTTGGCCTTGGACTCGGCGATTTGAAGGACCAATTCGCCGAGTAGAAGCGGGATAAGACGAGGGACTTAAGTGATGGACTCGGCGAGTCGGGTCCCAGACTCGGCGAGTAGGTACTGTTCGGACAAAAACCCTAATCCGCGGGTTTACAGCCTATTTAAGCAATGTTATGACGGCCATATTATCCCTTATGCTCCCCAAAACACCTCTCATTGAAAGCCTAGTCGTTTATGCTTTGTTGAGGCCATTTTTGGTATTCTTGTGTGGTTGTTAAGCTTGGAAGGAAGGAAGGAGCTTGGAACTTGAGTTGGGACCAGTAGATCCAGGGATTTTACTTGATTTTCAGCAGCATCAAGGTATAATGCCCATGTCTTGACTCATCCATGTGTTTATTCATCTTTATCTTGGGATCTCTTTGGATTTCTATGTCATATTTCAGATTTGGAAGTGTTGAGTGGGTTTTGACTTCATATCTGGACCTTAAGAGGGGTCTCATGGCACAAAGGTACCAACTTTAGGGCCATGAGAGCCCCATGCACATTGTAGGACACTTTATATGGATTTTTGAGCTAAAAACCCCATGCTTGTGCATCAAGTTTGGAACTTTACGTATAAAGTGAACATTAGGAGGCCAAATCTATGGTTTTGGTGTGTTTGGTCTCATTTAAATCGACTGTATGGAATTCATCAAGATTGAACTCGGCGAGTGCATGAGCGGACTAGGCGAGTCCAAGGCAATCTTCTTGCGGATGAAGATGAACTCGACGAGTTGTTCATACAACTCGGCGAGTCAAGACCAGGACTTGTTTATCAGTTGAAGATGAACTCGACGATTTGTTCCTACAACTCGGCAAGTCGAATGAAGATTCAGTCAATGTCCATTAGAAGGAAAACTCATCAAGTCATCGCCTAACTCGACGAATAAAGACGAGTGTAAGATCAAATGGAAGGATAGGGACTCGGCGAGTTAGGTCAACTGGTAGTTGACTTTGACTTTGACTTGGTCGGGGGTAAAGTAGTCATTTTACCCTAAGGACAGTTAGCAGTGTTTGATGGACTATTTTGTGGGAGTTACAGCCGGAGGATTTCCGGAGCAGCAGCAGCAGATAGACAGTTCCCGCGCAGATCAGCAGCTACTTCCAGGTGAGTTACCCTTTAGTAGCGGTGGGTCTACGACCATAATGCCGGCGCATTAGTTGAAGTTGTATGATTAAATGATTGTCTATGTCATATTTATCTAGGTTTGCTACTACCTGATATGTTTACGTGCTAGTATGATATGATGCTATGTGCAAGTAACAGTAGGGGAGATAGTCCCCAGAGTACCGGTCAATAGGGCCGAAAGGGGTAGTTATGCCCAGCCATGCTAGATAGATTATGTGATATGTGTTATGTGGTAGTAATAGAGGGGTGAAATAGTCCCCAGTATCCGGTCGAGAGGACTGAAGGGGAGACCAGCACCCAAATATGCTAGTCAGTATCCGGTCGAGAGGATTGAAGGGGAGGCCAACATCCAGATATGTTAGACAGTATCCGGTCGAGAGGACCGAAGGGGTAGGTCGGGCACCCAGATATGTCTGACAATACATGTATGTTCCGTGATGATATTGTAACGCCCGTAGATCGGGGCTAGTCAATTTAGAGACAATAAGAGTCAAAAAGGACTTTTTAATAGAAGATTATTTAGGATGAATAATCCTAACTAAGTTGTATTATATGTTACAAGGTTTCCGTGCATATAAAGAACGCCAAAATCCGAGTTATAACAAAGAAGTTATGACCTGTCGAAGTTTTACGGCAAAACCGACACGGCACCGGGAAGCGTAAATAGTGAATTTACGATAGAGCGAGATTTAGCCTTATCAATCTAAACAAAAATTGTAGAATATGTTAAGATAAGAGCGTCAATAAAAAGAACGCCCAAATCTGACTTCGTATGAGGAAGTTATGATTTTTCTAAGATTCGGCTTAGCAGTGCACGACCCGAAACTCGAATTTTAGTTCGAGCGGTTTTTGGCTTACGCGACCTAAATAAGAGTTGAAGGTCTCATTAATAGGAACTCAACGGTAAAAATATGGACGAAAACGGAGTTCGTATGAAGGAGTTACGAATTCTTCGCGGTCATTTAACAGTCTAAACGCCTCCTACTATTAAATTTGAGATCGGTCAAGATTTAGCCGACAGAGTCTAAACGAAAGTTGTAGGTTTTGATTTTACCTATGCGTGGATATAAAGAACGTCAAAAACGGAGCTTGTATGCGAAAGTTATGATTTTTCTAAGTTCGAAGGCTAATACGCGATAGGGGTGACGTGGCACCACCCAGAATTTGACACGTGGCACCACCAGAAAGCCAACACATGGACCAACTCGGCGAGTAGGTGTCCCCTACTCGGCGAGTACATCAGATATTTTCACTATAAATAGGATGCGAGGGTTCTGGGTTTATTTGCTTATTTCTTCTCATCTTTGTGCCGAAGCTCTGCATTTTTACCCCCGAAGCTACCCCGAAGCCCCGGTATCATACTCTAGCCCCGAGGCAAGTCCTGAGATCCCGAAGATCCCAAGAAGTGCGGTTCCCGAGCCGAAGCTCTGCCCGCGAGAAGTTCGATTTTTGAGGAGATCTTCCAGATCTGCTGTGGATTACTACTTCTGCAAGTCGTAGTGCTGTCCGATCATCTTCTGATCAAGTGAGTGTATACTACCTTTCATAAACACGATAATAATACAAGTATGGTTTGAGTGTATTAAGTATATTGTTGTTTATATGCGCGAGTGTGTAGTTACTTTCTTCTAACACATAAATATGAAGTATTTGCTATGAAATACGTGCTATATGTTTATATGTTATTTGTCTATTTGAGATGGGCATGGAATTTGGAGTTTTATACAGGTGTTAAATGATTTAAACTGTGTAAGTATTTATATCTACAAAATTGTTGGGTAGAACATGGGTAGATGGGATAGTTGGTGACTATGGAGTTAGCGCCTGCTGTTAGATAAACCTTGGTGACTATGGAGTTAGCGCCTGCTGTTAGATAAACCTTGGTGACTATGGAGTTAGCGCCTGCTGTTAGATAAACCTTGGTGACTATGGAGTTAGCGCCTATTATTAGATAAACCTTGGTGACTATGGAGTTAGCGCCTATTGTATAAACCTTGGCGACGATGTGACTTCGTGCCTATTTGATGAACCTTGGCGACTATGGAGTTAGCGCTTGTTGACTAAACCTTGGCGACTATGGAGTTAGCGCTTGTTAAGTGAACCTTGGTGACTATGGAGTTAGCACCTATTGAGTAAACCTTGGTGACGATGTGACTTCGTGCCTATTTGATGAACCTTGGCGACTATGGAGTTAGCGCTTGTTGAGTAAACCTTGGCGACTATGGAGTTAGCGCTTGTTAAGTGAACCTTGGTGACTATGGAGTTAGCGTCGCTTGAGTAAACCCCAGCGACTATGGAGTTAGCGCCTGATAACTATTGATTTAGTACCTGATAGATAAACTTTGGCAGCAATGGACTTCATGCCAACTCCTTAGGTAAATCCTTAGGAATGAATGAATGAAGGATAGTGGATTCTTAGGGTAAACCCTTGAGAAAATAAAGTAGATATGGGGATGGGTATTTGGGTTGGTTGTTTGATAATTGAATATAATAAATATATTATTGTGGGTTGAAAACCCTATATGCTCACCAGGCTCCCAAGCCTGACCCTCTCAGTTTTCTTTTTCATTACAGGTAATGACACAAGATTATAAGTCGGCGGACTTGACGAGAGATTTTGGATTATAGATCAGTAGTTGAATAACTATTGTAAGGTCTATTTTATATTGTTTATGCTTTTGGTCTGTAACGAACATGACATCCCGAGGTTTTATTATTTAATGAAAATACATTCTTTTCGAGAAATGTTTTGATAAAATGGTTATCATATTTTATTTTGGGAACAAATTCCGCAACCGTTTTCTTTAAACGATCACTCTGATTTATAAAACAAAGCATAAACAAATCGGTCTTTTCTGGCCGTGAAATTGGGGATGTCACAGTTGGTATCAGAGCATTAGTTTAAGCGAACTAGGAATATGGATTTATTTCTAGACTTAAACTTAGAATGCTAAGCAATGATTGCGAGTTGAGTGTGTCCATTATATTTTAGGTAGTACACCTAAATTGACACAGGCACTACTTTATTTTAGGAAAATTGCCTAAAATGCTTTTACGTGCTAAATGTTTTGTGTGATAGCTATATTGATGCTATTATTTGTTCGGATCTATGGTCTGTTGCCGACCGGATCTGGAAACCTTATGTGTTTAGGATTCTAAGCGTAGGGCTACGATATTAGAACTAGCATGTAAACGTTTCGGGGTGATAAGGAGATTTATACGTTTATCGTAATTAAAGCTTTCTTATTTTAAAATTCTCGCTTGCTGCACCGAATGTCTGCTTGGATGTACAAGGGGTCATGGTGAAGACTCGTAGAGAAATTGAGTAAATGGAGGAAATGAAGAAGGCTTATGATAGTGGATGACACCTATCGGAAGATATCGTAAGAGTGGTATCTTGCCTTTAGAGTGTGTCTATGAAATAAAAGTACATTTAGAGGAGTACGGTACGTCTAAAGTACACCTTCGATTGGCAGGATGATGGAACGATTGGTGAAATTCTTGAAGTTGTCTCATCGTCTGGTATTTCCATCACCAATCGAGTTGAAGTAGAGTTGATGATTGAAGATTGAGCAATAAAGAAGTCCTAGTAGAGTCTAAGGAAATTGTTTATGATTACTTGGACACATTCGTATGTGTTAAATTGTTTTGTGTTTTTCTTGTATGGTGACTTGGTTAACTGCGAGACAATACTTGGGACGAGTATGAGTAGGTGTGAATGGTAGTAGAGATCTATACTACCGGAAGCACAGGACTCACGCTTGGATCAGGGGAAGTCACAAGGTTATCAAGAAGCTAGTAATTGATTCCGTTTTATTCAAGTATGTCATTACCATTGTTTCGGTAATGTCTAGTAAGATAGTTGTTATTCCGACCCTAGGGGTCATATCAATTGAGTCCGACTATGATGAGAGGTCATCGGGACACGACCCATCAAGGTTATTACTTAGAATGGAGAGATAACTTATGGAGTCAGTATGCGAATCCTATTTCGTTGATGATTCCGGGACGTAATCATCCTAAGGGGGAGATAATTGTAACGCCCGTAGATCGGGGCTAGTCAATTTAGAGACAATAAGAGTCAAAAATGACTTTTTGATAGAAGATTATTTAGGATGAATAATCCTAACTAAGTTGTAGTATATGTTACAAGGTTTCCGTGCATATAAAGAACGCCAAAATCCGAGTTATAACAAAGAAGTTATGACCTGTCGAAGTTTTACGGCAAAACCGGCACGGCACCGGGAAGCGTAAATAGTGAATTTACGATAGAGCGAGATTTCGCCTTACCAATCTAAACAAAAGTTGTAGAATATGTTAAGATAAGAGCGTCAATAAAAAGAACGCCCAAATCTGACTTCGTATGAGGAAGTTATGATTTTTCTAAGATTCGGCTTAGTAGTGCACGACCCGAAACTTGAATTTTAGTTCGAGCGGTTTTTGGCTTACGCGACCTAAATAAGAGTTGAAGGTCTCATTAATAGGAACTCAATGGTAAAAATATGGACGAAAACGGAGTTCGTATGAAGGAGTTACGAATTCTTCGCGGTCATTTAACAGTCTAAACGCCTCCTATTGTTAAATTTGAGATTGGTCAAGATTTAGCCGACGGAGTCTAAACGAAAGTTGTAGATCTTGATTTTACCTACGCGTGGATATAAAGAACGTCAAAAACGGAGCTCGTATGCGAAAGTTATGATTTTTCTAAGTTCGAAGGCTAATACGCGATAGGGGTGACGTGGCACCACCCAGAATTTGACACGTGGCACCACCAGAAAGCCAACACATGGACCAACTCGGCGAGTAGGTGTCCCCTACTCGGCGAATACATCAGATACTTTCACTATATATAGGATGTGAGGGTTCTGGGTTTATTTGCTCATTTCTTCTCATCTTTGTGCCGAAGCTCTGCATTTTTACCCCCGAAGCCACCTCGAAGCCCCGGTATCATACTCTAGCCCCGAGGCAAGTCCTAAGATCCCGAATATCCCGAGAAGTGCGGTTCCCGAGCCGAAGCTCTGCCCGCGAGAAGTTCAATTTTTGAGGAGATCTTCTAGATCTGCTGTGGATTACTATTTCTGCAAGTCGTAGTGCTGTCCGATCATCTTCTGATCAAGTGAGTGTATACTACCATTCATAAACACGATAATAATACAAGTTTGGTTTGAGTGTATTAAGTATATTGTTGTTTATATGCGCGAGTGTGTAGTTACTTTCTTCTAACACATAAATATGAAGTATTTGCTATGAAATACGTGCTATATGTTTATATGTTATTTGTCTATTTGAGATGGGCATGAAATTGGGAGTTTTATACAGGTGTTAAATGATTTAAACTGTGTAAGTATTTATATCTACAAAATTGTTGGGTAGAACATGGGTAGATGGATAGTTGGTGACTATGGAGTTAGCGCATGCTGTTAGATAAACCTTGGTGACTATGGAGTTAGCACCTGCTGTTAGATAAACCTTGGTGACTATGGAGTTAGCGCCTGCTGTTAGATAAACCTTGGTGACTATGGAGTTAGCGCCTATTATTAGATAAACCTTGGTGACTATGGAGTTAGCGCCTATTGTATAAACCTTGGCGACGATGTGACTTCGTGCCTATTTTATGAACCTTGGCGACTATGGAGTTAGCGCTTGTTGACTAAACCTTGGCGACTATGGAGTTAGCGCTTGTTAAGTGAACCTTGGTGACTATGGAGTTAGCACCTATTGAGTAAACCTTGGTGACGATGTGACTTCGTGCCTATTTGATGAACCTTGGCGACTATGGAGTTAGCGCTTGTTGAGTAAACCTTGGCGACTATGGAGTTAGCGCTTGTTAAGTGAACCTTGGTGACTATGGAGTTAGCGTCGCTTGAGTAAACCCCAGCGACTATGGAGTTAGCGCCTGATAACTATTGATTTAGTACCTGATAGATAAACTTTGGCAGCAATGGACTTCATGCCAATTCCTTAGGTAAATCCTTAGGAATGAATGAATGAAGGATAGTGGATTCTTAGGGTAAACCCTTGAGAAAATAAAGTAGATATGGGGATGGGTATTTGGGTTGGTTGTTTGATAATTGAATATAATAAATATATTATTGTGGGTTGAAAACCCTATATGCTCACCAGGCTCCCAAGCCTGACCCTCTCAGTTTTCTTTTTCATTACAGGTAATGACACAAGATTATAAGTCGGCGGACTTGACGAGAGATTTTGGATTATAGATCAGTAGTTGAATAACTATTGTAAGGTCTATTTTATATTGTTTATGCTTTTGGTCTGTAACGAACATGACATCCCGAGGTTTTATTATTTAATGAAAATACATTCTTTTCGAGAAATGTTTTGATAAAATGGTTATCATATTTTATTTTGGGAACAAATTCCGCAACCGTTTTCTTTAAACAATCACTCTGATTTATAAAACAAAGCATAAACAAATCGGTCTTTTCTGGCCGTGAAATTGGGGATGTCACAGATATGGTATGTGGTAATGTGAGGGAACTCTCTAAGCTTCGTGCTTACAGTTTTTAGTTTTGGTTTCAGGTACCTCTTCTTAGAAGGGGAAGGAGCTGGTGTGGTAGCGGCACATCATACACACACACACACACACTGTTTTTCCGCCTTCTGAGACCGTTCTGGGATTTGTACTCTGACTTTTGGTTGTTTTCGTATTTTGGTTTTCAAACATGATGTATGGATGCGAAATGATTTGATCAAACAATGTTTTACTTACAAATGTTTTGCAAAGTGTTTAATTAAAAATGAAATTTTTGAGCGTGAAAAGTGGGTCGTTTCATTAGTCCTTCACTTGACTCACATATACATGTGAACAATGAACGAGTCTTAATTTTCCAAAGCTGAAAATTCTCATTCATCATAATGTACAACTTGTATGATTCCAAGTTTGTATCCAACTGAAAACTCGGTTGATGAAAGGCTTTCCTTATTTGGTAAACTTAGACACTACCACAAACGAAAGAATCAAATTCATATTTCGATTGTTGCGAGAAAGATACAAACATCAAGTTTTTCATTGTCACACCCCAAAACCACGAACGGCGGAAATGTTTAGGAGTGGAGGACGTCATGTACAGTATCACAACAGTGTAATATAATAAACAAGCAACAACATCATCCATTTCATTATACGTAAAGTTTTAATACATATGTGTTATTTCATTGTAGTAAGACACCAAAAATATACAATCAAAATAAAAGACGAGACTTGTCTGCTCCGTCTTCTCAAAACCTGGCCTCCGTACCAGTCTACTGATGACCTGAGAATACAAGTTATTTTGAAAGCGAATATCAGCTTTAAAGCTGGTGAATTCATAAGTATATAAGTGTCTTTGCCTTGTTTGTGAAAATCTGTTATGAAGGCCATGTAAATCGTTAAACGAAAATGTTGATGTACGTATGAAATAAACAGGAAAATGAACTACTGTAAGTGTTGTCACTGGGTCCTAGGACTAACATGACATCGCATTAAGCGAAATATGTAACCTAATGAACATCCGAAGATTGTCCAGAATAGTAATAATGTAAGTGTCATCGCTAGGTACTAGGAGTAACGCAACATCGCAATAAGCAAAAGATATAACCTAATGAACATCAAAAGATTGTCCAATTGTCCTCTGTAGCAGCAGCAGGTGGGTGGAAGGGTTAGTCCCAAATCGATCTACCTAATATAAGTAGTAACCTTAGACCTCCGTAGATGGTCATCGACCACTGGTGGTAATCAGTGGGGTTCGGAATGGTAAGTCCCGCCTAGCTATCCCATTGAATCGAGATAGGAAAGACAATTTACACAGTAAGTACTAATAATTCATCCTCGTAGTCCTAAGTACAAGTATCCAGGTAAGTGAATACATGATAATGCACCTATGTAAAAGTGTTCTTGTATGGTATTCATATATGTGTGTCCATGTAACAGGTAAGTATATGTAAACATATTCATGTATCAGGTAAACATCTGTAAGTACTCATGTATCAGGTAATGTACTAGTATAGACACATGAATAGACTGACTCTTGTGTGATTCCTTGTAATAGAAGTAATGTTTGATATCTTCAAATTATCCCTATGATAATTTACTGTAATATAACTGGTTGATCATGTAGGTTTATACACTCTTACTACTCAAGGGTGTGGGAAACTAAATGAATGATGTAAACTATAACATCAATACATATATAAGAATATAAGTGTATATGCATAGTTTAGTTCACGAATGTAAAATGGTTTTGTAAGACATCTTATGGGTTTTGAACAATAATTAACCATGACTTGATGTCATTTTAATAAACATGTCAAAGGTAAAACATTTGGTCACAATGTGTTTTTAAGATGTAAAACCATTTCATGCATCACATTTTGTAGCATGTGAAATCTGTTAAATGACAAACACAGTTATAAAATACATATCAATGATTCAATAACATGTTTGTTTCTACTTGTATTCCCCCCATTAAAGCATTTAAAATCATTTAAAATATTGATTAGGGGTATGAACTCACCTGTAGTTGGTGATTGGAATGAACTTAACGGTATAGGATGGCTAGGTGTCAAGCGAGGACTTGTACACACACTACGATCTTAATGAACATATAATCACACATATATGCACTCAATTAGTCTCAAATCACTAATTGATAATGTTAAGACATCCTAGACATAATAAACACTTTATATAAGTGTTTTAAGCGCTAAGGATTGCATCTAAGCTATTGTGGGACAAGGTACTTGTGTTTAGGGTTCCAAAGGATCCCATATATGAGTTTACTCCTCATATACCAACACACATGGAGTTTATGGTTGTAAACTCTTGAGTTTACGGCCGTAAACTCCCAAACATGTGTGTTTGGTGTGTTTTGAAGTCCCAAATGCTTTCTAGAATTATTCTAACTTGGTGGCTAAGTCCTTGGATGGGTTTAAGGTCTAAAAACACTCCATTTAGGAGTTTACGGCCCTGAGGCCAATACCCTTAGAGTTTACGGCCGTAAACTCTAAGTATGGTGTGTTTTTGATGCTTTCAAGTCCTTTGCACTTGTGGTATAGGTTCTAGACTTGTATTCCAAGCAGATGAAGGCATTAGGCACACCTTGGTGCCCTTTTTAGGAGTTTACGGCCCAAGAACCATGTCTTGGCCATAAACTCACTTTGTTAAGTGATTTTGATGTGGTTTGGTCCCGCAATTATGTGGGTAACAATTTCTTGTAAAAGTCTAGGGCTTTAGGGGTCATAAAGACACCCTTTTGTCCATTTCAATGGAGTTTACGGCCTAAGATACACTTGGGCCGTAAACTCTCATTTGTTTGTGTTCTTTGATGTGTTTAATGCCGTAGATTTAATGGGAACAAGTCTAGGTAATTGTCTAAGGCTTTAGGAGCCTTAAAAGTACCATTTAGTGTTTGAATTTGGAGTTTACGGCCTATGATAATCTTGGGCCGTAAACTCCCAAACTTGGGTGGATTTTGGTTATTTTCTTGTCCTTAACATGCATACATATGAGTCTAAGGCTTTAGCATAACACAAGGGTCGGTTTTGGCTTTGTTTCGGGAGTTTACCGCCCAAGAACACCTTGGGGAGTAAACTCCTAGATCTAATGATTTAGCCATCTAAATCATGTTATAAGCATCTAATAAGCATTCTAACACTACTAGAAAGAGTTACTCACGTTTTGGTATAAAAACCCAAAGATCCGTGAGAGAGAAAATGGCTTTTCTCTAGTTGGAAATGTGAATAATGAATGAACTTGGTTCAGAATTGTATTTATAGTCCTGAGATATTTTGGCAGAAAATATTTTAATTCCTGTAATGATCTCTAATATAATAGAGTGTTGGAATAACAGTGTTGCGCAACACCCTAGTGCACCCACTCTCCCGATATTTCCTGAAGTGTAAACCCTGAATTACTCAAACTTACGTGAAAAGTCTGAAAATTAACTGTGACCGCTATAACTTCTATTGAAGTGATATAGTTTGTACCGAATGGAAATTTCGGATTGTCACATCATCCCCCCGTTAGAAGGAATTTCGTCCCGAAATTAGAATTTAAGCAAATAAGAAGTTACAAATAACTAAGCGAAAAGGTGAGGGTATTTCAGTTTTACCTGATCCTCACGTTCCCAAGTGAACTCTGGTCCACGCTTTGCATTCCAGCGCACCTTCACTATCGGGATACGTCTCTGTTTTGTTTGCTTGATCTCTCGGTCCATGATCTCTACTAGTTCCTCCACGAAGTTGAGGCTCTCATTGATCTCGACCTCGTTGAGTGGAATAACAAGAGTCTCGTCGGATAGACACTTTTTCAAGTTTGACACGTGGAAGGTAGGATGTACGTTACTGAGTTCGTGCGGTAGATTGAGTTTGTAAGCCACAGGGCTGATTCTTGCGAGAATCTCGAAAGGCCCTATGTATCATGGATTGAGCTTCCCACGCTTTCCAAAGCGTATCAAGCCCTTCCAGGGTGAGACCTTCAGTAGGACTCGGTCGCCCACCTGGAACTCCAATGGTTTTCTACGCTTGTCAGCGTAGCTTTTCTGTCGGTCTCTAGAGGCTTTCAATCGTTCACGAATTTGAACGATCTTCTCTGTCGTTTCCCGAATGATCTCCGGACCCGTGAGAGTGCTTTCGGGAACTCGTCCCTTAGCTAACTGGGTATCACCCACTTCAGCCCAGCACAGAGGGGATCTGCACTTTCGGCCATAGAGGGCCTCGAATGGAGTTGTCTTTATGCTTGTATGATAGTTGTTGTTGTAGGAAAATTGAACAAGGGGTAAATGGGTATCCCAAGCTTTTCCAAAGTCAATCACACAGGCACGCAACATATCTTCTAAGGTTTGGATAGTTCTCTCACTTTGCCCGTCGGTCTGTGGATGGTAGGCTGTACTCATGTCCAGCCTAGTTCCTAGGGTACTTTGTAATGACTGCCAGAACCTCAAAGTGAATCTACTATCTCGGTCTGAGATGATAGATAAAAGAGCACCGTGCAGCCTTACAATCTCCCTAATGTAAGTTCTGGTAAGTTTCTCCATCTTGTCTGTTTCTTTGATCGGTAGGAAGTGTGCAGACTTGGTCAGTCTATCGACGATGACCCATATGGAATCAAGTCCACCCATCGTCTTGGGCAGCTTGGTTATGAAGTCCATAGTGATCCGCTCCCACTTCCATTCTGGTATCTCCGGTTGTTGTAGAAGACCAGAGGGTTTCTGGTATTCGACCTTGACCTTTGCGCAACTAAGGCATTTACTCACGAAGGTAGCAATATCTGCTTTCATGTTAGGCCACCAGTATAACTTTTTAAGATCCAGATACATCTTATCTGAACCTGGGTGGACGGAATAACGAGTGATGTGAGCTTCGGTCATGACCATGTCTTTGAAGTCACCGTGTTTCAGTGTCCAGATCCGATCCATGAGGTATAAGGCTCCGCCACCCTTGATTTCCAAGTTCTTATCCATCCCTCTAAGGGATTTACCCGCCACGCTTTCAGGTTTCAAAGCGTCGAGCTGAGCCTCCTTTATTTGCGTGGACAAGTGTGAATGGATAGTTAGAGTCAAAGATTTGACTCTACGACCAGTATATTCTTTCTGACTTAGGACGTCGGCTACTACATTGGCTTTACCTGGATGATAACGAATTTCGCACTCGTAATCACTAAGTAGCTCGACCCACCGTCGTTATCACATGTTGAGCTCTTTCTGGTCGAAAATGTGTTGTAGACTCTTATGGTCTGTAGAGATCGTGCTTTTTGTACCGTATAGGTAATGTCGCCAGATCTTCAGAGCAAACACAACTGCTCCTAGTTCAAGATCGTGGGTTGTGTAGTTAACCTCATGTGTCTTCAGCTGTCTCGAGGCATAGGTGATGACTTTACCTCGCTGCATCAGAACACATCCGAGTCCTTGATTGGATGCATCGGATTAGACAATGAAGTCTTCTATCCCTTCGGGAAGGGATAGTATCAGGGCGGTGCACAAGGCTCGTTTGAGCGTTTGGAACGCTCTTTTCTGTTTCTCTTCCCAGTCAAAGGCCACGCCTTTCTGGGTCAGGGTTGTAAGAAGTTTCGCTATGCTGGAGAAGTTCTGAATGAACCTGCGATAGTAGCCAGCCAGACCTAGAAATTGACGAATTTCAGTAGGTGTCTTTGGTGCTGACCATTTCTCGATGGCTTTAATTTTGGAAGGGTCCACGTGTATACCATCTTCGCTAACCACATGGCCCAAAAATTCGACTCGCCGAATCCAAAATTCGCACTTGGAGAACTTCGCATAGAGCTTCTCCAATCGTAATGTTTCTAAGATTTTACGGAGATGTTGACTATGTTCCTCCTTACTTTGAGAGTAGATGAGTATGTCATCAATAAAGACGATGACGAACTGATCCAAGAAAGGACGACACACCCTATTCATCAGATCCATGAATACTGCGGGCACGTTATTTAATCCGAATGGCATCACTACAAACTCGTAGTGCCCATAACGAGTTCGGAAGGCTGTCTTGGGAACATCCTCCTCTAACACTCGTAGTTGGTGATATTTGGATCGCAGATCTATCTTCGAGAAGTAGTTGGCTCCTTGAAGTTGATCAAATAAATCGTCAATGTTGGGCAAGGGATAACCATTTCTAATGGTAAGTTTGTTGAGTTCTCTATAGTCGATGCACATGCGAAACGTCCATCTTTCTTCTTGACGAACAAGACCGGTGCTCCCCATGGTGAGAAGCTTGGTTGAATGAATCCCTTCTTGAGAAGTTCGTTAAGTTGACTGGAAAGTTCCTGCATTTCAGCCGGTGCCAGTTGATAAGGAGATTTGGCTACAGGGGTAGCCCCTGGCACTAAGTCGATTCTGAACTCGACTTGGCGTTGTGGTGGTAAACCGGGAAGTTCTTCTGGGATTTTCTGGATATCTTTCAGTTCTTGACTGGTATCGACGACGTGTGCGAGAAATGCATGGTACTCTTTCCGCAAGCACTTCTGGGCTTGAATGCACGAAATGATGCGAAGGCTCGTACTAGGTTTGTCGTCGTAGATAATTAAACTTTCGTTGTTAGGATGGTTAAGACGAACTGCTTTTTCGAAGCACATAATGTCGGCACGAAGAAGACTCAACCAATCCATATCGATGATAACGTCGAAACATTTAATTGTGACTGACATGAGATCTATCTTGAAAGTATGGCCATCTAAAGTTAAGGTACAACCTACGTATATGCAGTCTGTACTCTCTGTTTTCCCGTTAGCCATTTCTACTGTGAATGAACTATCTAATGCACATGGTTTTTGTTTAAGCAAGTGTGCAAATTTGTGACTTACAAAACTTTTCTCGGCTCCACTATCAAAAAGTATGCAAGCATATGAGTTATTGAGGAGGAACATACCAGTAACTATTGTAGGATCAGCTACTGCTTCCTCGTGGCCTAGGGCCATAACTCTTCCTACTCCGCCAGCCATCCCCGCTTTAGGGCATTTCCTCTTGTAATGGCCCACCTCGCCACATGCGTAGCAAGTTTGGCCCATACCGGCGTTTGGGATCTGGGCGGCTTGAGCTGTTGGAGTTTGGCAGAAACGGTCTGTGTGCCCCTTCCTGTTGCAGTTGGTGCATTGCATCTCCTCGCAAGGCCCGCGGTGGTGGAAGCTGCATTTGTTGCACTTCGGAAGAGATCCAGCATAAGTTTTTGCTGGTAAGGGGTTCGCAGGGACAACGGGTGTCACTGTGGCAACATTGATTACCACAAGTTGTTGTCTCTTGGAGGATTCTTGTGAAGCCCCCCTTTTCCTCTTAGACCACCCTTTTTGGTTGTTCTCAGGGTTGGACTGTTGGTGTACGGGTGTAGGGATTGTTGGGTTCTAAGGTTTCCGGTGATCGATGAGAGATTGTGCCAGTTCCTTGGCGCTATCAAAGGTAATAGGCCGGGAAGCGATCACGCTTGACTGGATCTGGGTTGACAGTCCCCAGATATATCTCTCGATCTTTTTGCTCTGGAGAGCAACCATATCAGGGCATAAGTTTGCCAAATCACAAAACCTATTTGTGTAGGTAGTGATGTCAGATCCAACCATTTGCAGACCCCAGAATTCTTGCTCGAGTTTTTGTATTTCACCTCGAGGACAGCATTCTTTCATCAGCATGTCTTTCAACTTTTCCTAGCCGATGTAATACGCCACCACCAAAGTCAGATAGTTAACATGGCTGTTCCACCATGTTAGTGCTCGGTCAGAGAAGGTACAAACTGCGAACTTGACCTTGTTGCCTTCTTGGCATCCGCAGATCTCGAAGACAGATTCCATCTTCTCAATCCACTGTCTTCACACCATAACCCCACCAGTACCATTGAAGCTACGGGGTTTGGCGTTTGTGAAGTCCTCGTAGGTGCATTCCCTAGGGTGTCCATGGCTTTCGCCGTGGTTCGAGGGTGGTGCACCTGTTCCTGATCCACTAGCGACAGGAGCGTTGATTGCTGACACAGCAGCTGCAACTGCTGCTGTGAAAGCTTCCTGGAACATGTTGGCATCGAAAGGGTTAGGTGGTTGGACAGGTACAGGCGGTGGTGGAGGTGGTGGTATTGGTGCTTCGTTGTTTGGATTACGTCTTGTACTTCTGCGTGGCGGCATCTTTAACTATGCGTTTAAAAGATGACGACATGGATAAGAATAAATAATTAATGAATGTGTCTCATGGACTAAATCCCCATAGCCCAACAACAGAAGGAATAGCTAAAATAGACGAACTGACTAAGATAATTACTGTAAGACCAAATACCTATATGGTATTTCTTTATGGTTGTGTTGGTAAGTTTTTAGACTTGTTGTCACATCACAACCATTCTTGGGCATATGTTAATCACTCCACGGACCAGCATAGTTGATCAGGCTATGCCATTCCCAAGACTGACTATATATCCCCAGGCTTACTTGTGATATTCAACAATCGTAATACTTTTGTTCTTGTCGTTGTGACACTGATTTTAGTGTGAATGCATGCACGTATACTTTGTTAAATATTTTATTATTTAAAAGTATAACTCTTAGAGAGAGTGTTTTAATCCCGATGTATTTATAGTTAGTATATCTTTTATGGGTTGATATACTATATTCACTATAAACAATGCTCTGATACCAATCTGTCACACCCCAAAACCACGAACGGCGGAAACGTTCAGGAGTGGAGGACGTCATGTACAGTATCACAATAGTGTAATATAATAAACAAGCAACAACATCATCCACTGCATTATAAGTAATGTTTTAATACATATATGTTCTTTCATTGTAGTAAGACACCAAAAATATACAATCAAAATAAAAGACAAGACTTGTCTGCTCCGTCTTCTCAAAACCTGGCCTCCGTACCTGTCTACTGATGACCTGAGAATACAAGTTATTTTGAAAGCGAGTATCAGCTTTAAAGCTGGTGAATTCATATGTATATAAGTGTCTTTGCCTTGTTTGTGAAAATCGTTAAACAAAAATGTTGATGTACGTATGAAAAACCCTAGAAAATCCCTTATTTTCTATCAGTTTGAGATGTAGTCTTCTACCAAGACCCGAATGTTTTGTTTGTAAAATGATATTTTTTTCCTTTGTATTGACTAGTACTAAAAGTGCTTAGTCTAACTCATCGTTTAGGTGAATGTATCACAAAATAAAGTAAACAAGAAAGTGAACTACTGTAAGTGTTGTCACTGGGTACTAGGACTAACACGACATCACATTAAGCAAAATATGTAACCTAATGAACATCCGAAGATTGTCCAAAATAGTAATAATGTAAGTGTCATCGTTGGGTACTAAGAGTAACACAACATCGCAATAAGAGAAAGATATAACCTAATGAGCATCCGAAGATTGTCCAATTGTCCTCTGTAGCAGCAGCAGGTGGGTGGAAGGGTTAGTCCCAAATCGATCAACGTAATACAAGTAGTAACCTTAGACCTCCGTAGATGGTCATCGACCACTGGTGCTAATCAGTGGGGTTCGGAATGGTAAGTCCCGCCTAGCTATCCCATTGAACCGAGATAGGAAAGACAATTTACACAGTAAGTACTAATAAATCATCCTCGTAGTCCTAAGTACAAGTATCCAGGTAAGTAAATACAGGATAATGCACCTATGTAAAAGTGTTCCTGTATGGTATTCATGTATGTGTGTCCATGTAACAGGTAAGTATATGTAAACATATTCATGTATCATGTAAACATCTGTAAGTACTCATGTATCAGGTAATGTACTAGTATAGACTCATGAATGAACTGACTCTTGTGTGATTCCTTGTAATAGAAACAATGTTTGATATCTTCAAATTATCCCTATGATAATTTACTGTAATACAACTGGTTGATCATGTAGGTTTATACACTCTTACTACTCAAGGGTGTGGGAAACTAAATGAAAGATGTAAACTATAACATCAATACATATATAAGAATATATGTGTATATGCATAGTTTAGTTAAAGATTGTAAAATGGTTTTGTAAGACATCTTATGGGTTTTGAACAATAATTAACCATGACTTGATGTCATTTTAATAAACATTTCAAAGGTAAAACATTTGGTAACAATGTGTTTTTAAGATGTACAACCATTTCATGCATCACATTTTGTAGCATGTGAAATCTGTTAAATGACAAACACAATTATAGGATGGCTAGGTGTCAAGCGAGGACTTGTACACACACTACGTTCCTAATGAACATATAATCACACATATATGCACTCAGTTAGTCTCAAATCACTAATTGATAATGTTAAGACATCCTAGACATAATAAACACTTTATAAAAGTGTTTTAAGCCCTAAGGATTGCATCTAAGCTATTGTGGGACAAGGTACTTGTGTTTAGGGTTCCAAAGGATCCCATATATGAGTTTACTCCTCATATACCAACACACATGGAGTTTACGGTTGTAAACTCTTGAGTTTACGGCCGTAAACTCCCAAACATGTGTGTTTGGTGTGTGTTAAAGTCTCAAATGCTTTCTAGAATTATTCTAACTTGGTGGCTAAGTCCTTGGAAGGGTTTAAGGTCTAGAAACACTCCATTTAGGAGTTTACGGCCCTGAGGCCAATCCCCTTAGAGTTTATGGCTGTAAACTCTAAGTATGGTGTGTTTTTGATGCTTTCAAGTCCTTTGCACTTGTGGTATAGGTTCTAGACTTTTATTCCAAGCTTATGAAGGCATTAGGCACACCTTGGTGCCCTTTTTAGGAGTTTACGGCCCAAGAACCATGTCTTGGCCGTAAAATCACTTTGTTAAGTGATTTTGATGTGGTTTGGTCCCTCAATTATGTGGGTAACAATTTCTTGTAAAGGTCTAGGGCTTTAGGGGTCATAAAAACACCCTTTTGTCTATTTCAATGGAGTTTACGGCCTAAGATACACTTGGGCCGTAAACTCTCATTTGTTTGTGTTCTTTGATGTGTTTAATGCCCTAGATTTAATGGGAACAAGTCTAGGTAATTGTCTAAGGCTTTAGGAGCCTTAAAAGTACCATTTAGTGTTTGAATTTGGAGTTTACGGCCTATGATAATCTTGGGCCGTAAACTCCCAAACTTGGGCGGATTTTGGTTGTTTTCTTGTCCCTAACATGCATACATATGAGTCTAAGGCTTTAGCATAACACAAGGGTCGGTTTTGGCTTCGTTTCCGGAGTTACCGCCCAAGAATACCTTGGGGAGTAAACTCCTAGATCTAATGATTTAGCCATCTAAATCATGTTATAAGCATCTAATAAGCATTCTAACACTACCAGAAAAAGTTACTCACGTTTTGGTATAAAAACCTGAAGATCCGTGAGAGAGAAAATAGCTTTTCTCTAGTTGGAAATGTGAATAATGAATGAATTTGCACAACACCCTAGCGCACCCACTCTCCTGATATTTCCAGAAGTGTAAACCCTGAATTACTCAAATTTACGCGAAAAGTCTGAAAATTAACTATGACCGCTATAACTTCTATTTAAGTGATATAGTTTGTACAGAATGGAAATTTCAGATTGTCACATTCATAAATTCCATTGCAAGGAGATATAAAATAAATTAAAATGAACTTTTATTTATTTATAAAATGCGGAAAAAACTTTTCCATACAATGTAAATTTAAATGAAAACTATGCTATTACATGTTTCTAGCAAGCTATCATAACTCCTAAGAGTAGCTCAAGAATCCGATCTTCAATCAAGCGATAGAAATCCATCTTTGCGGTCAGATTCAGCATACTCTTTCTTTAAGTTTCCTTCACTTTTCCTTTGATTCGTAAAACATCAAAATGTAACCCAGTCATATCATGTAATAAGAATCTCATAAAAGAAACTTAATCGAGTTAGATAGTGGACTTTACCTAAAGTAGAGTCAAACTTATTGACTTTACCAGCCTTATGATCTTTCAGGTAAATTTTGGCAGCTTCGCAACCAATGCCCTTTCCTTTTGGCAATAGAACCATGTGGACCCTTTGGGAATGGTACATGGGACAATCTTATACTTATCCTTTCTCTTTACCATTTGGTCAACCAAGTTGACTATGGCCAATCCCTTTCCATTGGGAAGAGAAAGCTTTTACTGGGTATCCAATGCAACCATTGTCAATGTCCATTGAAGGTTTGGAAAGTTGATCTACTAATCAAATTTGCTTTACCAAAGCTCAAAATCATTGTTGATTCAACAGTACCAAGCAAATAGATAAGATCATTAAGGGTCATGTCATATTCTATTTCATAGTAGTCCCAACGGTAACTCACTATGTGACTTAGAAATTGATTGAACATCCAACTTTCTTAACACTTTGACACCTAACTCTCCACTAGTAGGGCTTGGGTAACCTTGAACTTGTGGTTAAGGGAGGATAATTAGAGGAGGTGGAGGAAGTGAAGTTGGAAGATCATAGATGTATAAACTAGACATCTTTTGGGAGATATTCAAGATAGTTGATTTAAAGTCCTAAATATAACACCCAATATGAAATATTAAGGCTAGAACCCAACACAATACTTTTATAACTTGGAAGAGGGATGCCGTAATCCAATCTATAAAATATTTGAAGGTTGTTGAATGATGATTCACCAATTTCTTCCATTAAAACAAAACAATTTAATTAGGTTTTAGTGGGATTTGAAACTCCTAGATCTTTTGAGATTCATTGAACTGTTCAATGGCATGTTTCAATCTCGAGTGTGCCCTTCAGGTTTTGTGACTGGGATCCCGAGGATCACAAAACAAGGTGTGAACTAACCATCCAAATTACTTGGTACCCTTAATATTTACCCCTCAATTGATGTGCTGGTTAACCACACACGCTCCATCGATGCTATGATAAATATTAAGTTACCCTTTGCCTACCTAGATAAGTCAAGCTAGTGTGTCGGTAAACCACACACGCTCTACTAACCGACTTAAGCAAAGTGCAAAGTGTAATTTCATGGATTAGCACCTTATTCACATGTTCGGCTAACGACCCTCCATCAGTCAAGGAAGCGGTGGGTGAGAGTTCACACCCATTAAACTATCATTTTATAGGCAGTATCCTTACCCCCCCCCCCCCCTTTTAGACCGACTACGTGAATGAGGTCTACTAATGGTAAGACGACTTGCTCTTATACATATATATAAATACTATTAACTTATAATATTATAGAGTATAAGTGTTGAATTTTAACTTTTATAATTCTAAGGGTTTAACTTGGACTTAAAGAATTCATAAGGGAAAACTTTTCAAATTCCAAAACTTGAGGGCAAGTTTTGAAACAATTAAAAACTATTCAATTTCCATAACTTATGTGTTTAAAGTAGTTTTAATCCAAAAACTCTTCAAGTTCCATAACATGAGAACAAGTTATGGAAGACTTTAAACTATTAAAAGAATGTGAATTTTCATTATTCATAACCTATGGAAATATTTATGAGTTTTATGAACCTTAAATGTGACTTTTCATATAACTTGTGGACAAGTTACAAAAACACATTATAGAATCAACTCTTAGATTAATTTAGGTTGAAACAACAATTTCACATAATTTTTCGTATTAATCTAAGCAACTCATAAAAACAAGATAATTTAAATCAAACTTTTTCATGTAATTAGCCTAAACCTTACACTAATGCAAAACATGAATCTATTGACAATTATCATTGAAATTATATTAGCATGAACATTACCACATCAAAAATAGGTTTATAAGCTGAAAAACAGCTTAGGGTAATGTTCCTAGTCCATGTCCAGCCTAAACAGTCACAGATATCCTGTCCGGGGGTCCAACTCGTTGAGTTCATGAACAAACTCGACGAGTTGGATGCTTTTTGCCTTGGACTCGTCGAGTCCCTTCATGGACTCGGCGAGTCTGCTATGCAGACAACACCAAACTTCGATTTTTCAGCAAATTTTGAAAGTATAACAAGAAAACAAGCCAAGGCTCTGATACCACTGATGGGTTTTGAGAATTCTAACACTCCTAAGTGTACATGCAACCCTAAATACCTTGGATCTATGTTTTCTCTATTATACATGCAAATATGAATATTCCAAGGTATTACCCTAACTAGCATACAATCTTTTCATAGTTGGGTAATAAAATGGATAGAATACATAACTTGTTGATGTAGCTTGACTTCATGAAGGTCGAGGATCTAGTGCCCCAAATGTGACACCTCAAATGGTTCACACAACATCACCAACACATGGAATAACCATGAGAACAAGACACTCCTTGCTCAAATTGGCTAGCCCTCACATATATGTATCACTAGTGCCAATTTCTTGAGCTAAAGGGGTCTTTATATAGTGTGGCTATTAGGGTTACACCATGTAACTCATGGCTTTACCCATTCGTTATGCTCGATGGGTTTTAACCTCCATGGAGTATCCATGGATCACCACATGGGTTAAACCCAACATGAGGAATTTTGGATCATAAGCCCACATATATAAGAATGAATGATTTACAAAATCAATCCCCATATATTTAATTAGTCTCTTTTTGATCAATAAATTAATTCCAAATTCATTCTTGATCAATACTAATTAAATAACATGATTTCATATTAATATATTAGAACTTATAATATATTATTATGTCACAAATGTCCTCTCCTCACAGACGGTCTATCCAAATGTTCTGATGCCATGCAACCCAAATGGACCATGCCGAGTTGGGTCAAGTACATACAAATTATAGTTATGGACTTAGACACTAATCCAACATTATGTGCTAGTATGCTATGATTTTATGTGATAATGGTAAGAGGGGTAGGTTAGACCCCGTTAACTGGTTGAGTTAGACCAAAGGGTAGGTCGACCACCCAAATATGTATGACAGTATGTTATGTTATGTTATTATGTAGCACTGGTAGGGTGAATTAGTCCCCATAACCGGTTGAAATAAACTAGAGGGTAGGTCGGGTACCCATATATACCTGGAATGGTAGGTCGGGCAACTAGATATACTTGACAGGGGTAGGTCAAACACCCCTGTATGCCTGACAAGGGTATGTTGAGCACCCAGATATGCTCAACAGGGTAGGTCAGGCACCCAAATGTGCCTGGTAATATGTTTATTGTATAGTATGTGGTATGATGGGGGAACTCACTAAGCTTTGTGCTTACAGTTTTCATTTTTGGTTTCAAGTACTTCCTCTTCGAAGGGAAAGGAGATGGCATGACTGCAACGTATCACACCAGGATTTCCGCACATGATATCTATGGGATTTATACTCTGATTTTATTTTTTCATGACAATTTTTGATTATGGATACATTGGTTTTGATATGAGTTAGTGCTATGATGTTTTCAGACAAATGGTTTTATAATTATTAAATTAAAAATGAAAATTTTGGATCGTAAATTTTGGGATGTTACAAAAACCATCATTTATTACATATTGTTTTCAAAATAGGTTTCACATCAGATATTTTCCTTGAAATCATTACATAAATACGAGGAGGGCACGATCAAGCCTTCGCCTTTCCATGATCATCTGAAGTACCTGGAACATAACAAAAAACTGTAAGCCCAGAGCTTAGTGAGTCTTCCCTAAAATACCATCACATAGCATAACAGACAACATCAAACATGAATGAGCCTTCAGAATGATTGGACCATGCCCGAGCCTTCAGCTTGAATGGACTGCCTCGCAGGGCCTACAACCTATACGGACCGCTCACCGGGCCTTCGGCATGACTGGACCGACTCATAGGCCTTTAGTCTATCCGCACCGCCCTAGGTCTGTTGGCCTACAACACAAAGCGGGACTGTCTCAACCCACCCACACATACACATGTCGACATATACATAACTCATAACTACATATTCAATTAACAAGCAAGTGCAGATCATAAAAAGCAATAAGCATAGCATCATCCTATCTATCTGGATACAGATCTAACATATCATAACATCATAGGAACATCCTATCTACCAGGAGAACCATCCAAAAAGTGTCGGCACTGTTGCCTTCAACCAAAAAGTACAGTGAGAGAAACCTACCTCACATGTGGTGCTGAACTTGTAAAAATCCAAATCCAAAACTTAGCTCTGGACTCAAAAGCCTACAACCACCATATAACCATTTCTATCAAAACCCCGAAATACCCAAAATGCCTTCAAATTCAAATTTTGTGAATCATGGAACAAGTCAACGTCAACAGTCCATGTTGACACAACTCGACGAGTATAAATACTAACTCGTCGTGTTACTACATTACCCAGAGAAACGGGGAAAACTCATGCCAACTCGTTGAGTCACTCTAGTATCCAGAAAATAGGAAAAAACCGAGCCAACTCACAGAGTTGTCGGGAAAACTCGTCGAGTTTTCCCATCTTAACTCAGTTAGTCCTTTTTCACCGATCCTAATGCTAAAGAATGTGGACCTGGTAACTAAGAGCTGAAAAACCACATAAAGTTGCTAACCTTTCGTCCATGCGTGACACCAAAAGGCTTCAAAGCTCGAAAAAGGCTTAACAAGGGCGTAAAGCATAAAAGGGGGCCTATAACTTAATAAAGATTGAAGTCTTAAGCCCAAAGAGGCTACAAAACATCAAAATCTGAAGTGGCAACTTCAAGAAATGCCCAAACCCAATAATGACTCAAAAATGAGCCAAAAAAATGACAATAAACTTCCAAGTAGAAGATCTAAGCAAAAAATGAATAACTTATCGATTGTATACCTCAAAATGGTTGCAACAACAGAGAAGATTTCGGATCTATAGCCTTCCTCTCAATCAGACCTCTTCAAACTCCAATCTCCTTCAAAGGAACACCAAGAATCACTCCACAAGCTCACACACACACGCAAACAAAAATGGAAGACGATGCACGAATTAGGGTTTTTCTGGACAGAGGGGATAGATAAGGATGTCATCCAAAAGCCATAAGGCCTTTAAATAGGGTGCAACACCCTAAAAATTAGGGTTTCATATTCAGCCAGCAACTTGTCGAGTTTTCCTCTCCAACTCGTCGAGTTGGTCCAAATGATCCGCGACCCAATGATTTTCAACATGTCGAGTTGAGGCCATCAACTTGACGAGTTCCAAGGAAAACTTTCCCTTTTTAATAAAGTTCTCATATGTGGGAATCAGGATGTTACAATTCTCCCCCACTTCAAGTAGGTCCACTTAGATCCCCTCAGATGTTGCCACTGTACCTTTACCAAAAGTACCTCCTTGTTACACAGAACCTTTACCTTCCTTTCCAGAACAGCCATCGACCTCTCAACATAGTTCAGGGGCGCATCAACCTGAATATCATCCAATGATACCACTACAACCTCGTCGAAAACACACTTCCACAACCGCGAAACGTGGAAAGTGCTATGAATCAAACTGAGCTCCTTTGGAATATCCAATCTGTAAGCAACCTTTCCAACCTTGGCAATAATCCGGAATGGTCTGATATATCGAGGGCCCAACATCCCCTTCTTCCTGAAGCGAATCACACCCTTCCACGATGAGACCTTCAGCAACACCATGTCACCGACCTAAAAATCCAACTTAGATCGGTGTCGATCGGCATAACTCTCCTGTCGACTCTGACAAGTCTGCAATCGCTGCCTGATCTACTGAATCATCTCTGTAGTTTGTAGAACCACCTCAGTCTGAACCATGACCCTGTAACCAACCTCAACCTAACAGACTGGGGTATGATACCTCTGCCCATACAACAACTCAAAAGGTGGAGCACCAATACTGGAGTGGAAACCTTTGTTATAAAAGAACTCTGCAAGAGGTAGGTAGGAGTCCTAGTTCCCACCAAAATCAATGACGTAGGCTCACAACATATCCTCCAGAGGCAGAATGGTCCGCTCACTCTAGCTATCAATCTACGGATGATAAGTTGTGCTGAAATGTGGCCTCGTGCCTAGTTCCTCATGGAACTTCTGCCAGAAACGGGAGGTGAACCGAACATCACAGTCTGAAACATTAGAGACCGGAACCCCATGGCGAGCAACGATCTCGCGAATATACACATCGGCCAACTTCTCGGCCGACGAGCTCTCCTGAATTGCCAGAAAATGAGCACTCTTGGTCAATCGATCCACGATGACTCAAATAGCATCAAAACCCCTTGCCGTCTTCGGTAACTTAGTGATAAAATCCATCGAAATTTGCTCCCATTTCCACATGTGAACCTACATAGGTTGTAGCATTCCATGCGGCCTCTCATGCTCGACCTTGACCATCCTGCATGTCAAGCACCTCTCAACATACCTAGCGATCTCTCTCTTCATGCACGGCCACCAATAACTTAATCTCAGATCCCGATACATCTTGGTGGCCCCAAATGGATAGAAAAGCGAGACTTATGAGCCTCCTCCAACACAATCTGTCTGAACCCACCAGACACAGGAACCCTCACCCGACCGCAACGGATCAACAAACCACACCTATCTTACACAAATCTAGTAATCTCACCCTTGATCGTCATCTCACCCTTGATCCTCTCAATCTTCTAGTTCTCCTCTTGAACACCCTCGGTCTGAGCCTCCATAATCAAACCCACAACTAGAGAATCCACATATATCCTTATACATGTCATCGGAATAGAAGATCCAGCCGACTTGCAGCTCAAGGCATCCGCCACCACATTTGCTTTACCCGGATTGTAAAGGATCTAGCAGTCTAAATCTTTGACTACATCCAACCACCTGTGTTGTCTCATGTTCAAGTTCAGCTGATCTATAATAAGCTTTAAACTCTTGTGATTCGTGTAGATGGTACAACGGACTGGCAAAGTCTCTGCCGGGAGGGTCAAGACTAGGGCCTTGTAAAGTATCTCCCGAAGGGTCTCAAATGTCGACTGCTACTTAGGAACCCACCAGAAATCCACCCCTTCCTTATGAGACGAGTGAGGGTACTACAATCTTGGAGAAATCCTGAATAATTCTCCAGTACTACGCTACCAAAACTCCTGATATCCGAGGGAGATTTTGGAGTCTCCAGCTGTATCACCGCCTCAATTTTGGCCGGATCGACCAAATCCCATCTTGGTTAATGAGGTGTCCAAGGAACTAAACCTCTCATAACCAAAACTTGCACTTTGAGAACTTAGGATAATGTTGTTCTCGCCTCAAAACACCCAGAAGCTCGCGATTATGCTCCTCATGCTGCTCGCTAGTCTTGGAATACACCAAGATATCATCAATGAACACAATAACTAAGCGATCGAGCATCGCCATGCATACCCGATTCATCAAATCCATAAATACTGTCGGCACATTGGTAAGCCCAAACGGCATCACCAACAACTAGTAATGCCCATAACGAGTCCGGGACATGGTTTTCTGAATGTTCCCCTCCCTCACCCTGACTTGATGGTACCCATACCTCAGATCTATCTTGGAGAACCAAGATGCTCCATGCAACTGATCAAAGAGATCATCAATCCACGGAAGGGGATAATGGTTCTTCACCGTCAACTTGTTCAGCTCCTTATAGTTGATGCACATCCGATGCAAACCATCCTTCTTTTTGACAAAAAGAAGACAACTCTTGCATCTCTGGTGGTGCCGATCGGTATGGAGCCTTGGCAATAGGGGTCGCACCTGGCACAAGGTTGATCCTGAATTCGACCTGCATCTCAGGAGGTACTCCAGATAACTCCTCAGGGAATACATCAGTAACTGACACTTGATTCCCAACTCGCATATCCACCACAAAAGCCAAATATCCTGCACCCCCGTGCTGAATATACTTCCAAGACCTGACTGCCGAACAAAACCCTGAATCCATCTTATTGCCCTCCCCATAAATAACTAGTTCTCCCCCACTTGAGGTTCGAACTACCACCCACTGGCCCTCACAAGGAATTATGGCACCAAAATGGCTCATCCAGTCTATACCAACAATCACACAAACATCCCCCATAGGAATCAGAATCAAATCGATTGAAAAAGACACCCTGAAGATCTCTAGAATGCATCCCTGATAAACCAAAGAAGCAGAAACCCCATGTTCGTGGGTGATAGAAACTCGCAACGGACACTCCAACTCCCCTATGGGCAAAACAATCTCTCTACTGAAGGACTGAGAAACAAAAGACTGACTCGCACCTGAGTCAAAAAACATAAAATCATGCAAGGAGTTCACTAGGAATACAAACATTTGAGCATAAAACAAGCATAATCAATAAGATAATTTATAGAAACATTCAAGTCACAACATCTGGTGAGTGATCCTTAATGTAGCTGGAGAGGGAGCCTGCCCCGGCTTAGCGGCGAGCAACGGACAGTTGACCTTCACATGGCCAACCTGATCACAATGATAGCAAATCCTCATACTCAGAACCGAGGCGGGCTAGCGTCAGTCCATCACAAAATGCGCTTCATTGCCACATTTATGGCACCCACTACTAGATCAACATGCTCCAACATGAACCTTCCCGAACTTCCCACAAGTGTGCCCCCATGCTGGCCTCCAGACCTAGAATCAGCGGGCTTGAACCGCTTTAGCGCCAACTGCGATTGTGTCGGGGCCTACCTCTACTCTCTCAACTGAAAATCTATCTCAAGCTCATGTCGCCTAGTGCCCTCCTGTAACTCCAGCAAGGTATCACACCGCTGAGTAGAAACAAATTGTCTGAAGTCCATCTTGACCAAGCTCAGATAACAGGTCATCTGAGCTTGCTCTGAAGCAAACTCAGGGAAAAACATCATCCTCTCAGTAAACATCTGGGTAATCTTTGTCACCGCCTTTGATCCCTGCCTCAGGTCTAAAAACTCCTGATCCAACTTCTCCTACTCGACTCGAGGAATGTAGCGAGTATGAAACATCACTCTAAACCGATCCCAAAATACTGTAACCCTCTGCTCATCAGAGTACGATGTTGTAACAAGTCTCCATCAATCCTTCGCTTCGGACCTTAGAATGCTCAGAGTGCACCTGACCTTCTAGTCAGCAGTGCATGAAAACGTGAAGAAACATCCATCCACATTATATAGCCACCTCATGGCCATAATCGATTTATGGATTCCATCGAAAGTCGGAGGCTTCGTATTATTGGAGTCCCGATACTGAAAGGCCCGTCCTGTCCCAACACCTGCAGCCGCCATGGCTGCGGAAGCTGCAATAGCAGCCGTCTCAGCAATGGTTGCATATCGATCATTAAAGAACTCCATCATCACGGTCTTGATAGACCCAAACATCTTCGGAATCTGATGCTAGACGATGTCCACAACCTTCTCGTGGAGGATCCTCCTGAACCTGGCATCCAATTCATCTAATCTCAATTGACTGTCAGTCCCTGATCCCAACTCAGATCTAATTTCAACTCGCCTCGTAGTCACCATACTGAAAATACACCAGTAAGATATCAGATAATCCACATAAATAACGGGCAACCAACTCCCAACGAATCCTTACGGGTTGTGACTTCCTTGCTATACATAGGGGTCCTACGCTTTCAGTAGTACGAGCCCATACTACCTTCCACACCTACCCGTGTTTGTCTCAAGGATCATCACAACACCCTAACAACACTCATAAGCATAAACGATCGTGCAGTCCTCACCCCTAGAGCAAAAGTGGAATATGTTCAAGGAAGCATGGTTGAGCACATGTCTATTATTAAACATTTTAATGATGAGGTTGAAAAGAAAAAAGAAATTTGAAGAAATACTCACAAAGATTAATCGATCAGATATGTTGATGTTCTTCAAAGAAGATTCCCCCCTGACCAAATTGTGAAAGTTAAGTACACCAACCCTAAAGAAGAGAAGATTCTCACTCTACACTGAACTAGAAAAGATTCTAATGGTGAATATCCTAAAAAGATTCACGTGTCTAATCTTGTCGAATATGGATATATTGAGTGGTTAGAAATTCATGGTAGCATTAAAAGCCACAAGGGTATTCATTATCAAGACATGTAATGATTAACAAAGTGATAAATCTCAATCTATTTGTAACAACTAAAAAATCACAACAAATTTAAACTTTTTGAAACAACCCAAAGTCATGACATGTTTACAAAAGCATTGTTTCCAAAGTGTTTATCAATATCAAGATATCCCATAATCATAAAGCCATTAAATAAGAGGATGTGTATGGTCACACATTCGCTTTCCCGTGATCATCAGAAGTACCTGAAACAATAAACTAAATTTGTAAGAAAAAGCTTAGTGAGTTTCCCCCAAAGTACCACCATATATGTCACACCCCCAAACCTGAATGGCGGAAACATTCGGGCGTGGAGGATATCATGTACAGTATTATAACTATGACTAGTAAAAAAAGTACACACGACCATCATATACATAATTGAAAAGTTTACATGATTGTAGTATTACATGTTTGCAAAAGTCAATTAGAATATGATATCAAAAAGATTAAACTAACGCCTGAGCGTAAGTCTTCAAAAGCAGTTGCTAACCTGGTTTAGCGATTTCCTGAGAATACAAGTTATTTCAAAGAAAAAGTGTCAACATTTAAGTTGGTGAGTTCATAAGTTGTTATTTGTGTAGATGAATGTCATTTGAAAAGTCTGCGTTTGATTCCAGAAAATCCGATATTTTCTAAAGAATGATGTTGTAAATCGTTATTGTACAAAATGAATGTATTTGAACCAGGAAAATCCTATATTTTCCTAAAAGTGAGGTGTAGTCTTATATTAACCAAGACCGTGAATGTAAGTAAATATGCCATACTTAGACTGGGAATGTATCGTTTTATTATTAAAATAATAAAATCACTAATGATGTGTTTAAATTTGATCCTAAACGTGAAAATAATATCCTACTATAATTACTTAATACAAACTAGTTATATAGAAGCAATCATAAAAATACTATTCCATGGCGCTGTTCATGAAGTGTATTAATACGTGCACGAGTCATTGTTTCCGCGTGCAAGTCTCTCATAACCATACTAGACGGTAGTACCAATGTTGACATTTGTCACCCCTTGGACTGTAGCTAACAGTCAGGGTGCGGCGTCATCCCCGTATAGATCTATACACAAATTAACGCTCTCCCTCCAGGAGACTCTGGTTATAGATGAGGGCTTTCTTTGATACTAAGCAAAGCCAGATGCCTCACATGATTGCTAACAACGAGTTCACGAGTAATAAGCTGAAAAATATTTTGTATGAAATCATTTCATTTTCTATCGTGAAATGTTTTGCATGCTAATGTTTTCGTATGATAGTTATAAATCACATATGATTGATTATATAATGAAAAGTATAGCAATAGATTGATGTTTTTCACACGATTTTTACCATGTGTTTACTTGTATCCCCCCTAAAAGTATTTAAAAGCAGTTAAAAATGTATTTACAGTGTGTTCGTAGGGGTATGAACTCACTTCGTAGAAGTGGTAGCTTGAAGAAGGCGAGACTAAACTCGAGCAGTACTTCGACTAGAGAAAGTCGATTTCTCCGGAATCTCAGGGGCATCGGGACTTGCATCGTGATCTAGTGGTAATATCGGGGCTTTAACATATCTTAGAGGGGCTAGAGAGGCAATTATGGGTGAAGGAGCTGAGAGAGAAGCAAAAAAACCCGGAGCCCTAGCCTCTTTTTTATAGTGCTGGGGGCACTCCCGAACGCAGGGTGTTCCTGTAGGGAACGCAGTGCATTCCCCCTGTGAGGTCAGCGCTTACGTATTTTCCTCTGATGGACAGTTGGATGGTTCTGGTCGAAGAACGCAGGGCGTTCCTTCTTGGACCAGCCTCGGATTTTGTGCCCCAAACTTGAAAAATCTATAACTTTCACGTACAGGCTCCGATTTCGACGTTCTTTATATCCACGAGTAGGTGAGAATATTCCCTATAATTCTCGTTTAGACTCCGTTGGCTAATTCTGAATTTATTTTTATTAATATATTTTTAACAGGCTGGAACTGGAAAAGTCCGTTAAAAATCCATAACTTCTTCATCCGATGCCCGTTTTTGTCAGTCTTTTTACTGTTGTATTACCATTGACGAGATCTTCAATTATCGTTTAGTTCGCATTGGCTAAAATTCGCTCGATCTCTATTTCGAGTTTTTAGATGTCTACCGCTATGTCCGAAACTTAGAAAAATCATAACTTCCTCATATGAAGTTAGATTTGGGCGTTCTATTTACGTATGTTTACGGTTTTGGAATATCTACGACTTTCATTTAGATACCTAAGCTTAAAAAGCATTTTATTGAAATTTCGCGTTTTCTGTTTAACAGTGTTTTACCGGTATTGCCGCGGATCTTCAATTGGTCATAACTTCTTCGTTATAACTCGGATTTTAGTCTTCTTTATATTTTTGGAAAGCTTGTTACGATATCTACCAATTAATATACTCCATTATGGTTACTAAACAAATTTATTTTTGACCCAATTTTTGCTGGTGTTACATTATCCCCCGTTAGAGGGAATTTCGTCCCGAAATTCGCATTTTGACTGGGACTTCAATTGTTGAGAAAAGATGTGAGTACTTATGTTCCATTTGAATTTTCTTGTTCTCTAGTGAGCCCAGATCCTAGCGTGGTGTTCCTGCGGACATTCATTACTTTGTCTATTGCTTCGACTGGTAGAGGTCGTGTGGATTTGGGTTTGTTAGCATTCTTCACTCGTAATTCAGGTTGTTTCATTTTGAAGTTAATGGTTGAATATTTACCTGGTCCATTTATCACTGCCTTGTGTATACAAGTTGCATACACATTTGCAGTGATAGGTTAACCGTAATCATTCCTAGCCTCTGCGTTTGAACTTGACTCATCGTATGTATGCAATTCCTAAATAGTTTGTCAGTAATACTTCGGGAAGGTTGCAAAGGATATATTACTCTTCACATGAGTGCTACAGGATTTTGAAACTAGAAACAATTTGGGAGTTATGTCAGGTTTGTCTTTATAAATCGATAGAGTTTCGTTAGCCAACGGTGAAAGTGAAGGGTCTTTTCATAGCACATGCAATTGGCATGGTGAAGACCAAGCCAATCCATTTCTAGTAGCTATTTGGGAACTTCTTATCGTAACAGGTGTAAATTCGATGGGAACAGTGCTCATTAGTGTGATAGTGCGTTCTACACATGTGTTTTCAGTTTTTTTTAATCTATCTTTGTTATTGTTTTTATTGCCCTTAGTTGAAGTTGTGAAGGTTTGTTATTCCATGGTAACTGTCTCTTTCTATAAAGGGTGTAGGTGATAGAAAAGTTGGATTTATCGAAGGATTGAGTATGTTTCAATAGCGAGAAGGCATTTCCAGCTATAGGGTTACAGATGCAATGGTGGCAAGACTTCGCCAATATTATTGAGTTCAATAACATTGAACTACAATACATTTGATCGACAGACACAGTGTAGTGAGTTGCTATAACAGTTTATGACATGAACTGCCTACATAACTAAAGCATGGATTAATAATGATGATCTTTAAAGGAAACAAGAAGTCTGTCATAACAGTTGGTATAGAAGTCACATAGAATTCGGAAAATTTGACCTTGGCGTAGGTCTACAACAGACCATACAGGGAAAAATTGATAGCATAGAGGTCTAGTGAAACAAAAATTTGCTAGACGGGGAGGTTTACATGAAAAGAGTACTACTTGGAGTATTTCAAAGGTTATTCCACAATCCAAAAGAAAGGGTGAGTAGAGTGTTCTCTACTTGTGATGGGAACTGCTCGGATGAGCCTTTGGTTCTGCCAACTGACACTCCATCCCACGCATACAATTTTCATACATTTCCTGGTGTGCTCGAAGTTTTCTGACTGCAGTTTGAGTTGTAGTTAGCTCTCTCTGTAGAGCTTCATTGTGATTCATGGATCTCCTATGAGCTGATTCTAACTGTCGGATGCGAACTGTATCGACTCCGGTGTTAGCATCATTCTCTTCGGTTTGTTGGATAGTTGCCCTTCCTTTCTCATCATTGCGAACAATTCGGAGAATCAGTATAGGAAGGATTCTGTCTACTGAGCCTCCCTCGCTCAGATTGTAGAAGATTCGGTCTCCATTGTACGAAGGGAGTTGACCATGTTCGTTGCTCCACTTATTTAGGTTCACTGCCCACATAGGTGTTGGGCCCTGAAATCCTGATCGAGGATTAGGATTTTGGATCGGAGTCACTAAGGTTAAGTTATTGGCTTTGAGGTCGGTGTCGGAGTCTTCTTGTATTTCTTCCTCGAATCCTTCCATAATTTCCTCGGGATCCTCCTCCGGATCATCTTCTATCCATCCTCCATTGCCTTGGTTCGGGTAGTAGGGGTCCCCCGGTAGATGGAATTCGGTCATTGCGTCTGTACGAGAATAGGGATATAAGAATTTTCTAGAACTAAGGCACATAAGGTTGAACATCAAAGTTAAACTATTGTATGCATAAAATACTCCTATAGTATTCTAAATGTTATCTTTGATTCTAAGGTTTATAAGTTTGGTAAGTTTAAGACTTGTTGTCCACTGTAGCTATCCCCTGGCATATGTTGGTCGGCTCTCAGACAAATATAGTTGATTAGGCTATATTCATCCCAGTCGCGATTACATATTCCAAGCCATACCTGTATTGCACAACTCATCTATAATACTTCTATATTTTTTTCATTATGATACTGACCCTGTTATATAATGTATGCATGTATACTTTATAAAAATTTCATTTTAAAAGTATAACTCACTTAGAGTGTTTATAGTTGTATATCAAAAATGGTTTTGATATACTTAGTTCACTATAAAAAATGCTCTAATACGAATATGTCACACCCCCAAACCAGAACAGCAGGAACATTCAGGCGAAGAGGACGTCATGTATAGTATCAAAACAATGAATAGTAAAAGAAAGTACACACGACCATCATATACATAATTGAAAAGTTTACATGATTGTAATATTACATGTTTGCAAAAGTCAATTACAATATGATATCCAAAATATTAAACTAACGCCTGAGCGTAAGCCTTCAAAAGCAGTTGCTAACCTGGTTTAGCAATTTCTGAGAATACAAGTTATTTCAAAGAAAAAGTGTCAACATTTAAGTTGGTGAGTTCATAAGCTGTTATTTGTGTAGATGAATGTCATTTGAAAAGTCTTCCTTTGTTTCCAGAAAATCTGATATTTTCTTAAGAATGATGTTGTAAATCGTTATTGTACAACACGAATGTATTTGAACCAGGAAAATCCTATATTTTCCTAAAACTGAGGTGTAGCCATATATGAACGAAGACCATCAATGTAAGTAAATATGTCGTACTTAGACTAGGAATGTATAGTTTTATTATTAAAATAATAAAATCACTAATGATGTGTTTAAATTCGATCCTAAACGTGGCAATAATATCCTACTATGATTACTTAATACAAACTACTTATATAAAAGCAATCATAAAGATACTATTCCATGGCGGTGTTCGTGAAGTGTATTACTACGTGCATGAGTCATTTTTTTTGTGTATTAGTCTATCATAACGATACTAGATGGTAGTACCACCGTTGACATTTGTCACCTCATGGACTATAGCTAACAGTCAGGGTGCGGACTCGTCAGCCCCGTATAGATCTATACAAAAATTCACGCTCTCCGTCTAGGAGACTCTAGTTATAGATGAGGGCTTTCTTTGATACTAAGATAAGCCATATGCCTCACATGATTGCTAATAACGAGTTCACAAGTAATATGTTGAAAAATATTGTGTATGAAATGATTTCCATTTCTACCGTGTTAACAAAGGCGTACTAATGAGTTGAATTTTCTTGTAAAAGCATAATGTTGTAGTTGGAATGGTTACCCGTGTTTATGATATGTTATATGAACATATAAATGAAACATAGTTTGTTATATGTATGTGTGTGTATATATATATATATATATATATATATATATATATATATATATATATATAAACATGTTTTATTCAACAAGGGCAAAATGGTATCGTGAGATGTTTTGCATGCTAATCTTTTCGTATGATAGTTATAAATCACATATGATTGATTATATAATGAAAAGTATAGCAAAAGATTGATGTTTTTCACATGATTTTTACCGTGTGTTTACTTGTATCCACCCCCCCCCCCCCTAAAACTATTTAAAAGCAGTTAAAAACGTATTTACAGTGTGTTTGTAGGGGTATGAACTCACTTGGTAGAAGTGTTAGCTTGAAGAAGGAGAGACTAAACTCGAGCATTACTTGGACTGGAGAAAGTCGATTTCTTGGGAATCTCGGGGGTGTTGGGACTTACGTCGTGAGCTAACGGTAATATCGGGGCTTTAAGGTAGCTTATAGGGGCTAGAGAGGCGTTTAAGGGTGAAGGAGTTGAGAGAGAAGCATCAAATCCCGGAGCCCTAGCCTCCTTTTTATAGTGTTGGGGGCACTCACGAACGCAGGGCGTTCCTTTACGGAACACAGCGCATTCCCCGTGTGAGGTCAGCGCTTACGTATTTTCCTCTAATGGACGATGGGATGGTTCTGGTCGAAGAACGCATGACATTCCTTTAGGGAACGCATGGCGTTCCTTCTTGGACCAGCCTCGGATTTTGTGCCTTGAACTTGTAAAATCCGTAACTCTCGCATACGGGCTCTGATTTTGACGTTCTTTATATCCACGCGTAGGTGATGAAATGCACTACAACTCTCGTTTAAACTCCATCGACTAATTCTGACTTTATTTTTATTAATATATTTTTAGTAGGCCAGGACTGGAAAAGTCTATTAAAAATCCATAAATTCTTCATTCGATGCCCGTTTTTGTTAGTTTTTTTACCGTTGTATTACCATTGACGAAATCTTCGATTGTCGTTTAGGTCGCGTTGGCTAAATGTTGCTCGATCTCTATTTCGAGTTTTTAGCTGTCTGCCGCTATGTCTGTAACTTCGAAAAATCATAACTTCCTCATATGAAGTCAGATTTCAGTGTTCTTTTTATGTATGTTTATGGTTAAAAAGCATTTTATTGAAATTCCGCATTTTCTGCTTAACAGTATTTTACTGGTATTGTCGCAGATCTTCGATTGGTCATAACTTCTTCGTTATAACTCGGATTTTAGTGTTCTTTATATTTTTGGAAACCTCGTTACGATATCTACCACTTAGTATACTGAATTATGGTTACTAAACAAATTTATTTTTGACCTAATTTTTGTTGGTGTTACAATATAATAACAAACAACACCATGCATAAATGAGCCTTCAGCCTGACAGGACCACCTCGCAGGGCCTACTGCCTATCTGGACCGGCCTGGGTATCTTGGCCTTCAACACATAGCAGGACCGCCTCAATCCAACCAACCATAACATGTCGACATATACATAAATGATAAACGTATAACCAATCAATAGACAACAGGCAGATATATAGATCACTACTGCATGCTAACATCCTATATACTAGGATACCGATCTAACAGATCTCTATCGCATAATCGCATATTATTATATTACACGATATCCAATCCAATGGGCTAGCCTAGGTGTCTTCGACCCGTAAGTACAGTGAGGAACACACACCTCTCAAATTGAACAATAGTTGATGAGGTACTATAACGACCGTGTTACTAGGCTAGGCACTAATGATGATGTAATAGTGTAGGTTAACCTTTGTAACTCATTTTGATATAATAAAGAGAAAATATGTGAATATTATTTGACTTAATTGAATTAAGAATAAAAATTAGCGTCAAAAATAAATATTAGATAAAGCCTATATCTGAGGATAACGTTGTAGTGGTTGAAAGAATGATTCCGGAGATTTAATGAATGCCGAAATCCAAGTTATAACAAAGAAGTTATGATATGTCGAAGTTTCGCGACAGAACCGACACGACGTTGTGCGACGTAAAAAGTGATTTTACGATAGAGTGATTTTTAGCCTTAGTGATCTAAACGAAAGTCGTAGTCTTCGTTAAACCGAGAACGTGCATAAAAAGAATGCCCAAATCTAACACCGTATGCGGAAGTTATGATTTTTCTAAATTTGGACTTAGCAGTATGCAACCTAAAGTTCGAATATGAGATCGAGTGATTTCTACCCGAAACAATCTAAACGAGAATCGAAGTTCTTGTCGATAGTAGTCCAACGGTAAAAAGACAGACGAAAACGGACGTCAGATGAAGAAGTTATGAATTTCTAACGGAGTTTTCCTGTCCCGACCTACTAAAAATAATATAATAAAAATAAATTAAAACTTAGCCGACAGAGTTTAAATGAAAGTTGTAGAGCATAGTCTCACCTACGTGTGGATATAAAGAACGTCAAAACGGAGCTCGTATAAAGAAGTTATGAATTTCTGAATTTTTAAATAAATAAAATAAATAAATAAAATATTAATTCGGAGCTTATTCGAAGTCATGACGCGTCCGGTCTTATCCACCCAGTATGCCCAGCGTACTAGGCGTACGCCCAGCATACATGTTGACAGCGGAGTAAGCCCAATGTACTCTTTGAGTACGCCCAACGTAAATCGGGGTTCAGCACCCTATAAATAGAACACGAGGGTTGTCGATCTTGTTTGCTAATTTTCCACTTCTTCACCCTTTTTATTTCTTCTACTTGGCAGGAACTACCCCCGAAGCCCCGGTATCATCCCGACACCCGAAGCAAGTCCTGAAGCCCCAGAGATCCCGAGAAATAGAGTTGTCAAGCCGAAACTCTACCCGCAAGAAGCCCGGTTTTTTGAAGATATCCCAGTTTCATTGAAGATTATTATTTTAAGAGTCATAGTGTTGTCTGAGCACCGTCTTATCAAGTAAATGTGTAGTTGTTTTCTTCTAACATATAGTTATGAATTATTTCTCAATAAAATATGTGTTATGTGTTAAACTGTGTATGAATGTACATACATACATATATATATATATATATATATATATATATATATATATATATATATATATATATACAAAAATGTTGGGTAAAGCATGGGAAGATAGTTGATGTATGACGAAATAAAAATGATGAGAGACCTCGATGTTGTTGTTGATCTAGTCATCTAGTTGAGTATGGATGACAACCACATACTCTTTCTAGACAGTCTAGCGGAACGCTGGCAGGTTCATAACCTGTAGGTGTTGTGAACGATGTGTTCACCGGTGTACTCTATCCCTCTCATGGTTGCCTTTAGGACATCTACTGTCAAGGAAACCCCTTTGCTGTAATGTCCATCCTGATGAAAAATCCATGACTAGGTCCCTTGTGATAGTTGCGGTTTTAGGAAGGTTAAGTGAGAATAACGGGAATGGGTAATCGGGTTATTGTTGGTTGGTGAAAATTAAATATAATTATTTATTGTGGGTTGAAAACACTAAATGCTCACTAGGCTCCCAAGCCTGACCCACTCAGTTTCTTTGTATTACAAGTAGTGGCGTGAGAGCATAAGTTGGACAACTTATGAAGATATTTTGTTTATAGGCCGTTTCTGCTTTTGGTCTATATCGGAACATGACATCCAGAGTTTTGTTATATATGACAATACATTTCTTTAAGGAATCCTTTGATAAATTTTATTTATCATATTTTGTATTGGGAACAAATTTCGTGTCACACCGCCAAACCAAGGATGGCGGAAACGTCCGGGGGTGGAGGACTTGATGTATAGTATCATAGAAGAATATAATAGTGCTCAAAGTAAAACACAACCAACATAAATAATTGAAAAAGTTACACCATCGTATAACTTTACATGTTTCTAAAACAATTACATTATGTTGACAAAAATGAAATTTTTGATGCCTTAGCGTCCCATCCTCAAAAGCAGCTGATTACCTGATTTACTGATTTCCTGATAATACAAGTAGTTTTGAAATAGTGTCAACAATTAAGTTGGTGAGTTCATAAGTTTTTGAATGAAACGTTGAAATCCTTTCTTTGTAAAAGTATTGTTTACTCCTGAAAAATCCAATATTTTGCTTTTTAAAATGTATTGTAGCCTTAAATATCAAAGACCGAAATGTACTAGTATTTTTCCATACTAATAGCAGTATATGCAAGTTTAAATCGACATAAAATCATGTAAGTGTTAGAAAACCCCGTAAATCATATGTTTTGTTAATACCCCATTTGAGTTATTATAACCATGCTATGACCCAGTCGACATTGTATACGACGTTCTTCAGGCATCGAAATGTTAATGACACTTGTCACCCCTGGCCTGTCGGCCGAGCTGTTGCAAGCAGCTTGGGTGCGGGTTTCTCAGACCCAATATATATCTATACACAACTATCATGCTCTCCCTACAAGAGACTCCAGTTACAATTACAGGACTTTTAATGCACTACTTAAGAAGTAACGTGAAGCGAATGTCTCACAAATTTATTCATTAACAGATTTACGTAAAGTGAACTGAAACCCCTTTTTTGTAGAAAAGGACCCTTTCGTGGTGTGATGTAAATGAAACATAAACTATACCTATTATAGTTTATCAAAATGTTTGTAACCTATAGCAAACATTTTCTGTGTAAGTAGAATGTATAGCAAAACATAACTATATCTATTATGCGTCATTTTGTATTATTTTAACGATAAAGGCTCTTACAATTTAGCAAATATTTTCTGTTATATAATTGTATCACAACAGAAAACACATGTAAAATATGAAGTCACCAAGATTAACACCTTGCTCTACATGTTACAAGGTGTTATGAAAGTTGTAAGCTGTTAAACTTGTTTTTTTTAACATTTCTGCACTGATTTAGAAAAATCACACTAAATCGAAAATTTAATCTGTAAACTCTGAGAGTTTAGAAAATGTGTCTAGTTTGTTCATAAATTTTATTATGATTTTTAGAAGTGTCGAACTGGTGTAAAAGCGTTCATATCCAAAGACTGGTCCGAATTCGTAGCTACAGTGATAGGCAGTATTGTAAAAATCACCAAAAATTGTAGAAAAATCTTATGAATATGTGGAAGTAGTCATTTTAAAGGTATAAACCTGTTCTATTTGCATCTAGTAAAACTTTGAAAACAAAAATGTTTAAGGTGTCCAAAACAGTCCGTGAATGGAACTAAACTTTCCTATGGGAAGCTGATGTTTGTGTTTTGTTAAGTGTTTAGTATTTTAACATGTATTCTCCCCCTAAAACTTGAAGAAAAAATGAAAATGTGGCGGTATGAACTCACCTTGTGTGGTTCTCTGAGATTAATGTCGAAGGGAAGGAGCTTCCAAGTCAAGAACACTTAGAGGATGCTTGAATGCTTGAAGATCTAGGAACAAATATGTCGATATTTGTGTAAGAATTCCATGATTTTTGTGAAGTAGCATAGAATGTTTATGTGTGGGAAGGAAAAACTTACCAACAACAGGGGAGAAACTTGTTTTTTTTAGAGAGAAGTATGTGAAGGTGTAAAAACTATGTATTGGGAGGAGGAGAATGGGGTTTTATAGGGAGGAGAGTGAGGGATTAGAGTGAGTTGATGGAGAGATCTGGTAGAGGTGTGGGGAGATCTTGATTTGATTAAGGTAAGGTGGAAATAGTTACATGGAGTGGTCATGGAGAGGTTAGGTGGTTGGTGTCATAGATTCTTGGCAAAGTCAACACTCCAAAGCCATACCGTGTACAAGATTTTGTCCAAAGATATGATTTTCCCTCAAAGATATGATTAAATTATGGGTCTATGGAGTTTAATATAAAAAATATGGGTTTGGGTGAAAATCCCTTGTTAAATTCACGAAAAAACAAGTTTAAAACGAACTTGGGGTAAAAAACAGGGAAGAAGCTGCGAACATCCGAAGTTAGGAGGCGAGGTTCGGTCCATAGTGCTGAAAACCGAAAGCAGGTTCGGTCCAAGAAGGGTTCGGTTAGGAGGCTAGGACTGAAGGCAGTGAGAAGCGAAATAGACCGAAGTCTGAAGGAGCGAAATTGACCGATAAGCGCGCAAGGAGCCAAACCCGAAGGTGACTTTGGTTCTAATAGGGACTTCGATTCTAATAGGGACTTCGGTCCTTAAGGGCTGTTTTTCAAGTAATATTCTCGTCTTGAGTGATTTTTGACCAAGTTAAGGGTCGGGATGCCCCGAATGATTATAAAAAGTTGAAGGAGGTTATGAGAGAGATTTTGGAGAGATTTGGGAGAGAGATAGAGAGTGAGAGAGATTTAGAAAGACTTTAATTGTGACTTTTTTTGAGTGTTTAGCCTTGAAATGTATGGTTCGCAAGACCCAATAATCCTTGTTATGAGTGTTATACGCCCCCGAGGGGTACGGCATAATGCTTCACCAAGTAGTTTCACCACTTACCCTGATTAGGGTTAAAGAATTCTGAACATACGAACTTTCCAAGTGATAACTTCTTATTAAAATAGTGAGTTGTACAATAGTAACATAATGTAAACCCTAATATACAAGGGTTATTTGAGTTGACCGGTTTGACTTTTGACTTTATTTGACTTTGACTTGACTAGAAATCGCCGGTTGTCACATCATCCCCCCATTAGAAGGAATTTCATTCCAAAATTATTGTTTTGACTAAGACTTCAAGAGTTGGGGAAAAGATGCGGGTATTTTTGTTTCATCTGATCCTCGCGTTCCCAGTTGAATTCGGGTCCTCGTTTAGCGTTGTAAAGGACCTTCACAATAGGAATGCGACTTTGTTTCGTTCTCTTGATCTCTCGATCCATGATTTCTACAAGTTCTTCCACGAAGTGGAGACACTCGTTGATTTAAATATCATCGAGTGGTATTACAGGAGTCTCGTCGGATAGACACTTCTTTAAGTTCGATACGTGGAAGGTAGGATGTACATTTTTGAGTTCTTGCGGTAGGTAGAGCTTGTAAGTTACCGGGCCAATCCTAGCGAGGATCTCGAATGGCCCGATGTATCTAGGGTTCAGCTTTCCTCGTTTACCGAAGCATATTAAACCCTTCCAGGGTGAGACTTTTAATAGCACTCGATCTCCAACTTGGAATTCCAAAGGCTTTTGTCTATTATCTGCGTAACTTTTCTGTCTGTCTCTAGAAGCCTTTAATCGTTCTCAGATCTATACAATCTTTTATGTAGTTTCTCTTATAATCTTCGGAGCAGTGAGGCTGCTATTAGGGACTTGTCCCTTAGCTAGTTGCATGTCGCCCACTTCATCCCAACACAATGGTGATCTGCACTTGCATCCGTAGAGGGCTTCAAATGGTGCAACCTTGATGCTAGTGTGATAACTGTTATTGTACGAGAATCCGACAAGTGGTAAATGGGTATCCCAAGCTTTACCAAAGTCTATCACACACGCCTTAAGCATGTCTTCTAGTGTCTGAATGGTCCCCTCACTTTGCCCGTCGGTTTGTGGGTGATAGGCTGTACACATTTCCAACCTACTTCCCAAGGATTTATGAAGTGACTGCCAGAATCACGAGGTATACTGACTATCCCTGTCTGAGATAATGGAATTTGGCACCCCATGCAATCTCACGATTTCCTTGATGTACATCCTGGTTAGCTTCTCCATCTAGTCGGTCTCTTTCATTAGTAGGAAGTGTGCTGATTTGGTCAGTCTATCAACGATCGCCCAAATGGTATCAAGGCCACCTATTGCCTTTGGAAGCTTGGTTATGAAGTCCATGGTTGTTCGTTCTCATTTCCATTCAGGTATCGTAGGTTGTCGTAGTACACCCGAAGGCTTTTGGTACTCTATTTTGACTTTGGCACAATTCAGACACTTGCTCACGTAGGTACCGATTTCGACTTTCATGTTCAACCACCAATAGAGTATCTTCAGGTCCAGGTACATCTTGTCCAAACTGGGATGTGCAAATTATCGTGTTTTGTGTGCTTCATTCAGGACGATGTCCCTGAACCCACCGTATTTCGGTATCCAAATTCGGTTCATGAGATAATGAGCTCCGTCGTCTTTGACTTCTAGATTCTTGTCCATTCCTCTTAATGTCTCACCTGTCACATTCTCAAGTTTCAAAGCTTCCAGTTGAGCCTATTTGATTTGCATTGACACTTGCGAATGGATTGTCATGGTTAACGACTTTACTCGGTGACCCGAGTATTCTTTTCAACTTAAGGCTTCAGCTACCACGTTGGCCTTACTTGGGTGATAACGAATCTCACACTCGTAATCATTCAGTAGTTCTACCCATCGTCTTTGCCTCATGTTGAGATCCTTCTGATTGAGGATGTGCAGAAGGCGTTTGTGATCGGTAAAGACAATACACTTCGTTCATTAAAGGTAGTGCCTCCAGATCTTTAGGGTGAATACTACTACTCCCAATTTGAGGTCATGTGTGGCATAGTTGACCTCATGTGTTTTTAATTTCCTCGATGTGTAGGCAAAGACCTTTCCTCACTACATTAACACACATCCAAGACCCTGGTTTGATGCATCGCAGTAGACCACAAAGTCTTCATTTCCTTCCGGTAGAGATAAAATCGGGGCGCTGCACAGGGCCTGCTATAGTGTTTCGAAAGCAGTTTCTTGCTTCTTTCCCCAGATAAAAGTTACACCTTTTTGGGTCAGGGTGGTAAGTCGTTTGGCAATCTTGGAGAAATTTTGGATGAACTTCCGGTAGTAGCTAGTGAGGCCTAAGAATCGACGGATTTCTATAGGCGTCCTTGGTGACGACCAGTTCTCAATCTCCTTGATTTTGGAGGGATCCACTTGTATCCCTTTCTTGCTAACCACATGACCGAGGAAGTCCAATTCTCGGATCCAAAATTCGCACTTCAAAAATTTTGCATATAATTTCTCCGCACTTAGTGTCTCCAATACCTGTCGTAGATGTTGGCTATGCGTTTCCTCACTCCTTGAATATACCAGGATGTCGTCTATGAACACAATCACGAACTTGTCTAGGTAGGGTCGACACACCCAGTTCATTAGATCCATGAACACCATAGGTGCGTTCATTAACCCGAAGGGCATAACTACAAACTCGTAGTGACCGTACCGAGTCATGAATGTCGTCTTGGGAACATCCTCCTCTTGGACCCACAGTTGGTGGTATCCCGACCTCAGATCGATCTTTGAGAAATAAGATGCTCCCTGGAGTTGGTCAAATAGGTCGTCGATTCGGGGTAAAGGGTATCGGTGTTTGACGGTAAGCTTATTTAATTCGTGGTAGTTGATGCACATACGAAACGATCCATCCTTTTTCTTTACAACTAGAACTGGTGCTCCCCAAAACAAGAAACTGGGTCGAATGAACCCTTTGCTTAGCAGTTTGTTTAGTTGGCTTGATAGTTCTTGCATCTCGGCTGGCGCTAGGCGGTAAGATACTTTGGCTACTGGGGTAGCTCCGGGAATTAGGTCGATTCGGAATTCAACTTATCATGCGGGTGGAACTCCGGGAAGGTCTTTTGGGAATACGTCCGAGAAATTATAGACCTTCAAAATGTCCTTGATGTTCTTCAACTCTTGTTTCTTATCCACTTCGTGGGCTAAGAAGGTGTGGTATTCCTTTCAGAGTTACTTTTAGGCTGTGGCACAAGAGATGATTTGTAGGTTTGCACTAGGTTTGTCGCTGTAAACGACGAGAGTTTCGCCACATGGCAGATTTAGGCAAACAGCCCTTTCGTAACACAGAATGTCCGCACGATTTGAGCTTAACCAATCTATGCCGATGATGATGTCAAAGCTTTTTATTTAAACCGACAATAGATCGATATTGAATGAGTGATTGTCTAGATTGAGGGTACACCCTGAGTATATGTTGTTAGTGCTTTCTGTTTTTCCATTTTCCATTTCTACGATGTATGTATCTTTTAGTGATTGGGGATTTTGTTTTAACAATTGTTTGAATTTGTGGCTAAGGAAACTCCTCTCCGCTCCACTATCAAATAATATGCATGCATACAAGTTATTGAGGAGAAACGTACTGGTAACCACCATGGGATCTTCCCTCGCTTCCCCTACCCTAAGGCCAAGATCCTTCCGACACCGCCGGTGTTTGCGTTTTTAGCTTTTGGACAGTCCCTTTTGAAGTGCCCGGTTTCCCCGCAGCTGTAATAGGCTCGGTTTGCTCCGGTGTTGGCGATCGGGTTGGCTTGTTGGGCAGACGCCCTGTAGAAACGGGCGGTATGCCCCTTTTTGTTACAGTTGTTGCAATGCATTTCTCTACAGGGACCATTGTGGTGAATGTTGCACTTGCTGCATTTGGGAAGGGTTCCAGCATATTGCCTCAGTGGTGCCGGAGTGGAAGGAGTAGTGGCAGCATGGATGGTAACAGTTTGTTACTTCTTGGCAGGGTCCTACGCAGGTTGCTTCTTTTTATTGTTCCAGAACTTCCTCTTGTTGCTTCCTAATTTGGGTTGATCGAAGGTGGTTGTCACATTGACATTGCTGGCCCGATGATCGATAAGTTGTTGTGCCAACTCCTTGGAACTGTCAAAGGTGGTTGGCCTTGAAGCCAACACACTATTTTGAATCTGGGAAGATAGTCCCCTAAGGTATCCTTCCACCTTCTTGCTTTCCGGAGTGACCATCACCGAACAAAGGAGTGCTAGATCATTTAATCGGGCAACATAAGCTGCAAGGTCAGAGCCCGTCATCTTGAGACTCCATAGTTCTTGCTCTAATTTTTGCACTTCACCCCTTGGGCAATACTCCTTCAGAATCATAATTTTCAAGTCTTCCCAAATTATCGAATTAGCCACGGCGAGTATCAGTGATCTCGCGTGGCCATTCCATGAAGTGAAGGCTCTGCCGGAGAAGGATCAAGCTGCGAATTTGACTTTGCTTGCTTTGGGGCATGCACAGATCTCGAATACGGATTCGGTCTTCTCGAACCACTGCATCAAAGCGATAACACCCTCGCTTCCATTGAAAGAAATGGGTTTTCCATTTGTGAAGTCCTTATAGGAACATTCTCTCGAACGCCCTTGGCTATCTCCTTGAGTAGAGTTATTAGTACCGCTCCCTGTCCTCCTGGCACTGTCAGTGTTGATTTAGGACATAACAGCTGCCACTGTGGCCGTAACCTCAGCCTGGAACATAACAAGATCGGGTGCGGTGGTGGTGGATTTGTTTGCGTCATGACAACGCGTCTAGCAGATCTACGAGGTGGCATCTTTCTGCCGTAGAGTTTAAAGACAAAATGTATGTAAGTCTTTTAGTAATGGCTATAAGTCAGGTGTTGTAGGACTAGGTTATTAGTTTCCAAGTATAGTATTTTGCGTCCTTCCAATGTTTATAAACAATTCATAGCAGGAGTTTATGTAATTAAACTTATGAATTTAATAATAATGACTCAAATGAAATCTTGTAATCTTTGTTCCATGCGTGATCCATTCATAAGACCACTCGATGTATACTAGTTGTGTGTAACTAAAGTTCAATAGACCGTCGAAGTTAATGAGTATGTCCTAAGTCCACAACCAAACAAGGAACAGGACCCAAGGCGGACTCACCATTTCTAAATTGATCATCTCTTAATTACACATAATCTCGGGGTATATATCAAATAATCTCCGAGTTACCATAAACAAATTGTTTCTAATTCTATGTCATGAATTTGGAGGTACACTCCCAATGAAAATGCATGCCAATTCTCATTAATACAATTTATTACATATTCATAGGAAATTTTGACCTTATAGGAGGTCTACATTATATCAATGTAACAAAAACCTTGGTAGCACATAGACCCTTCGACTAGTGTAGCCACTTAGCCGTAGGGTCAAACCTACTTACAGGAAAGAGCAGTCCCAACACATACTCGTAAACCTAGTTTATAACAAAATATGAGTAGTGGAAGCACTACTCGAGGCAGGTGGTATCAGCTGGTCCATTGTGGCCTTGAGACGAGGTCGAGGCTCCCCAAAGCTCCACAATCCGGCATTCGGCCGCGATCACTCTCTCCTCGAGAGCTGCGTGCCTCACCTGGTACTCCTTTACCTCCGCCCGAGCGGCGGTAAGGTCCTCGATGAGTTGGTCCACGGGATAGAAGTCTCTTTCCAAATCCCTAGTGCGTGCATTTCCCTATTCTGGTTCCCCAGGTTCGTTATTTGTTGGACCATGACGGGGAGGGCTCTGTCAGCCGGTCCGCCGTGGCTGAGTTCATAGTAACCTCATTGATCACCATATGGTGATCATTGTCGTTGTTGATAGATCCACCTCACGATCACTGTTGCCCAACGGGGCTCATCCCGTTGTAGCCGAAACGGTTCACAGGCACCCTGGCGATGTAAGGAGGGTTGATGACTCCCTCCTCTGGCTCCTCCTCTTCTTCTTCGTCTTCTAATTCTTCTTCGGGTTCTGCTTTGTCCATTTCTTCTTCCTCCTCTGGTTCTTCTTCTTCTTCAGCCTCCTTGGGGTCTTCCTTGGGATCCTCTTCCGGATCTACTTCTATCCAACCACCGTTTCCTTGGTTCGGAAAGTAGGGATCCCCTAGTAAATGAAATTTGGCCATGTCGTCTGTACGAGAATAGGGTTGTAAGGGCACATAATGAATCTTGAAATATTGTGTTTTAGTGCATAAAATACTCCTATAGTATGTTAAATGTTTTGTTCAATTTATAGAGCTATACTTGTATGGGAGTTGGTAGGTTGATAGACTTGTTGTCCATTATGGCTATTCCCCGGCATATACTAGTTACTTCTCGGATGAATATAGTTGATCAGGCTATATCCCTCCCAGACTTGATTGCATATCCCAAGGCATAATCACAGTGCACAACTCCTTTATTTTTAATTTTCGCATTTTCCTTAGACGTGATGCTATACCAGCATGCATGCATGTACTTATACTTTTCCATAAGAATAATGTTTTAGTTTTAAAAGTATAATTGTAGGGAAAATTATTTAATCAGAGAATTCTAGTCCCCTTGTGTTTATAGTTTAATATACTATGTTCACTATAAACAATGTTGTGATACCAATCTGTCACACCCCCAAACCAAGGATGGCGGAGACGTCCGGGGGTGGAGGACTTGATGTATAGTATCACAAAAAGAGTATAATAGTGCTCAAAGTAAAACACAACCAAGATAAATATAATTCAAAATGTTACACCATCATATAAGTTTAGATGTTTCTAAAACAATTACATTATGTTGACAAAAATGAAATGTTTGATGCCCTAGCGTCCCATCCTCAAAAGCAGCTGATTACCTAAATTACAGATTTCCTAATAATACAAGTAGTTTTGAAATAGTGTGAACAATTAAGTTGGTGATTTCATAAGTTTTTTAATGAAACGTTGAAATCCTTTCTTTGTAAAAGTATTGTTTACTCCAGAAAAATTCAATATTTTCCTTTTTAAAATGCATTGTAGCCTTAAATATCAAAGACCGAAATATACTAGTATTTTTCCATACTAATAGTAGTATATGCAAGTTTAAGTAGATATAAACCCAGTCGGCCTTGTATACGACGTTCTTTAGGCGTCGGAATGTTAATGACACTTGTCACCCCTGGCCTGCCGGCCGAGCTATTGAAGCAGCTTGGGTGTGGGTTTGTCAGACCCAATATAGATCTATACACAACTATCACGCTCTCCCTATAAGAGACTCTGGTTACAATTACAGGACTTTTAATGCACTACTTTAGAAGTAACGTGAAGCGAATGTCTCACAAATTTATTCATTAACAGATTTACGTAAAGTGAACTGAAAACCCCTTTTTTGTAGAAAAGGACCCTTTCGTGGTGTGATGTAAATGAAACATAAACTATACCTATTATAGTTTATCAAAATGTTTGTAACCAATAGCAAACATTTTTTGTGTAAGTAGAATGTATAGCAAAACATAACTATATCTATTATGCTTTATTTTGTATTATTTTTAATCATAAAGGGCTCTTATAATTTAGCAAATATTTTTTGTTATATAATTGTATCACAACAGAAAACACATGTAAAATATGAAGTCACCAAGATTAACACCTTGCTCTACATGTTACAAGGTGTTATGAAAGTTGTAAGCTATTAAACTTGTTTTTTTTTACATTTCTGCATTGATTTAGAAAAATCACAAAAAAATAACACTAAGTCGAAAATTTAATCTGCAAACTCTGAGAGTTTAGACAGTGTGTCTAGTATGTTCATAAATTTTATTACGATTTTTAGAAGTCTCTAACTGGTGCAAAAACGTTCATATTCACAGACTGGTCCGAATTCGTAGCTACAGTGATAGGCAATTTTGTAAATCACCAAAAATTGTACAAAAATCATGTGAATATGTGCAAATATTCATTTTAAAGGTATAAACCTATTTGAATCTAGTACAGCTTGGAAAACAAAAATGTTTAAGGTGTCTAAAACAGTCCGTGAATGGAACTAAACTTTCCTGTGGAAAGCTGATGTTTGCGTTTTCTTAAGTTTTTAGTATTTTAACTTGTATTCTGCCCCAAAAACTTGAAGAAAATATGAAAATGTGGGGGTATGAACTCACCTTATATGGTTCTCGGAGATGAATGTCGAAGGGAAGGAGTTTCCAAGTCAAGAACACTGAGAGGATGCTTGAAGGCTTGAAGATCTAGGAAGAAATATGTCGATATTTGTGTCAGAGTTCCATGATTTTTGTGAAGTAGCGTAGAATGTTTATGTGTGGGAAGGAAAAACTTACCACCAACAGCGGAGAAACTTTTGACTCCTAGAGGAACTCGAACTTTTTTTAGAGAGAAGTATGTGAAGGTGTAAAAGGTCTGTCTTGGGAGGAGCATAGTGGGATTTTATAGGAAGGAGATTGATGGATTAGATTGAGTTGATGGAGAGATCTGGTAGAGGTGTGGGGAGATCTCGATTTGACTAAGGTAAGATGAAAATAGTGACATGGAGTGGTCATGGAGTGGGTAGCTGGTTGGTGTCATAGATTCTTGGCAAAGTCAACACTCCAAAGCCATATCTTGTACAAGATTTTGTCCAAAGATATGATTTTCCCTCAAAGATATGATTAAATTATGGGTCTATGGAGTTTAATATATAAAAATATGGGTTTGGGAGAAAATCCCGCGTTAAAATCACAAAAAAAAACGAGCTTAAAACGAGGTTGGGTTCGAAAACCGGGAAGAAGCTGCGAACATCCGAAGTCAGGAGGCGAGTTTCGGTCCATGGTGCTGAAAACCGAAAGCAGGTTCGGTCCAAGAAGGGTTCGGTTGCGAGTCTAGGACTGAAGGCGGTGAGGAGCGAAATAGACCGAAGTCTGAAGGATCGAAATTGACCAAGAGGCGTGCAAGGAGCCGAACCCTAAGGTTACTTCGATTCTAATAGGGATTTCGGTTCTAATAGGGACTTCGGTCCTTAAGGGCTATTTTTCAAGTAATCTTCTCGTCTTGAGTGATTTTTGACCAAGTTAAGGGTCGGGATGCCCCTAATGATTATAAAATGTTGAAGGAGATTATGAGAGAGAATTGGGAGAGATTTTAGAGAGATTTGGGAGAGAGAGAGTGAAAGAGATTTAGAGAGACTTTAGTTGTGACTTTTGTGAGTGTTTAGCCTTGAAATGCAAGGTTCGCAAGACCCGGTAATCCTTGTTATGAGTGTTATACGCCCCCGAGGGGTACGGAATAATGCTTTACCAAGTAGTTTCACCACTTACCCTGATTAGGGTTGAAGAATTTTGAACATACAAACTTTCCAAGTGATAAGTACTTATTAAAATAGCGAGTTGTACAATAGTAACATAATGTAAACCCTAATATACAAGGGTTAGTTGAGTTGACCGGTTTGACTTGTTGACTTTATTTGACTTTGACTTGACTAGAAATTGCCAGTTATCATATTCCGCAACTCTTTTAAATCAAAGGATTACTCTGAAAATTATTTTAAAAGCATAAATAAAATCGGTCTTTTCTGGCCGTGATTTTGGGGATGTCATAGTTAGTATCAGAGCATTAGTTTAAGCGAACTAGGAATTTCTAGGATTTCTAGACTTTAACTTAGAATGCTAAGTGGAGATTGTGAGATGTGTGTCTGTTATACTTTAGACACGAGCACTAGTTTACTTTAGGAAAGTTTCCAAAAATGCTTTTATGTGCTAAATGTTATATGTTTACCATATATGATGCTATTTGTTCAGATCTACAGCTTGTTACCAACCGGATCTTGAGACCTAATATGTTTAGGATTCTAAGCGTATGACGACGGTGTTAGAACTAGCATGTAAACGTTTCGATGTGATATTGATGATTTATTTATCTATAGTGGATGAAGATCCAAATTCACCTTATTCTGTGTATAGATCAACAATGGTATGAACAAGAAGCGGAGTTGGAAATGTCAACGAAAATAGGAATCAACCACCTGTAATTGAACAAGTAGTTGTTGCAGCAGCAACACCTGAGTCGATGACGATGGCTGGTGTAAAAATGATGATTCAAACAATGTTGGATTGTAAAATGGAAGAAACTATACATCTGCTTCAGCAAAATCGTGAAGAACTTTCAATGCCAATTGAACAGTCCGAATTAAATGAAGGGCATTCGGAAGGAGGAAACTTCAGTGGGATTGTTGGTCAAGTAAACCCACCGATTGTTAGGCAAATCAACCAGTATGGAGGAAATGATGGGCATGGGTGCAAGTACAAGGATTTCATGGCATCCAAGCTACCATGTCTATCCGGAAGCCCGACGCCGGTGGAATTTATAAACTGGATCTCCGAAATGGGGACAATGTTCAAGAGTTGTGAATGCAGCAACAGACAGAAGACCGCTCTTGCGATCCCTCTGTTAAAATTTGGAGTGTTGAGTTTGTGGAAGCTGTTAGCTGACTCGATGCCCAAGGGAGAGGCAAGCAAGAAGTCTTGGGAAGACTTTGTGGTGCAACTCAAATTGCAATACTACTTCGAGCAGAACCTTCTAGAAATCAATAATGAGTTTCAGAATTTGAAGAAGGGAAAAACGAGTGTTACTAAATATGCTTCTAGTTTCACGGAAAAGATGAAGCTTATTCCATATTTAGTTCCAACTGAACTCTCTAAGGTCAACAAGTTTTCCCTTGGACTACCAGCAGACTTTAGTCCAATGGTTAAGAAAGCAACCACATTGAAAGTCGCCATCTGGGCTGCTAGGAATGTTGAGACCCAAATCAGGGAGAAGGGTCTGGAGAGGTCAGAGGTTGGTGAGAAGAGGAAGTTCAACGGACCCTCGGGGTCCAGCAAAAAGGATAAATACTTGAAGTCTAGTTCGAGAGGAGGTGGAGGAGGCAAAGCGAAATGGTGCGACAAATGCAAGAAGAAGCATTTCAAATGTGGAAAGCCAGGGCACTATGCCAACGAATGCACCCTTACCAAGAAAGTCTGTTATGGGTGTTATGAGGAGGGGCACATCGTGAGGGATTGTCCGAAAAAGAAGGAGGCAACAAAGCCCAACATTCCACCAAAGCCGAAAGCGAGAGCCTTCCAGATGACACTGGAAGCTGCTAAAGAAGAAGCTAATGTCGCTTCAGGTAACTTTCTTGTAAACGAATTGCCTGCCCAAATTTTATTTCATTCTGGAGCCAACTACTCCTTTATTTTGCATGAATTTGGTAGAAAAATAGTTTTGTCTGTCGATAGACTAGATAATGCTTTATTAGTCGAAGTTGTTAGTGGAAAGTTTGTACCTGTTAACCATATTATGAAAAACATCTTGATTGATTTAAATGGGAATAAGTTCCATGAGAAATTAATTCCCATCAAGCTAAATGGTTTCGACATCGTGTTGGGGATGGATAGGCTTAACGCCAATGATGATAAAATATTGTGCAGAAAGCAGATAGTAAATGTAAACCCACCAGGAAAAGAATCATTTATGGTGTATGAGGACAAACGCAAAGTAAATTCTGGAATTATTTCCCTAATGAAAGCCAAAAGGTGTTTGGCCAAGGGATGTACAACGTATCTAGCATTCGTGATCGATGCTAAGAATGAGAAAAAGGAGATGCAGAGCATTCCTATCGTGTGTGATTATCCGGAAGTATTTCCCGAAGGTCTTCCCGGATTACCGCCTGATAGACAAGTGGAGTTCAGAATAGACTTGTTACCAGGAACGCCGCCAATAGCAAAAGCACCTTACCAATTAGCATCAACGGAGATGAAGGAGCTGATGACGCAACTTCAGGAGTTATTGGACAAAGGTTTCATTAGACCTAGTTTACCACCCTGGGGAGCTCCGGTGTTATTCATAAAGAAAAAGGACAGGAGTATGAGAATGTGCATTGATTACAGAGAGCTGAATAAGGCAACGGTAAAGAAAAGATATCCATTTCCAAGGATTGATGACCTGTTATCAACTACAAGGTTCAAGTTATTTTTCAAAGATCGACCTAAGGTCAGGATATCATCAGCTGAAGGTGAGAGAGAAGGATATCGAGAAGACTGCATTCAGAACACGATATGGACAATACGAGTTTTTGGTTATGTCATTTAGATTAACCAATGCTCCAGCAACATTCATGGATTTAATGAACAGGGTTTGTAAATCGTTCCCTGATAAATATGTCATAGTGTTATTAGATAACATTCTAATTTGCTCGAAAAGCCAAGAGGAGCATGACAGACACTTGCAAGAAGTGTTAGAAGTCTTGAAGAAGGATAAGTTGTATGCAAAGTTCTCCAAATGTGATTTTTTGATTCGAGAAGTCCAATTCTTAGGTCACGTAGTCAACCAAGAAGGGATAATGGTTGACCCGGCAAAGATTGAAGCTGTGATGAAGTGGGAACAACCGAAAAGTCCCACGGAGATCTGAAGCTTTTTAGGATTAGCCGGATATTACCAAAGGTTTATCCAAGGCTTTTCTTCAATCGCTACTCCATTGACAGCTTTGACCCACAAAGCAGCTACATATACTTGGAGTGATAAGCACAAAGAAGCATTTGAGTTGCTAAAGAGGAAGCTATGTGACGCACCGATTCTTTTTATACCCGATGGAGCTGAGGACTTCGCTGTCTATAGCAATGCGTCTGGTGTTGGGATGGGTTGTGTTTTGACCCAAAGAGAAAAGGTGATAGCATATGCGTCTCGATAGCTGAAAGAGAATTAAAAGAACTACTCCACTCATGATTTGGAGTTGGCAGCGGTTGTAACATCCGGAATTTCAGGTATTATATTTATTCGATTTAATTTCTAGATTTGTAGAAGAACGTGGCAAGTTGATGCGTAGACTCGCCGAGTAGGGACGCGAATCATTGTCCGGGTGGACGGCTGGACTCGGCGAGTCGCCCCAAGGACTCGGCAAGTCCATGCTGTTTAATGAAACCCTAATTCCTCGGGTTTGGGGCCTATTTAAAGGGCCTTATGTCCGTCATTTGCGGCTACCAGACCCAAGAGAGAAACCCTAAGTGAGCTAGAGCGATTGTGAGAGGAAAAAGGCTATTTCTTGATCTTTGTTGGTGTTTTTGCAAATAGAAGAGGATCAAAACAAGAGGAGGCTGAAGAGGGTGCTAATCTAGTGACTCTAGGGCTCAGGGACTTCATTGTGAGGTATTCATTTGACCCCTCCTTCAGTTTATGGTGTAATTCTTAGAGTTAGGGCTTTGTAGCCCCATTAGAGGATGTTTTATGGAGTAATTGGTCCCTTCTCGTGTTGGTGCTGTAGATATGGACCCAAAGAGGTCCAGAGACTCTTTTCCCTTGAGCTTTATAGGTATTAATGGAGGTTATGAACTTAGGATGTCATTTTAGAGGCCATATCTTCGAATAAGGCCTATGAGCCTTTGCATGTGCACCAAGATGTTAGATTTACGTGATTATAATGCTTTGGGAAGCTGGATCTATGGTTTAGGGGAGCGGATCTGACCTCAGGAGGTCAGTTCAGCTTAAGCATGGCATAGACTCGCCGAGACCTTTAGGCGACTCGCCAAGTAGGACGAGGGTTTTCCCAATAATCACACAGCTGGTGACTCGCTGAGTTGGGGAAACGACTCGGTGAGTCAGAGGGAATCTAGAGGACAGAGTGCACGATGGTACTCGCCGAGTCAGGAGCCGGACTCGGCGAGTTGGGTCGAGACCTTTCACAGATGGTGATCAGTGATGAATTGCAGAGTTGAGGTTGACTCAGTGAGTCGAGTGAGGACTAGGAGAGTAAAAAGCATGTGTGGACTCGCCGAGTCACAATTGCACACTCGGCGAGTTTGGTCAAGGTTGACAGTTGACTTTGTTGACTTTTAGGGATTAGTCAACGTTTGGAATTTAGAGTCATCGGAAGGGTAGGATAGTCTTTTACCCTTCCTATAGGATGTATTGAGAGGAAGAGATTATCCTAGCCCTGAAAGTCGTATTAATTAGAGTATTTACTTCATGTGATTAGGTAGGGGCTAGACCAAAGTTACCGAGTCAGAGATTACTGAGATATCCGAGGTGAGTCTTCTTACTATACTTTACCTCGAGTAGGTAAACAAAGTTATATGATTCAGTGTTTGAATGCTATATGTATATGTTATGTGTTGCACTGCATTCTTCTATGTGATTTATGCTATGCATCCCTGCAGAGTTAGAACCTGAGGGTTCACAGAGTTTGGGTGCACGGACCCACAGAGTTATAGCCTCGAGTGGCAAATATGTGTTATATGTGGTATTTTGGGGAACTCACTAAGCTTTGTGCTTATAGTGTTATGTGTTATGTGTTTCAGGTACTAGTGAGGATTGCGGGAGGGCGCCGACTTGATCAATTCACACACGGGATTTTTATGCTATGAGATCTTGGGATTGATATATGTTATGAATTGAGTTGGTGAACAAAGATGTTTTTATGAAAAATAAATGAATTATGTTTTTATAAAACATGAAAAAAATGGTTTTGGAAATTTATATCGTTACAGCGGTAGTATTTGCTCTAAAGATGTGGAGGCATTACCTCTATGGCTCGAAGTGCAAACTTTTCATTGATCATAAGAGTCTCCAATATCTCTTTAATCATAAAGAATTGAATATGAGGCAACGACGCTGGCTAGAGTTACTTAAGGACTACGACTGTGAGATACTTTACCACCCCGGTAAAGCAAATGTTGTCGCTGATGCTCTCAGTCGGAAAGTCAATCTTGAAAGAAAAAGGCCAGGAGCGTTGAGAATAGAAGTTGTCTCAACAATTGTGGAGAGTATAAAGAAAGCTCAAGAAGAAGCTTCTAAGAAGAATGACTAAAGGGGAGAACGTTTTGGCAAAACATTAGTGTTCGGTATAAACAGTCACGGACTGAAGGTATTCCAAGATCAAATTTGGGTTCCTAAGTCAGGAGCAGTAAGAGATCTTCTGATGGAAGAAGTTCACAAAACCATGTACTCGATTCATCCCGGTAGCACTAAAATGTATAGGGACCTAAAACCCTACTACTGGTGGCCGACGATGAAGCTTGATATTGTAAAGTATGTGGCCGAGTGTGTGACCTGTGCAAGAGTTAAGGCACAACATCAGAAAACATATGGGAGTTTAGAACGTTTGCATGTACCTATGGGTAAATGGGAAGACATTGCTATGGATTTTGTCACTAAACTACCCATAACAAAGAATGGTTACGACGTGATTTGGGTGGTCGTTGATCGCTTCACTTAGAGTGCGCACTTCATAGCAACCAACAAGAAATGGACTATGGATAAGCTTGAATATTCTTATTTGAAGGAAATTGTGAGGCTTCAAGGTGTTCTGTTAACGATTGTGTTGGATAGTGATAGTCGTTTCACCTTGCCATTTTGGAGGAGTCTACAAGAGGAATTAGGTACCAAGTTGTGACTGAGTATAGCTTACCATCCACAGACTAATGGTCAGAGCGGATGAACGATACAAACACTTGAAGATATGCTGAGAGCATATACCCTGGAATTCCAAGGTAACTGGGATGAACATTTACCTTTGGTATAATTCTCCTACAGTAATAGTTTCTACTCGAACATTCAGATGGCACCTTATCAAGCTACGTACGAACAAAAATTTTGTATGCCGTCTTGTTGGCTTGAGGCTAGGGAAAAGCGGTTTATGGGACCTGAGATAGTCCATCAAACTACTGAAAAGTTCAAAATAATTAGGGAGAGAATGTTAGCAGCTCGGGATCGTTATAAGAGCTATGCTGACATAAAGCGAAGACCGATGACATTTGAAGTTGGGGATTCGGTTCGCTTAAAGTCTCATCGTGGAAGGGACTTATAAGGTTTGGTGAAAGGGGAAAATTAAGTCCATGGTTTATTTGACCGTTTAAAGTTCTTCATCGGGTTGGGAACCAAGCTTACAAGCTCGAATTACCGGAAGAACTGAATAGAGTTCATAACACTTTCCCATGTGTGTTGTTTGACGAAGTTCACGGGAGAAGTTCCCGATATAATTCCAATTTATGAGTTAAAAATTGATGAGAACAAAAGGTTAATTGAAGAACCAGAGGCAATCATTGACCGTAAGACTAAGAAGTTGCGATGCAAGATGGTCGAATTAGTGTTTGTCCATTGGAAACATACAAATGGGCGAAATCTCAACTGGGAGACGGAGAGTGACATGATAAGTCATTATCCGCATTTGTTTGCTGATGTATGATTCCGGGGACGGAATCATCCTATGGGGGAGAGAACTGTAACACCCGTGTTTCTAGGCTAGGCACTAATGATGATGTAATAGTCTAGGTTAACCTTTGTAACTCATTTTGATGTAATAAAGAGGAATTATATGAATATTATGTGACTTAATTGAATTAAGAATAAAAATGAGCGTCGAAAATAAATATTAGATAAAGCTGATATATGATGATAATGTTGTGGTGGTTGAAATAAGGATTCTGGAGATTTAATGAATGCCGAAATCCGAGTTATAATGAAGAAGTTATGATCTGTTGAAGTTTCGCGACAGAACCGGCACGACGTTGTGCGATGTAAAAAGTGAGTTTACGATAGAGATCTTTTTAGCCTTAGTGATCTAAACGAAGGTCGTAGTGTTCGTTAAACCGAGAGAATGCATAAAAAGAATGCCCAAATCTGACTTCGTATGAGGAAGTTATGCTTTTTCTAAGTTTCGACTTAGTAGTATGCAACCCAAAGTTCGAATACGAGATCGAGTGATTTCTAGCCGAAACAATCTAAACAAGAATCAAAGATCTGTTCGATAGTAGTCCAACGGTAAAAAGACAGATGAAAACGGACATCTGATGAACAAGTTATGAATTTATAACGTAGTTTTCCTGTCCCGACCTACTAAAAATAATATAATAAAAATAATATCAAAATTAGCTGACGAGGTCTATACGAAAGTTGTAGAGCATAGTCTCACCTACGCGTGGATATAAAGAACGTCAAAAACGGAGATCGTATGCAAATGTTATGAATTTCTAAAGTTTTTAAATAAATAAAATAAATAAATAAAAATATTAATTCGGAGCTTATCCGAAGTCCTGACGCGTCCGGTTTGATCCACCCACTATACCCAGCGTATATGTCGGAAGCGGAGTATGCCCAACGTACTCTTTGAGTACGCCCAACGTAATCGAGGTTCAACACCCTATAAATAGAACACGAGGGCTGCCGATCTTGTTTGCTAATTTTCCACTTCTTTACCCTTTTTATTTTCTTCTACTTGGCAAGAAATACCCCCAAGGCCGCGGTATCATCCCGACACCCGAAGCAAGTCCCGAAGCCCCGAAGATCCCGAGAAATAGAGTTGTCGAGCCAAAACTCTGCCCGCACGAAGCCCGGTTTTTGGAAGATATCTTGGTTTCATCGAAGATTATTATTTTAAGAGTCGTAGTGCTGTCCGAGCATCGTCTTATCAAGTGAGTGTGTAGTTGCTTTCTTCTAACACATAGATATGAATTATTTCTCTATAAAATACGTGCTATGTATTTATATATTATCTTTTATTTGGAATGAATATATTATACAGGTTTTAAGTTGTGTATGAATGTGTATGTATGTATATATATATATATATATATATATATATATATATATATATATATATATATATTTATCTACAAAAATGTTGGGTAAATTATGGTAGATAGGTTATGTGTGACGAAATAAAAATGATGAGAGGCCTCGATGTTGTTGTTGATCTAGTCATCTAGCAGAGTATAGATGACAACCACGCACTCTTTCTAGACAGTCCAGTGGAACACTGGCAGGTTCATAACCTGTAGGTGTTGTGAACGATGTGTTCACCGGTGTACTCTAACCCTCTCATGGTTGCCTTTAGGACATCTATTGTTGAGGAAATCCCTTTGCAGTAATGTCCATCCCGATGAAAAATCATAGACTAGGTCCCTTGTGATAGTTGTTTTAGGGACATAAATTCAGGATAACAAGAATGGGTAATAGGGTTATTGTTGGTTGGTGAAAATTAAATATAATTATTTGTTGTGGGTTGAAAACCCTATATGCTCACTAGGCTCCCAAGCCTGACCCACTCAGTTTCTTTGTATTATAGGTAGTGGCGCGACAGCATAAGTTGGACAACTTGTGAAGATATTTTGTTTATAGGCCTATAGTTGTAGATAACTGTTGCAAGGCTTATAATGTGTTGTTTGTGCTATTGGTCTGTATTGGTACACGACATCCCGAGTTTTGTTATATATGAAAATACATTTCTTTAAGGAATGCTTTGAAGAATTTTATTTATCATATTTTGTTTTGGGAACAAATTCCGCAACTCCTTTAAATCAAAGGATTACTCTAAAAATTATTTTAAAAGCATAAATTAAATCGGTCTTTTCTGGCCGTGATTTTGGGGATGTCACAGGTACCAACTCCGAATCCCAAGTGTAACCAACACCTATTCATTCAAATCACCAATTATCAAACATAATCCAAAATACCCCTAGGTCAAACTCGGTCAAAATCAGGTAAAAGTCAAAATTCCCAACAAGTCAACCAAGTCAACCCAACTGAGTATGCCCAGTGTACTCAGTTGTACGTCCAACATACACAATGATTGACCAGGCACGAGCCTGTTGACCAAGTACGTGCAGCGTACACCTTTTACGCCCAACGTACGCAGCTGGCTGCCAACTCAACTCAATAAGAGCTTAATACTTAACCCTTTAAGTCCATTTTCTAGATCCAGGTACAAAATTATGTCTTTGACCATAAATTTTCCAACTTTATGATCTTGCATGGCTATAAAGTGCCCAAAACCATGGATCCTAACCTCTTATCCATTAAGACCATGCATGAGAAGAAACTAGTGTCCTAGATCACATTTTTATGACTAAAGAGGCCCCAAAACCTCTGAAAGGACAACTTATTGGGTTAAGAACATGCCATGCTCAAGAATCACCATTTTTGGAAATAAAAAAAAGTGTCTTCAAGGAGGAAATGACTAGATCTACAAAGACGGATTGGTCAAGATGCAAACTTTATACCTCCCGGAGGTTGCTAACAAGAAGTAAATCCTAGATCCAAGATGCTTCCAAGCTCCAAGCTTTTCTAACACTCTCTTCTTCTTCAAGAACACTTCTAAACACATAAAAGGGCTCCAAAATGTACTCTTTCACTTAGGGTCAGCTTGGGGTCGTTTCTCACATAGGGTGTTTGCAGAAGAAATGAGGTATGAGGCTATAATGAGGTTTAAATATGAACCAAACCCTCAAAATGATAGGGTTTGCATGATCTTTACGTACGCCCCGTGTACGAGGTGTACATCCAGCGTACTAGGACACGCCCTATTACGCCTAGCATACACAACGTACGCTCAGCATACTACACTATGGGCAAAATTACTATATTGCCACTATGGGCCATTTTGCAATCTTTTTTTAATCCCAAGGGCCAAGATGCAATATTATTCAAATATAGGGTCAAAATTAGAAGTACCTCATCATTGGGATGTTACAGTTCTCCCCCACTTGAACGAGGCTTCATCCTCGAAGTCTTCTGTCTCGAACAACTCCAGATAATGCTCACGCATCTCCACCTCTGGCTCCCAGGTCCACTCGGAGCCTCTCTGATGTTGCCACTGAACCTTCACTAAAGGTATCTCCTTGTTGCGTAGAACCTTTATCTTTCTCTCCAATATAGTCATCGGCCTCTCAACATAAGTCAGGTGCTCATCGACCTAAATATCATCCAAGGAAACCACGACCTCATCATCCAACATACACTTCTGCAACTACGAAATATGGAAGGTGTTATGGATCTGATTGATCTCTCACTCTGCAAATCCAACAGGTAGGCCACCCTGGCGATCACGGAAAGGTCTAATATACCGGGGACCAAATTTTCCCCTCTCCCTGATGCATTTCACACCCTTCCAGGGTGAGACCTTCAGTAATACCATATCACCGACCTGAAATTCCAACTCCGATCGGTGTTGGTCGGCAAAACTCTTCTACCGACTCTGAGCTATCAATAGTCTATGCTAGATCTGTTGGATAAGCTCCATGGTCTGAAGGACCATTTCAGCCATCACCATGACCCTATGATCAACTACTCCCCAACATACCAGGGTACGACATCTACAGCCATACAAGAGCTCAAAAGGTGGGGCACCAATGCTGGAGTGATAGCTATTGTTGTAGGAAAGCTCCGCAAGAGGTAGATAACAATCCCAACTCCCACCGAAATCTATGACATAAGCCCGAAACATATGCTCAAGGTTCTGGATGGTCTGCTCACTCTGACTATTAGTTTGCAGATGATAAGCAGTGATGAAATGTAGCCTCGTGCCCAGTTGCTCGTCGAACTTCTACCACAATCAGGAAGTGAACCAAACATCTCGGTCAGAAACATTGAAGACCGGAACCCTATGATGAGCAACAATCTTGCGGATATATACATTGGCCAACTCTTCGGCCGAAGAGCTCCCTAGATGGCCAAAAAGTGGGCACTCTTGGTCAATCGATTCACGATGACCCATATAGCATCAAGACCCATGGCAGTCTTCGGTAATTTGGTGATGAAATCCATCGTGATTTGTTCCGACTTCCACATCAAGAACTCCAAAGGCTGCAACTTTCCATGTGGCCTCTGATGCTCGACCTTGACCATCCTATAGGTCAAGAACCTCTAAACATACCAGGCTATCTCGCTCTTCATACACGGCCACCAATAACTTAATCTTAAATCACCGTACATCTTTGTGGCTCCCAGGTATATAGAAAAGTGAGACTTATGAGCCTCCTCCAACACTATCTGCCTGATCCCACCAGAAGCTGGAACCCACGCCCGATAACATCGGGTCAACAACCCCCAACTGTCGGTGACAAAATTGTTGGTCTCGCCCCTGATCCTTTTTGTTTCCAATTCTCCTTCCTAACTCCCTCTGCATGTGCCTCGTTGATAAGACCCAATAGTGGAGAATCAATGTACATTCTCATACACATCTCTCCCACTAAAGATCCATCCGACTTGCACCTCAAGGCATCCGCTACCACATTCGGTTAACCCAGATGGTAAAGGATCTCATAGTCATAATCCTTGACCATGTCCAACCATCTGTGCCACCTCAAGTTCAGGTTCGACTGGTCTATAAGATATTGCAAGCTCTTGTGATCCGTGTAAAGAGTACATCAGAACCCATAAATAAAATGCCTCAAAATCTTGAGGGCAAACACCACTGCCCCCAGCTCCAAGTATCAACCACATTGGCAAGGTAACCCGCCCACCCATGTTGAATATACTATCGAGCCATGGCTGCTGAACAAAACCCTGAACCAAACATGGTGCCCTCTCCGTAGATAACCAATTCTCCCCCACTTGGGGTTCGAACTACAACTCGCTAGCCCTCACAATCGATCATAGCACCAAACTTTCTCAGCAAATCCATCACCATTATCATGCATACATCCCCATGGGGATAAGGATCAAATCAATCGGATAAGGCACCCCAAATATCTCCAATATACAATCTTCATATACAGTGGATGCAAAAACCACGTGTTTGTTAGCAATAGAAACCCACAACGGACACTCCAAATCACTAAGGGGCATACACAGATACCTACTAGAAGATCAAGACACAATGGACCGACTCGCGCCTGAGTCAAATAAAACAAGAGAAGGAAAGGAGTTCATTAGGAACGTACCTATTAGAAACATAAATATGAGCATACCATAAAAATAATTGCACAACAATAAATAGAACAAGACCAGTCACAACATTTGGCACTGCTCTGGCCTTCTCGGTAGTGCGCTGAAAAGAACGACCCTAAGCCCTCGGGGGCTCCACCCTCCGTTGGCGCCCATCGGTGATCCTCAGAGTGGCTGGCACCAAGGCTTTCACTGGCTCGGTGGCAAGCAAAGGACAGTTGACCTTCATATGGTCAACCTAATCACAGTGGTAGCAAATCCTAATACTCAAAACTGTGGCCAGCTGGCGACAATCCCTCGCATAGTTCCCCTCCTTGAAACATTTTTGGCATCTAAAAATAAGCTAAAAAGGGCCCTCGTGATCCTTGTCGCACTTTCCACAAGTGCGGCCCCTCTAACTCCTCGACCTCACATCAGCGGCCTTAAACTACTTTGCCGCAGGCTGCAACTACATAGAGGCCTGCCTCTGCTCCTTCTTCTGAAGCTCCATCTCAATCTCACAGCCTCCTGTAAATTAAGAAATGATCCATAGCACTGAGTATACACGAACTGGAAGATGTCCTTCTTAAGCATTCTCATGTACCAAGTCATCTGAGCTTACTCCGAAATAGCAAACTTAGGGAACAACATAACTCTCTCTATGAATATCTTGGTGATCTCCATCACCGACTCGGTCCCCTTTCTCAAATCCAAGTACTCCTGGGCTAGCCTCTCCCACTCTACCAAAGGAACATATCTTAATCGGAACATCTTAGTGAAGTGCCCCCATGATACTGCATCTCTCTGCTCTGTATTGTATGAACTAGTAACCAGACTAAAGAAGGTTTAGAGCACACTTGACCTTCTAGTCAGCTGGGCCAGAGCAAGTGAAGAAAGATCCCTTAACATCTGACAGCCAACTCATGGAAACAATGAGATCATTAACCCCGTCAAACATTGGAGGCTTCGTATTTTCGATGTCCTGGTTCTAGAAAACCCTCCCAATGCCAATCCTAGCAGTAGTAATGGCTACGGTGGCTGCAGCAGCATCATCATCAAAAAGTGTAATGTATTGATCATTGAAGAACTCCATCATAGCGGTCTTGATAGACCCAAACAACTCTAGTATCTGCTCCCGAACAATAGAAACAACCTCCTCTTGAATGATCTCCCCAACACGATCCTCAAACACTCCTAGCCCATCCTAGCCACCTGTTCCGGCTCTACATCCGGATCCCGACTCAAATCGCCTCGTAACCACCATACTGAATATAAACCAAGGAGACGTTAGATAAAATGCATATCATACCATAGAAACCAATTCCCAACAAACCCTAGGGGTTGTGACTTCCTTGCTATGCGTATAGGTCCTGTGCTTCTAGTAGTATGGGCTCGTACTACCTTCCGCACCTACCCACATTTGTATCAGATCATCATCCCAACGACCCTAACAACACTCACTAGAATACGCATACACCCTATTCTAATTTCTTAGGCAAAGGCTAGACATCCTTCGACTGGTCGTGTAGCCCCACATAACTTATACATGAAACTTCCACCAATCCTGCAACACTCATGTGTGCTAATCATACATAACACTGATCCTATAGACAGACAAATACTTGATTCTACCCTAAGCCCACAACCAAATAATTAATCTGAAATAAGGCTAAATCAAACATTCTCATGCTATAAAATCTTAGTTATGTACAATTTTGATGCGTACACTAGGCAACTACAATAATGATATCAATTTCATATAAGAAAGAAACCCTAGGCTAATAGGCATCATATAATCAGGCAATTCTATAATGAAATTCTCGAAAATCCCTAGCCTATCCCTAGCATGTTGTTCTAACATATCACCATATCAAATAACAATGTGCTAATTTGGGGTCTACTTACTGGCTCCGGCTGATCGTACACATCGCATCCTCTCTTGATTATTTTTTAAAACATTTTTGAAAATCATTTTTAAAACTTTTGTAGATCCTTGGATTGAGTCTGGATTCACATTGGTGTTCCTCCAATTCACTCAAACCAAGGCTCTGATACCAACTTGTAACGACTCAAAAAGCACAACGAATTTAAACTTTTCAAAACAACCAAAAACTATGAAATATTTACAAAATCATTATTTCCAAAGTGTTTGTCAATATTAGAATATCCTAGAATCATAAATCCATTAAACAAGAGGATGTGTACGATCACGCCTTCGCCTTCCCACGATCACCAAAAGTACCTGAAACAATAAATTAAAACCGTAAGCCAAAGCTTAGTGAGTTCCCCCAAAGTACCACCATATAAACACAACAAACAGTAGCATGCATAAATGACCCTTCAGCCTGACTGGACCACCTTGCAGGGCATACATCCTACCTGGACCACTCCCGAGCCTTTGACATGACTATACCGCATTGTAGGGCCTATAGCCTATCTGGACAGCTCGTCGGGCCTTCGTCCTGATTGGACCGCCTCGCAGGGCCGACAGCCTATCCGGACCACCCTGGGTATCTTGGCCATCAACACATAGTTGTACCGCCTTAACCCAAACAACCATAAAATGTCGACATATACATAAACGATTAACATATAACCAGTCAACAGACAACGGGCAGATATACATTTCACTACCTCATGCTAACATCCTATATACCAGGATACCAATCTAACATATCTCTACAGCATAATCATATACTATCATATAACAGGATATCCAATCCAATAGGCCAGCCTTGGTTCCTTCGATCCGCAAGTACAGTGAGAAGGACTCACCTCTCAAACTGAACAATAGCTAATGAGGTCCCAACTCCGAATCTCAGCTCTAACCAACACCTATCCATCCAAATGACCAATTATCAAGCATAATCCAAAATACCCCTTGGTCAAACTTGACCAAAATCAGCTAAAAGTCAAAATTCCCAAAAATTCAACCGACTCAACCCGGCTGAGTATGCCTAGCGTACATGATTGTTGACCAGGCACGGGCCTGTTGACCATGTACGTGCAGCGTACACCTTGTACACCAAGCATACGCAGTTGGCTACCAACTCAACTCATTAAGAGCTTAATCCTTATGCCATTAAGTCAATTTTCCAAATCCAGGTACAAAATTATGCCTTTGACCATAAAGTTTCCAAATTTATGGTCTTGCATGGCTATTAAGTGCACAATACCAAGGATCCTAACCTCTTAATCCATTAAGACCATGCATGAGAAGAAACTAGTGTCCAAGATTGCACTTTTATGAATCAAGAGGCTCCAAAAGCTCTAAAAGGACAACTTATTGGGTCAAGAACATGTCATGCTCAAGAATCACTGTTTTGGGACAAAAAGTGTCTTAAAGGAGGAAATGACTAGATCTACAAGATGGAGTGGTCAAGATGCAAACTGTATACCTCGTGGAGGTTGCTAATAAGAAGGAAATCCCAAATCCAAGATAAGAACCTCAAGGATTTTGTGAGTACAAAGTGTGACAAAGATAAGATAAGAAGAAAATTAAGAAAATTTTGGTTCTGCGATTTCGATTATAAATCAACATAAATCAGTAAGATCCTAGGCAGAGATCACTTCATTCTACATCAAGAGAGATGACAAACTGCTTATGTGGTTTCCTGTGAATGACAATCGAATACTCATAGAGGAGTATCGAAGGGCTTCTTTTAATTGGCTTTGTGGGTTGATAACAAATTTCGTTAGATACCACAACTAAACATAAGTGTGAGTAAATGTAAACGAAATTACATGTTGGACTAATGTAGCCAGTGACAAGTATGCTTTAGTAAAATATTACGAGTAACAAAGGATTGAGAAGATATTCAGACGGAAATCATATTCCAAAAAAAATTCTTGGATCTTGTTGGGTAAAAATATCGTGGGTTTTGATCATTTTAGCTAGACCACTCAAAACGAAAGAATACAACTTTGAATATCAAAATTAGGTATTGAAACAAATGTTTTGTTAAAACCTTGAACTGAAAAATTCACCGTCAATTCATTTTAAGTTTCAAAATTTTGGGTTTCACATTCATCATTGTCTCATGAATCCAAATCATAAACACATATTGCTTACATACCTATAACCTGGTTGGTTTCGACCAGAGATGTCTTGGGTATGTGTCATAGTGTGTGATCGTGTAAGAACATTAGGATGAAAAAGGTTGGGTTAATAATCGAAAGGTACCTCTGCTGAAAGTAGACCAAGCAGGAAACTCTTAACTCATTTGAGAAGAGTAAGGTAGCTTAATGACTAATGGGAATATAGTCTGATTACGAAGGAATTCTCATGATGAGAGATCCATTAATGTGACAACCGTCGAATTCTAGTCAAGCCAAAGTCAACAAAAGTTAACATGTCAAAACAATAAAATCATGTAGTGCTTGTATGATAGGATATATTCTATGTCTTCTTATGTACATTTTTTTTTATCATAATGCAAAGCATCACTCAGAAGTTTCTAAAGTTCAGAAATTTTATACTCTAAACAGGATGAGTGATGTAATCAACTCGATAAAATACTATTACATACCCTTCAGGGGCGTATAATACTCATAACGAGGCTTAATGGAGTTTACAAACCTTTCATTTCGAAGCTAAAACACTCATAAAGGTCACAAACATGGTCTCTCTAAATCTCTCTCTCTATCACTCTTTCTCCCCCCAAATCTCTTGCAAATCTCTCTCAAAATCCCTTTTAAATTTTTATAATCACCCGGGGCATCCCGAACCTTAACTTAGTCAAAAACCACTCGAAACGGGAAGATTAATGGAAAAACAGCCTTAAAGGGGCGAAGCCTCTCTCGTATCAGAAATATGATTTTGATAATCGTCGTCGCTTCGCACTCGACAACTTCACCTGCGAGCTTCACGGACCAAATCTACCTTCGATTCTCAAGCTTCTTGGACCAAACCTCGCATCAGACTACTAAGCCTCGCAAATTCACTCCTTTCTTTCCGTTTTTTTACCACTTTCGCGTTTTAAGCCCATTTTTTATGATTTTGATGGGGAACTTTCACCCAAACCCATATTTTAACATATTAAACCCCATAAATCCATATTTTAATCATATTTTTGGGAAAACTTTAACTATGGATAATATCTTTTGTACAAGATAATGTCTATGAGTGTTGACTTTTCCAAGAATTTATGACACCATACCCACTTTATGTCATTATTCACTCCATACCAAATCAAATCACAGTCCTTTTTATGCCTCTTCCAACACTCCATTTGACTTACTTACACTAAATCCGCCTAAAAGATCTATATCTCACTTACTCCCCAAAATAATCATTCGCCACAATTCTTAAAACAAAAAGATTCTCTCTTTCATTCTCAATTTTCCTCCATGGAACCAAGAACTCCAGGAAGTCACGAGCTCTTCCTTCATTGTTGGTAAGTTCTTCATTTCCACTCTTGAATATTCCACACTCCTTCACTCAACTCATAGATTCTAATACAAATATCGTCATATTTGTTCTTAGATCCTTAAATCCTCAAGCATTCTCCAAGTGTTCTTGACTTGGAAACCCCCCTGTCTTCAACATCCATCTCAAGGAATCACTCAAGGTGAGTTCATACCCCCTTCTTTTCACTTTTTAACTAGTTTTATGGGGGATAATACAAGTCACAACATCAAAAACATGCTTAAACTCAAATGACATCTTTCAACAGAAAAGTTATGACTCAATCACGATCTGTTTTGACCACCTTAAACTCCATAACTTTCAAAACTTTTAAATATGAAAATAGTTCAGGTTCATACCTTTAAAATGAATACTTGCACAAATTCATACGATTTTTCTACAATTTATGGTGATTTTTACAAAACTGTCTATCAATGTAGCAAAGATTTCGGAGCAGTCAGTGAAAATGGTCATTTTGACACTAGTTAGAAATCATTAAAAATCATAATAAAACTGGTGAGTATACTAGACGTATTTTCTGAACTTCCAGAGTTTACGAATTTAGATATCAGCTCATGGTGATTTTTCTGTGATTTTTACAAAAAAAGCGGCAGAAAAGTAAAAATTTATAACTAACAGTTTACAAGTTATCCATGCGTTGTAATGTGTTGAGCATTGTGTTTATTTATGACGAATACATATTTTACATGTGTTTTTCTTTTAAATTACATTTAAATAACATAAATTACCCATTCATTGTAAGGGTTCTTAGTCATTACAAACATACAATATGAACAATCATAAATATAGTTTATGTTTTGCTAAATTACTAATCACTATGAAAAGGTTCAACTCTCACTACAAACGGGTTTTCATCACTACATGATAAACTATTATAAGTATAGTTTATGGTTCCTTACACTACAAATGCACCACTAAAAAGGGGTTCAATTTCACTACAGAAAAGGTTTTTCAATAACTCTACAAGTAAACTCGTTAACGTAAATTGTGAGACACTACTTCATTGTACTCTTAGAGTACGGGTTAAAATTCCTGAAAGTTATAACGAGAGTCTCTTGTAGGGAGAGCATGATGGTTGTGTATAGATCTATATTGGGATTGACAACCCACACCCTAGCTACTTGCAATAGACCGACCGGCCGGTCGGGGGTGAAAAATGTCATCACAGTTTTCGACGCCTGAAGAACATCGCAGCGGGTCTACTATGTCATAGTATGGTTATAATGACTCACACAGGGAGATAACGACACATATAGTTTACGGGAATTTTCCACCTTTAAATACAAGATTGTTATTTTATAAAAATGCGTACACTACTATAAGTATGGTAAAATACTTGTACATTTTAGCCTTTGGGTATTAAGGCTACAAACCATTTTATAAGGAAAATATGGGATTTTTCTGGAGCATACTTTACATTTTCAAAGAAAGGATTTCTACTCTATATACAAAAGCTTATGAACTCACCAACTTAATTGTTGACACTCTTTCAAAATTTACTTGTATTCTCAGGTAATCAATAGAAATCGATGACCACCAGCTTTTGAGGATGGAATGCTTCGGCGTTAATCAAAACATTTTGTCATTATTTTGGAATCGTTTTTGAAACATGTAACTTGTGAAATCATGTAACTTTCTCGATTATATTTATAATGGTTGTATCTACTTTGAGCACTATTATACTCGTTGTGATACTATACATGAAGTCCTCCACCCCCGGACATTTCTGCTATCCTTGGTTTGGGGGTGTGACAGATTGGTACCATAGCATTGTTTATAGTGAACTTAGTATACCGAACCATATAATATATACAAACTATAAACACAATGGGACTAAGATTCTCTGACAAAATGTTTTCTCTATAATTATAATTTTAAAAAATAAAACGTTATTTTTATGAAAAGTATAAGTACGTGCATGCATGTCGGTATAGTGTCACATCTAAGAAAAACATGAAAGATAAAAATAGAGGAGTTGTGCACTATGATTATGCCTTCGGACATGTAATCAAGCCTGGGACGAATATAGCCTGATCAATTATATTCGTCCGAGAAGTGACTAGCATATGCCAGGGGATGGTCATAGTAGGCAACAAATCTATCAACCTACCAACACCCATACAAGAATTGCTCTAAGAATCAAACAGAGCATTTAAAATACTATAAGAGTGTTATATGTTACTATAGCCCAATATTTCTAGAATCCTTATGTGCCTCTTACACCCCTATTCTCGTATAGACGTCATGGCAGGATTCCACTTACCTGGAGACCCTTACTTTTCGAACCAAGGAAACAGTGGTTAGATAGAAGAAGAACCATAAGAAGATCCTGAGGAAGTGTTCGAGGAGGAACCCATGGAAGACCCCAAAGAAGCCGAAGAAGAACAACCTGAAGAATAAGAAGAAGTTGATGAAGAAGAACTCAAAGAAGAATTCGAGGATGAAGAAGATGAGGAGGAGTTGGAGGAGGAACCGGAGGTCATCAATCCTCCTTACATAGCCAAGATGCCTGCGAACCGTTTTGGCTACAACGGGCCTGAGACCGGTTGGGCAATAGTGATCGAGAGGTGGAGCCATCAACAACGACACCGATCACCGTTTGGCGATCAACGGGGGTTACTACGACCTCATACATGGGGGACCGGCTGACAGGGCCCTCCCAGTCATGATCCAGCAAATCACAAACTTGGGGGACCATAATAGGGAAATGGCGGATCGAGTTCAGGATCTCAACGTTGTTGCAGAAGCCACCAATGCATGTACTAGGGATTTGGAAAGTGACTTTTATCTCATGGACCAACTCATCGAGGACCTTACCGCCGCTCGGGCAGAGGTAAGGGAGTACCAGGAAAGGCATGCGGCTCTCGAGGAGAGAGTGATCGCGGCCGAGCATTGGATTGCGGTACTACAGGGTGCCTCAACTTCGTCTCAAGGGCCACTGGAGACCGCTCGTTTTGAGTAGGGCTCATACTACTCACAAGTCTTTATAGATTAGGCTTACGAGTATGCGTTGGTGTTACTCTTCTCTACGTGTGGGTTCAATCCTACGACTAAGTGATTACACTAGTCGAAGGAATTATGTGCTGTCAAAATCTTATTTGCATTGATGTGATGTAGACCTTCTTCAAGGTCAAATTTTTCCGAACTCTATGTACAAAAATCATATCAATGAAATTAGCATGCATATTATTTTTCTTTGAGGGTGCTATCATTAAATTCATAAATAATACATTTTGTTGCTTATGGTGAGTCTACAACTACTTGGTATAGGCAATAAAGTTGTATGCAATTAAGATGTTATTGGTTTAGAAATGGTGGTTCCGCTTTAGGTCTTGTTCCTTGTTTGGTTGTGGACTTAGGGTAGACCCTTTAGATTCAACGGTCTATTCAATCTTAATTGCATACACCAAGCAGATGTGGAAGGACCTGGCACGGATCAAGTCACAAGGTTGCACTCTGACACTACTAAATTCATGGGCTCAAAAATCATATGAATTCTCCAGCATGAATTACTTTCAATTACTTTAAAAGTCAGAACATGACGCATACAATTTTAGTTCAATAAAAATCAACTATTCACTAATATTAAAGGCTTACCAAATTTTCAAATCTGTGTTTCAAATCTGTGCCAAAATTATGCCACCGCGGAAAAATCCCAGGCCTTCTCACAACATACCACCCCCTCCGCCACCATCTCCACCACCACCTCCACAATTTGACCCCGCCATGTTCCAAGCTGCCGTAACAACAGCCGTGGCAGCTGTAATGTCACAAATTGGTACAAACGGTGCTAGCGGGTTGGGAAATGGTGCTACTACCTCCAATCAGGGGGAGAGTAAGGGGCATTTAAAGGAATGCTCCTACAAGGATTTTACTAATCGCAAACCCAAATTCTACAATGGAACCATGGGCGTCATCTCCCTTATGCAATGGTTCGATAAGACTGAATCAGTCTTCGAAATTTGTTCATGTCCTGAAGCAAGCAAAGTCAATTTTGCAGCTTGCACCTTCACTGACCAAGCCCTAACCTGGTGGAACGGTCATGTAAAGTCCTTGTCTCTTCCAGTGGAGAATGCAATGAGCTGGGAGGACTTAAAGTCCCTAATGCTCAACGAATATTGTCGAAGGGGCGAAGTCCAAAAATTGGAACAGGAACTTTGGGACCTCAAGATGACCGGCTCTGACATCGCATCTTACACAACCAGATTCAGCGATCTGGCTATACTATGTCCCGAGATGGTCACCACGGAAAGCAAAAAGGTGGAAAATTAAATCTGTGGTTAACCCCACAGAGTCAAGGAAATGTGTTGGCTTCAACGCCGACTACTTTTGACAGTGCCAAGCAATTGGCACTGCAACTCATCGACCACCATGCCAGCCATGGCATTGTGGTGGACACCTCCGAACAAGCCAAAGGGGGAAACAACAGAAGGAAATTCTAGAACAATAGGAAAACCAACTGGCCCAGGATCCCACCAAGAAACAACAAGTAGTGGCAGTTCGCGCTGCCACTATCATCACCGCTCCAACTCCCCTGAGACAGTGTGTTGGGAATCTACCCAAATGTAACAAGTGCAACTTTCATGACATTGGCCCTTGTCGCGAGATGCACTACAACAACTGTAACAAGAAAGGGCATACCACCCATTTCTGCAGGGCGTCTGCTCAGCAAGCCAACCCGTCCGCCAACGCCGGAGCAAGTCGAACCTGTTGCGGCTTTGGAGAATTGGTCACTACAAGAGGGACTACCCAAAAGCTAAAAATGCAAACATCGGCGGTGTCGGAAGGGTCTTGGCCTTAGGGCAAGGGGAAGCAATGGAAGATCCCACGGTGGTTACTGGTACGTTTCTCCTCAATAACTCATATGCATGCATATTATTCGATAGTGGAGCGGAGAGGAGTTTTGTTAGCCACAAATTCAAACAATTATTAAAACAAAATCCCTAATCACTAAAGGATACATACGTCATAGAAATGGAAAATGGAAAGATGGAGAACACTAACGACATATACTCAAGGTCTACCCTCACTCTAGATAACCACTCGATCAAAATCAATCTATTGCCTGTTTCAATACAAAGTTTCGACATCATCATTGGCATGGATTGGTTAAGCTCTAATTATGTTGACATTTTGCGCTACGAAAGGGGCGTTCGCCTTAATCTGCCAAATGGAAAAACTCTCGTCGTTTATGGCGACAAACCTAGTGTGAACCTACAAATCATCTCTTGTATCAAAGCCCAAAAGTACCTCCGCAAGGAATACCACGCCTTCTTAGCACATGTAGTTGATGCGAAGCAGGAGGTGAAAGACATCAAGGACATTTTGTAGGTCTGCAATTTTCCTTATGTATTCCCAGAAGACCTTCCCAGAGTTCCACCCGCACGACAAGTCGAATTTTGAATCGACCTAACTCCCGAGGCTACCCCCTTAGCCAAGGCGCCATACCGCCTAGCGCCAGCCGAGATGCAAGAACTATCTAGCCAACTAAACGAACTATTAAGCAAAGGGTTCACCATACCAAGCTTCTCACCCTGGGGAGCACCATTTATGTTTGTGAAAAAGAAGGATGGATCGTTCCGCATATGTGTCGACTATCGCGAGCTAAATAAGCTTACCATCAAAAACGGATACCCTCTACCCTAGATCGATGACCTTTTCGACCAACTCCAAGGAGCAACTTACTTCTCAAAAATCGATATGAGGTCAGGATACCATCAACTACGAGTCCAGGAGCAAGATGTTCCTAAAACGGCATTCAGAACTCGTTACGGTCACTACGAGTTTGTAGTGATGCCCTTCGGATTAATAAACATGCCTGCAGTGTTCATGGACCTGATGAACAGGGTATGCCATCCCTACTTAGATAAGTTTTTGATTGTCTTCATAGACGACATACTTGACTATTCTATGAGTAAGGAAGAGCACAACCAACACCTACGACAAGTATTAGAGACATTGAGGGCGGAAAAATTATACACAAAACTCTCAAAGTGCAAATTCTGGATCCGAGAAGTGGGTTTCCTCGGTCATGTGGTTAGCAAGGAAGGGATACACATGGATCCTTCCAGGGTCAAGGCGATCGAGAACTGGTCAGCACCAAGGATGCCTACAGAAATTCGTCAATTCTTACGCTTCGCTGGTTACTACCGAAGATTCATCAAAAACTTCTCCAAGATTGCCAAACCACTTACCACCCTGACCTAGAAGGGAGTAATCTTCAACTTGGGAGAAAATCAAGAAGACGCGTTGCAAACGTTAAAACAGGATTTGTGCAGCGCTCCGATTTTATCCCTACTAGAAGGAACCAAAGATTTTGTGGTCTACTGCGACGCATCAAACCAAGGTCTCGGGTGGGTGTTGATGTGACGAGGAAAGGTCATTGCATAAGCCTCGAGACAGCTAAAAACACACAAGGTCAACTATGCCACGCACGACCTCGAACTGGGAGTAGTAGTGTTTGCTCTAAAGATCTGGAGGCACTACTTCTTTGGGACAAAGTGTACCATCTTCACCAATCATAAAAGCCTTCAGCACATGCTCAATCAAAAGGAGCTCAACATGAGGCAGAGATGATAGGTGGAGCTACAAAATGATTACGAATGTGAAATTTGTTATCACCCAAGAAAAGCCAATGTAGTAGCTAACGCTCTCAACCGAAAGGAATACTCAGGCCGTCGAGCAAGGTCGTTGACCATGACAATCCATTCACACCTTTCTACGCAAATTAAAGAGGCTTAGTTGGAAGCCCTGAAACCAAAAAACGTAACAGGTGAAGCCCTAAGAGGAATGGATAAGAACCTAGAAATCAAGGGCGACGGAATACGCTATTTCATGAATCACATTTGGACACCCAAGTTTGGGGGATTCAGGGACATCGTCATGAATGAAGCACACAAAACACACTACTCCGTTCATCTCGGTTCAGACAAGATGTACCTAGACCTCAAGAAACTCTATTGGTGGTCGAACATGAAAGCCGAAATTGCTACCTTCGTGGGTAAGTGTCTGACTTGCGCCAAAGTCAAGGTCGAATACCAAAAACCATCGGTTCTGTTGCAACAACCAAAAATACCCGAGTGGAAGTAGGAACATATCACAATGGATTTCATAACCAAACTAGCTAAGACAATGGGTGGTCTCGATACCATTTGGGTGATCGTTGGCATGCTGACCAAGTCCGCACACTTCTTACCAATGAAGGAGACCGACAAAATGGAAAAGCTGACAAGGATATACATCAAGGAAATTGTAGGTTGCATGAGGTGCCAAAGTCCATTATCTTAGACAGGGATAGTCGATTTACGTCGTGGTTCTGGCAGTCACTACAAAAATACTTGGGAACTAGGTTGGACATGAGTACAGCCTATCACCCACAAATCGACGGTCAAAGTGAGAGAACCATTCAGACGTTAGAAAACATGCTTAGGGCGTGTGTGATAGACTTTTGTAAAGCTTGGGATTCCCATTTACCTCTTATCGAGTTCTCGTACAATAACAGTTATCACACTAGTATCAAGGTTGCTCCATTCGAAGCTCTCTATGGCCGGAAATGCAGGTTGCCGCTGTGTTGGGCTGAAGTGGGTGACACGCAACTAGCAAAGCAGCAAGTCCCTAACAACACCCTCACTGGCCCGACGATCATAAGAGAAACCACCGAAAAGATTATCCAAATCTGGGAACGGTTAAAGGCTTCCAGAGACAGATAGAAAAGTTACGCGGATAACAGACGAAATCCTTTAAAATTCGAGGTAGGAGATCGAGTGTTGTAAAAACTCTTACCCTGGAAAGGCTTGATATGTTTTGGTAAGCGAGGAAAGCTGAATCCGAGATCCTCGCTAGGATTGGACCGGTAGCATAAAAGATTCGACTACCGCAAGAACTAAAAAATGTACATCCTACCTTCCATGTGTCTAACTTAAAGAAATGCTTGTCCGACGAGACTCTTGTTATTCCTCTTGACGAGATTGAAATCAACGAGAGTCTCCACTTCGTGGAAGAACCGGTAGAAATCATGGACCGAGGAATCAAGAGAACAAAACAAAGTGGCATTCCCATTGTGAAGGTCCGATGGAACATTAAGCGAGGACCCGAGTTCACCTGGGAATGCAAAGACCAGATGAAACAAAAATACCCACATATTTTCCCCAATTCTTGAAGTCCCGGTCAAAGCGCTAATTTCGGGACGAAATTCCTTCTAACGGGGGGATGATGTGACAACCGTCAAATTTAGGTCAAGCCAAAGTCAACAAAAGTTAACAAGTCAAATGATAAACTCATGTGGTGCTTGTATGATAGGATATATTCTATGTCCTCTTATGTACATTTTTTTTCAATCATAATGTAAAGCATCACTAAGAAGTTTCTAAAGCTCAGAAATTCTAAACCCTAAATAGGATGAGTGATGTAATCAAATTCATAAAACACTACTACATACCCTTCGAGGGCGTATAATACTAATAACGAGGCTTAATGGAGTTTACAAACCTTTCATTGCGAAGCTAAAACACTCACAATGGTCACAAACATGGTCTCTCTCTATCTCTGTCTCCCAAATCTCTCTCAAAATCCCTTTTAACTTTATATAATCACCTGGGGCATCCCGACCCTTAACATAGTCAAAAACCACTCGAAACGGGAAGATTAATGGAAAAACAACCTTAAAGGGGCGAAGCCTCTCTTAGAGCTGAAACTACCTTAAGGATCGAATTGCTTAGGACCGAAACTGTTGATGACCGAACCTTTTGTCCTCGGTTCCATCCCACCTTCGACTCTTGGCTCATTTCGCCTTCGCTTCCCACTTGACACCTTCGCCTGCGAGCTTCTCGGACAGAACCTACCTTCGGTTCACAAGCTTCTTGGGCCGAACCTCGCATCAGACTACTAAGCCTCGCAAATTCGCACCATTCTTCCCGGTTTTTTTACCAATTTCGCGTTTTAAGCCCATTTTTTATGATTTTGACGGGGAACTTTCACCCAAACCCATATTTTAACATATTAAACCCCATAAATCCATATTTTAATCATATTTTTGGGAAAACTTTAACTATGGATAATATCTTTTGTACAAGATAATGTCTATGAGTGTTGACTTTTCCAAGAATTTATGACACCATACCCACTTTATGTCACTATTCACTCCATACCAAATCAAATCACAGTCCTTTTTATGCCTCTTCCAACACTCCATTTGACTTACTTACACTAAATCCGCCTAAAAGATCTATATCTCACTTACTCCCCAAAATAATCATTCGCCACAATTCTTAAAACAAAAACATTCTCTCTTTCATTCTCAATTTTCCTCCATGGAACCAAGAACTCCAGGAAGTCACGAGCTCTTCCTTCATTGTTGGTAAGTTCTTCATTTCCACTCTTGAATATTCCACACTCCTTCACTCAACTCATAGATTCTTATACAAATATCGTCATATTTGTTCTTAGATCTTTAAATGCTCAAGCATTCTCTAAGTGTTCTTGACTTGGAAACCCCCCTCTCTTCGACATCCATCTCAAGGAATCACTCAAGGTGAGTTCATACCCCCTTCTTTTCACTTTTTAACTAGTTTTATGGGGGATAATACAAGTCACAACACCAAAAACATGCTTAAACTCAAATGACATCTTTCAACAGAAAAGTTATGACTCAATCACGATCTGTTTTGACCACCTTAAACTCCATAACTTTCAAAACTTTTAAATATGAAAATAGTTCAGGTTCATACCTTTAAAATGAATACTTGCACAAATTCATACGATTTTTCTACAATTTATGGTGATTTTTACAAAACTGTCTATCAATGTAGCAAAGATTTCGGACCAGTCAGTGAAAATGGTCATTTTGACACTAGTTAGAAATCATTAAAAATCATAATAAAACTGGTGACTATACTAGACATATTTTCTGAACTTCCAGAGTTTACGGATTTAGATATCAGCTCATGATGATTTTTCTATGATTTTTACAAAAATAGCGGCAGAAAAGTAAAATTTTATAACTAACAGTTTACAAGTTATCCACACTTTGTAATGTGTTGAGCAGTGTGTTTATTTATGATGACTACATATTTTACATGTGTTTTTCTTTTAAATTGCATTTAAATAACAGAAATTACTCATTCATTGTAAGGGTTCTTATTCATTACAAACATACAGGATGAACTATAATAAGTATAGTTTATGTTTTGCTAAATTACTAATCACTATGAAAAGGTTCAACTCTCGCTACAAACAGGTTTTCATCACTACATGATAAACTATTATAAGTATAGTTTATGGTTCCTTACACTACAAATACAGCACTAAAAAGGGTTCAATTTGACTACAGAAAAGGTTTTTCATTCACTCTACACGTAAACTCGTTAACGTAAATTATGAGACACTACTTCATTGTACTCTTAGAGTATAGGTTAAAATTCCTGAAAGTTATAACGAGAGTCTCTTGTAGGGAGAGCGTGATGGTTGTGTATAGATCTATATTGGGATTGACAACCCACACCCAAGCTGCTTGCAACAGCCCGACTGGCCGGTCGGGGGTGATGAATGTCATAACAGTTTCCGACGCCTGAAGAACGTCGCAGCGGGTGTACTATGTCATAGTATGGTTATAACGACTAGCATAGGGAGATAACGACACATGTAGTTTATGGGAATTTTCCACCTTTAAATACAGGAGTTTTATTTTATAAAACTGCATACACTACTATAAGTGTGGTAAAATACTTGTATATTTTAGCCTTTCGGTATTAAGGCTACAAACCATTTTATAAGGAAAATATGGGATTTTTATTGAGCATACTTTACATTTTCAAAGAAAGGATTTCTACTCTATATACAAAAGCTTATGAACTCACCAACTTAGTTGTTGACACTCTTTTAAAATTTACTTGTATTCTCTGGTAATCAGTAGAAATCGGTGACCACCAGCTTTTGAGGATGGAACGCTTCGGCGTTAATCAAAACATTTTGTCATTATTTTGTAATAGATTTTGAAACATGTAACTTGTGAAATCATGTAACTTTCTCGATTATATTTATAATGGTTGTATTTACTTTGAGCACTATTATACTCATTGTTTTGATACTATACATGAAGACCTCCACCCCCGGACGTTTCCGCCATCCTTGGTTTGGGGGTGTGACAATTAAGGCTTCGAAAACCCATTGAGTCTTGGAGGGTTGGGACAACATGTTGTAGCATGCTTCCAGGTACACCTAACTAGTGAAAAGTATTGAAATTATACATTTCCGTAAAGTTGCAGTGCATGTTCCACCAGAGATTTTTGCACGTAAGCTTCACAAAACAAGTTAACGAAACAACAAATATATATATTTTTGGATTTTTGGCTTTTGAAGTGAAAACAAAAAACTCAGAGTCTTTTTGATGTTTTTATTTTTGAATGAAAATAACAAAAATTAAAGAAAATCTTTTTGTGGTTTTTGTGTTTTTGTAACTAAAAATGAACTAAACATGCGAAATCTACAGTACCAATAAAAGAGAATTAAATAATCGAAAGACATGTTGAATCGTTCAGAAGAATTTCGAAATCGAAACATGTCGAACGTTGAATAGTGAACAGTAACCTCTGAATGGATCAGCGTAAAGTCAACTTTACTTCCTTTTATTATGAAATCAGACCCGAAAATGCATTCGCATCAACCATTCCTAAACCCCATAAAATGCGAAGAAAATTCTTTTCATCCACGGGTTTCGTAAAGATATCAGTAAGCTGATAAGTCGTCTTTACAAATTGAACTTATATATTACCATCTTCAACATGATCCTTCATAAAATGATAACAAAGTGCGATGTTTTTGGTCTTCGAATGTTGCATAGGGTTATGACAGATGCGAATAGCCCTTTGTAAGTCACAATACAACTGAATTTTATTCATGTTGATTGCATAATCACGCGGTTGACTTTGAATCCATATGATTTGAGAAGTGCAAGCTGGAGCAACAACATATTCAGCTTCTGCTGTAGAAATCGAAACACATGCTTGCTTTTTCGATTTCCAGCTGACAAGCTTCTCATCCAAAAGTTGACATCCGCCACTTGTGCTTTTACGATCAAGTTGACAACCACCCAAGTCAGCATCTGAAAATGCTTGAATGAAAAATCTTGTTTCCGAAGGATACCACCATCCTAACGAAACTGTGCCTTTAAGATAACAAAAAATGTTCTTGATTGTTATAAGATGTGGTTCCCTGGGATTCGATTGGTACCAAGCACAATTGCACACAACAAACAGAATATTTGGTCGACTAGCTGTTAGATATAATAACGAACCTATCATGCTTCGGTACAAAGTAAGATCAACAGTTGGTTTGTCTAATGAAGGATCAAGTCTTATTCTAACTGCCATAGGTACTCGCAACTTTGACCTATTCATCATGCCAAACTTTTCAAGCAGATTTCGAGAATATTTCTCTTAATTGATAAAGATTCCTTCTCTGCTTTGACGAATGTTTAATCCCATAAAATTGTTCATTTTCCCCATCACGCTCATTTCAAACTGACTCTTCATCATGTTTTCAAAGTCTCTAGACAATTGAGGGTTAGTTGAACCAAAAATAATATCATCAACATAAATTTGAACAAGCATAAGATGATTCCCAGCTTTCTTTCAAAAGAGAGTGGGATCAACTGATCCTTGTTTAAATCTCGATGATTTTAAGAAATTAGTTAGAGTGGCATACCAAGCACGTGGAGCTTGTTAAGTCCATAAACAGTTTTGTCTAAAACATAACAATAATCAGGATGTTGAGAATTGATAAAACCTGGTGGTTGTTTGACATACATCGTTTCTGTGACAACCCAAAATTTAGGGCTATTATTATAACCGCCAATCTATCCGTGAATCTCATGTTATATCTGAATTACTGAGTTTTAGTGTATCTTAATAAGGACGAGTAATTTCATTCTAACTATAATACGATACTAGATGATATTGCACTTTCAAATGTACAACAAATCAAACCGCTTAAATGACAATGCTAATTAATGCGTTAGAAAAATTGAAATTTACATTAAGCAATTTTGAACAAAAAAAAACATTAAAATATTATATTACATGTTCTCCTGTTTCTGAAAATATAAAGAACGTTCAAAACGGAGTTTGTATGCAAAAGATACGACAATTTTAAGAAAACAGACAGTAAAACATTGTTTTTATTTAATCACGTAAAACCAAATCGATCAGTTGAGGAACTTACGCATTGCCGACGGAATTTACAAGAGCATTTTTGGATTCAGGTTATAGTCTATTATTTAATTTCACACTCGAAATAATTTTTACGAAAATATTCACAAAAGTCGCGAAAACAGTAACCGCAAGTTGTTTAGATGTAAAACTTCAAACGCAACTTCCCAGAGATCCGTAACTCCAAAAATTAATCTGTTTGATGTTCCAAAATCCTTGAATTAAATCCAATCTAACAGCGCTTTCGGAATAATTTCTCGATACGCGAGTCTCGATGCACCAAAAATGAGTCAACTTTTGGGAATAAAATAAGGGTGTGCACTATGTGGGACCCACTAAGAGTTGGAGGATTAAAATTTCAGCTATTGCTTCTTCCCTTGGGTTTACCCACGTGAGTAATCTCCTCCAATACCCTTCCATTCTTCTTCTTTGTGTGCAAGACTCTCCAAGAAGTACACATTAGGCATGGCTCACTCCTAAGCTCAGTACCACCTTCTTACTATAAATAGAGAGCCTTGGTGACCCTCATGACTCACTTAATCACCAGCCACTTCTTCCCTATCCCTCTAGTTCTTGATCTCTCCCTAAATATCTCCCTAAATCTCTCTCTCTCGTATACCCACATAAACACCTCCTGCCACCACCTTATTTCACTGAAAAAACATCACTAAACACCTCCCATTTACTATTTAATGCTACCTGGTAACCTCCTCTAGCCTCACCTACCTTTAACTACGCCGGAAAAGCCAAAAAAAATCCGGCAGCAAGAGGCTGACGGACTCCCGTAATCGTCATAACCGGGTGTACTACTTGTATATATCTATTTTATAAATACTTTGTTTAAACAAACAACACCACCATTTTTTATGCAATATAAATCACACAGAAATAATATTTATTACGCTACTATTTACGGTATGGAGAATCTGGTTTGAAGGGCCGAATGGGTTGCTGGATTTTAGAAGTGCTATAATGCCAAAATGGTCCTGCCCTCGGTGTTTCATGTCTGGCCATCGTCTGTACATGATAGTACGTGTACTAAGTAATATTTATCATACGAAATACACAAAAAATATCATTGTTTTGTGTAAATACTTTACTAGTTTTAGAAATAATTGTTTAAACGCTTACATGTTAAGTAAAAAAAATCATTTTAAACCTCAATAGCTACATATGTTATGTTTTTAAAGATAATACAACTAATAAAAATAACATATACGTTCCAACTAAAATTGTGCTATGACTGTATAGCCAGTTATCAACTTGGTAGTTTCATTATATCTCATACATACACAAAAATATAAGTTTATATATTTTACGAGTTATAGAGCTCGTATCTTAGACTCATTTATGTGCTTGTACTCAATGTTTTATCAACTGTTTAAGAAATTATCGTACTCTTCAATGTGTACGCTTATCAAAAATACTTATCAATTACCTGTTTATCCGTATCTGCGGTTGTTAAGTTCATCCTTGGCAGTTAACTTTATCCGTATATCCGTATGTCTATTTATGACATAAATATATAGGTTTATACATTTATACAAGTTATAGAACTTGTATCTTAGGCTCATACATGTGCTTGTGTACACTATACTAAGTTTTGTCAACTGTTTAAACAAGTATCGTACATTTTATGTGTATACTTATCAAATATACTTGTTGTTTATCCGTATATGCGGTTGTTGAGTTCAACCTTAGCAGATAACTGTATCCATATATCCGTATGTTTGTTTATCCGTATCTGCGGTTGTTAAGTACAACCTTGGCAGAAAACTTTATTCATTACCCGTACAACCACGGATTTGGTTGCTTTCAAACACAGTTTTAAGTATGTAATTACTTATGGAACATAACATTTTGGCTTTCAAAGATTCATTACAAACACAGTTTTACGTATGGGTTTACTTATACAAACTATACATTTTGGCCTTTAAAGACTCATTGCAAACACTATTTTAACTGTTGTTATACATACAAAGATAATACTTTTTAGACTTATTGCGTTAGCAGAAAACCTGTGACACTCACCAACCTTTGTGTTGACTTTCAAACTTACATGTATTCTCAGGGGATCCTTAGACAAGCTTTCAGACGGAAGATTTGTTGTGGATTTCAGACGACTTAGCTATCTAGTTTTGGTATCTGACTACTTGTTTAAGGCAACTACTATCTATTATCACTTGTAAGAACCTTGTATTCAAAACTTAATGATGGAATATAAATGTTGTTTTGTTTATCGTTCTACTTGTGCTATATATTCAGTTTATCTGTGATCCATGAACTTAGTCCCGCTCCCGGCGTGTTCCGCCTTGGCCGGGGGTGTGACAGTTTCTACTAACACTCCATTAAGGAAAGCACACAATACATCCATTTGATAGACATCAAAATCATTGTGTGTTGCATAGACTAAAAATATTCGAACAGCCTCGAGTCTTGCGACAGGGGAAAAGGTTTCTTCATAATCGATACCTTCTGGTTGTGAATATCCATTTACAACTAGCCTAGCCTTGTTTCGAACAATGTTCCCTTCTTTATCAGTTTTATTTTTGAAAATCCATTTTATGCCTATTACTGATACATCTTTAGGTTTTGGAACTAATGTCCACACTTTGTTTCTTTGGAATTCAGCCAATTCGGATTGCATAGAAACAATCCAATCAGGATCTTCGAAGGCAATCTCAACTGAATTTGGTTCAATTTTAGAAATAAATACATTGAATATACAAAACTCTTGATTAGCATTTAATACCTCATTTTTCGCACGAAGTTGAGCTCTTGTTAAAACTCCAGGTTGAGGATCACCAAGAATTTGTTCATATGGATGACTTTGAATCCATCCTTCGAATGGTGGATATGGATGATCAAAATCTAATGGTGCATCTTCGAATGGTTCTTTTGTTTCGGAACCATCAACTACAACAGACACTTGATCAATTGAATCATGAAAAATTTCATTTTGTAAATTCGAATTATTCATATGAGATTCAATTTGCTCCCCCTCAACACTTTGAAGATTATCAGGATTCTCCCCCTCAACAACATCATTCAATTGTTCTTGCTCCACCTCGAAATTATGCTCTCCCTCAACCAAAGTAGTCGTAGTCAAGTGTTCCCCTCCACTTGAGCATTAGTAGTTTGAGCAGACTTTCTTTATTCATTGAAGAATTGGTTGATGAGATCATATCATCAGCATCTTGTGTGATAGTCGACTCATCAGAATGTTTCGATCAAGGTTGCAAAAAATGCTCGATGTAGGCTTGGCGTTGGACTGGGATCAAGGGATTAATCGGCTAGGCGGGGATTAATCGGGGACCATTAATTATTAAAAATTTATTATAATATTAATAAATATAACATTAATCCTAAAAATATAAGTAAACAAATTAATAAATAATAAATATGTAATACATAATTTGTTTTTCTTTTCTATTTGTAACACTCTTCATTAAAAATAATAATATACATATACCAGTAGAGGTCTCCCTACTTAACACCTCTATCTTCGACAAAACCGAACAAAAAATCGGGTTTAGAGATGATCGTCCCCCTTTGATCCAAATTATCAAACCAACCATGGATGTTTATGAAGTCATTCACTTGAAAACCTCATTTAGACATTTTATCGAACACCCGGGGGGCAGAAGAATAAGTGTTTGATTTACACCCGTAAGACTTTAAAAATTTACCCAATATAACCTTAAAGAAGATAGAGCAACTTCTGGAAGTAAGGGGACTTAAGAAACAACCTACAATTGCCAATTAGATGTACCAGTTTGTATCAGCAAACTAACCTAATACTCTTGTAGAAATAATCAGCAAAGGTGTTCTAGTTTGTCAATTTAGTTGACAAAAAGGCACATTGAATGAGTCAATGTGTTTTATATATATTTCGTATCAAGCATTTAGACATGAAACTGTTAAACTTATATATGTTTCTAGTACATCTTTCACATGGTAAGTTGGGAAAATAATAACAGATCAAAGTAATTAAATATTAGTTCATTTTTCCCAATTGATTCCGGTCGAAATCCATGAATTCTTGTATCTGAATCCATGAATTCGCCACCTGTTTTCTACCCTAAATAATTTCTAGAACTTGAAATTCGTACAACAAATAGACGAATGAGAAGTGGAGACTGGAAACTAACCTTGAAGGAGAAGTAGGAGGATGAACATAAGGCGTTGCAGCCTCACACAGAAGCCTCAGTAGGCGACGATGAACTTCAGACGATACCGATGTGCTTCAGACAAACTTCAGATGAAGAAGATGAGGTTATCATTAATGGAGAAGAAGATGGTGATGCCGTGAATGGAGAAGAAGATGGTAGCTCGTTCCTTCCTTCCTTGAGTCCGAAAGAGAGAATTTTGAAAGAAAAAAAAAAGATTGAATGCAATGGAAAGGATAATCAGAAGCAACCCTACGGATCAGTTTTTACATTTTGACAATTTATCCCCTGAAAGTTTTTAATTTAAGTTGACATTCCTTGATTGATTAGAGCGCCTAGACCCGCCTGGCTCTGATAATCTCCGTCTTTGACCGGCTTTGACCATGCCCGATTATAGAGGCCGATTAGCTATAAACGTCTTCAGTCGAGGACGGCCAAGCGCCTAGGCACCAATTAATCGGCCGCCTAGGCCGATATTTTCAACACTCGTTTTGATACTTCAGGCACACGATTATCATCAGCATTGATTTATGCATCAATTGCCCTATTAGGAACACCAAAATTAAATCATAATCAAAATCTAATGCATTCAAAATTTGAGATTCGTCAGTTGATTCATTAATAATTGGTGTTTGTTCAAAACATGTTTCAACTCTTTTAACATAGAAATCATCAAATGTGAGATTAAAAGTTTCTTCGATTTTCCTAATTCGTTTGTTTAATACCCTGTAAGCAACATAATTATTAGAATAGCCCAAGAATATTCCTTCATCAGCTTTTGACTGGAACTTCGAAAGATTATCCTTAAGATTCATAATAAAACATCTGCAACCAAAAACATGGAAAAATCTAACATTTGGTCTCCTGTTGTTAATGATTTCATAAGGGGTTATATTAAATCAATGATGAATAAAATACCGATTTTGAGTAAAACAAGACGTCGAAACTGCTTCAACCCAAAGATATTATGGAGGATTCACATATGTCAGCATTGTTCTGGCAGCTTCATAAAGTGATCAATTCCTTCTTTCGACAACACCATTTTGTTGAGGTGTGTATGGAGAGGAAAAGTTATGCGAAATTCCTTTATTAGTTAAAAATGAATCAAGAACCTTGTTCTTAAACTCTAAGCCATTGTCACTCTTGATTTTTCGAACCTTTTTCTTTAAACTCACTTCGATATGCTTGATATAGTCAATCATTGCTTGAGCTGTTTTTGACTTTAAATGAAGAAAATATACCCAATTAAACCTAGGAAAAATCATCAAGAATAACCAAAATGTACCTCTTCTTGTTGAGAGTTTCAACAGTCGAAGGACCACAAAGGTTAATATGGAGAATTTCCAAAGATTCAACAATCTTCGAATCAATTACTATTAGATGAGCTAGCCTATGTTGTTTTCCTTGTTCGCAAGTTGCACATAAAGTATCATTATCAAATTTTAATACTGGCAAACCACGAAAAGATCATTTAACACCAATTTATTCAGATTTTTGAAGTTCAAGTGAGAAAGTCTATGGTGCCATAACCAACTTATGTCTGATCATGCTTTCAAAAGTAAGCAAACTGAGGGAACTCCAACAATTGGTTTGATGTCAGGGGAAACATGTCTCCTTTTCTTTTGGATTTGAGAAGAACTTCTTTTGTCTCGATGTTAGAAATCACACGTCCTTCTTCGTTAAAAACAACCTGATTGCCAGTGCCCATAACTAGTTCCAAAACACTAATCAAGTTATGTTGAAGACCTTCGACATATGGTACCATATTTACAGTAAACTTGCCATTTGTAACTTTACCATAACCTTTGACATAACACTTGTGATTGTTACCAAACTTTACTACTGCAGCATTATCAAGACTTCGATAATCTCCCAGGTTTTCCTTCCGACCAGTCATGTGACAAGAGCAACCACTGTTAATGTACCATTTTTATCATATTACTCGTCACTCAAAACCTGCAATCAATAAAAGAATTGAGGTCCCCAAGGCTGTTTGGGTCCTTGGTTATTAGAACAAAGTGCATTATGAAATGTAGATCTGATTATCCAATTACGAACTTTTGATTTCAAACTATCTATTAAGTCCACTTCTTTAGAAGAGGGTATCGAAATGAAATCATCTTTTGGTTTAGGACCAACACTAACCTTCACTTTAACCTTATCAGTTTGATTCACTTTAACTTTGGATTTTGGAACTTATTTCCATTTTCAAACCATTGGAGTCGAATCTATGGATGATGAACTTCCATTAGCAGATTCATTCAAGTAACCTTCATATGCATTCTTGATTTCTTCTTATGAAAATTTCCCGGTTTGAAAAACTTTGCATTTCCCTTCCAACCAATGATTGATGTTTTTGACATCATTTATTCCTTTTGAAAATGAAGCATTACTTGGCTTTTTCGAAGATGGATTAGGAAAATGTGGTTGTCTTGGTTGAAATATCACATTTCTTTTTGCATTGATATTTAATTTATCAAAATGTTGTTTTGAAAAACCAGGTTTCACGTTTGATTGAAAACGACTGCAAAATCGTTTTTGATAACCAACATTTGATGGATGAAAATCTTGTGGAACTTTCAAAAATCTTGTATAATATGAAAATTGAGAAAAGGTCTTTTGGTCTTTTGGTTGAAAACCCTTTTTGTTGATGAGAAAATCTTAGTTCATTTTGAGAAAACCTTTTGTTTCAGAATGATGAACAAAATTCTTTGACATTTGATGATAAACAAACTTTTCATTGTTCAATTATTGAAAATTTTGCTTTAAATTTGACATCGAAACTTTTTGTTGACTTTTCTGCAAAACTTTTTGATTTTGAACAATTGTTTTCTTCATAAAAGACTTGTTTCGAAAATTTTTCTGAACTAATTTAGTCTCTTTCTTTTCAAACGATTTATTCAACACATTTTGTGACTTTTTAGACTCAATATGTTGCCAATACACTTTCTTTCTTGCTTTTTGTTTTGAAATTCCATTATCATTTAAAATCTTTTCAACTTGATCTTTAAAACTTTAATCATTTATTTTGGATTTTTGAGAAATAGCATCATCTTCTTGTTTTTCCACTTTTGAAATTTTTGTTTTAACAACCCATGTTCTTTTTGGTTTTTATCTTTTAAAAGTGTATGAGTTCTTGGTGAGATTATTTTCGACAGTACTTTGATTAGAGAAGTATCCTTCTTTCAAAACTTTCATGTCATCTTCTTCAACAGTTTTGTTGATTTCAGGTGTAACTTTATCAACATTTCCGGAGGTAACAAACACCTGATTTGGGAAGACAACTTCAACTGAGCATTTGAAGTTAGGATACACGACCGTATTTGGTTCAAGAAAATGAGAACCCTTTTCCTTCATGATTTTGTTGAATTTATCGGTATCCTCACTACAAGAAAAAGTTGAAATAACTACAAAAATTTGCTATGGAAGTACATTTCATAGTTATTTTGCTACGGATTATGCTACAGAATGGATTGTTGTAGCTATTTTACTATGGAATTTGCTATAGAATTGCCTTTTGTAGCTAATATCTGAATAACTACGGAATTTTGCTACGGGATTAAAAATTGTAGGTATTCTACTATGGACTACGCTACAGAATAGTTAGACGTAGGTATATGTGCTACGGAATTAGCTACAAAATTATGTTATGTAACAAATATTCGGATAACTACAGAACTTTGCTACGTAATCGGAGTTCGTAGTTATCATGCTACGGAATTTCCTAGAGAATTATAAGTTGTAGGTATTTTGCTACAAATTTTACTACATATCAAAGTTTGTAGTTATTTTCCTACAAAATTTGTTACGAAATCAAAATCTATAGCTATTATACCACAAAATTTGCTTCCGAATCTAAGTTTGTAGGTAGCTTGCTACGACATTTGTTACGAAGTCCAAATCCATAGATATGTCGTTATAGAATTTGCTACGAGATCATAGGTCGTAACTACTATACTATAAAATAAAAACCATAAATATTATGTGATAGAGTTTTTCAATATGCAATTTTAAGTGTTTTGATGCTTTTCAAGTAAAGTTTAAACCCTTAAAGTATCTCCGCGACCACCGAATGTGTTCAAAACTATTTGATTGATTTTAATATATGAAACATTAGAGACTGAAATTACTATATAAATGACAACAAGAAGTGAAATATTAGAAAAGGTGGAAATTATTTGGTCTGGGACCGAAAAATGCGAAAACCAAATCGAATCGGTCGAAATCGATTTAATTTATGTTGCATAAAAATGAATAAGTTATGACAATTACAACAAAATTATTATCATTATATTAAATAATATAATTGTTAATTTAGCTTTTATTTTAAATATTATTGAATTTATGTTAAATCTTGTTATAATATTGAGGCTTTTTTTAAAAGCTAAAAGATATCCTATAATGTTTAATAAGAGATGAAATAATGGAAGTGTGTGAAAATAAATTTTGAAAAGCATGAAACATTTTGGTTTTGGTTTTTGGTTACTTGCGTAAAGTATACTTTGTATATCATAAGGAAAAGGGGCTACTTTGTATATATTTATATATATTTTTTCATTTTCAAAAAAAATAAAAAAAATAAAAATAAAAACTGTTTTGTATCTAATAAAATTGGTATATAATAAAGACAATGAGTTACTAATTGTAAGTCCCCAATCTGCTTGTGTATCAATCAGATCCGTTTGATGGTGCGGAATCTCAATCAAACGGATGATGTCAGATCAAATAGAAGAGAAGGAGAAGAAGAAGATGATGAATCTTGAATGATTTGATTAGAATTAAGTTCCTTACAATAGATTCACACACACAAAATGCTCTATTCTTCTCTCTAGTTTCTCTCTTAGCCGTACACTCTCTTCTGTTCATCAATCCTTACTCCTCACCCCTAACACCTATATATACACAAAGGGAACATGGGCCGGAGAACATGGGCCGAAATTGGGTTTACGGCCGTAAACACTAAGCAGTTTACGGTCCAAGACACAAAAATACATTTTTCTAGAAAAGTAAAGTATAAACCATATTTTTGACCCAATAATCTCCTCCTTGGTTTATAACTTTCTTTTCTAAATGACCCAACAAGCTCCCTTTAATCTTCAAGTGCAGCTTCACCTTGCTTCTGGGGTTGAAAGATTGAATTTGAAAGAATAATCTTCATTTCTTGCTCCTTCGAATGAAAATTGTTCGATGATCACGGATGAAGCTTTGGCTCAGAAATCTTTGATTCAGTCTCCAAGAGTCTTATCTATACCTGAAATCACTTTTCAAGACAAAACAAAAGTAAAGGAAAACTTAGCACACAAAAAATATTTTTTGGAATTTTCATATTTTCTGAAAATAAAATAGAAACAAAAATATTTTTGGATTTTTAATTTTCTGATTTTTGTTTGATTTTTGAATTTCTTTTCTATTTTTTTAATTATCCCCTAAATTTGTGTATAAAGGAAAACTATGAACAAATTTAACAAAAAGAAAAATATTTGGGATCAAAGTTGTGAGGCAGCCTGAACTTGTTTATCAGTACCTTTACCTTCATGAATAGATCTGGTCAGTTGCCAGTATTGTGGTCCACATACACATGAAGAATATTGACAAACTTTTGCTAAATAAACCATTTAGCTGACGTCGACCATGGGTATTGTTGTCCACTTAAATTAAGCATCGAGATCTACAGACAACCTCTAAATGGTTCAATTTTAGTTGCACTAGAATGTGTTCCCCACTTCCCGATATACCCTAGTTATCAAGAACTTCCAAAGAACTCCTTACTTTAGGTGAGTAAACAATTATCAAGGAGGAAGTTAGATTTAGAAATAGGTGCATATGTTGTGTCCCAGATCGGATATATTTCAATCACGCAGAGGGGACAATATTGTTGGATAAGGTGTCTAAGTCCATAACTATTTCTGGTATGTACTTGACCCGACCCGGCATGGTCCATTTGGGTTGCATGGCACCATGCAATTGGATAAACTAAATGCGAGAAATAACGCTTGGAGATTATTAATATATTATAAGGTCTAATATATTAATAATATTATTTGATTAGTTTGATCAAGAATTAATTTAGAATTAATTAAGTGATCAAAAGATAACTAATTAAATATATGGGTTGATTAAGTAAATCATCCATATCTTGTATAGTGGGCTAAAAGGCTCCATGGATCATCAAGTTGGGTTCCACCCATAGGATGCTCCATGGATGCTCCATGGGAGTTACAAACCCATGGGTCATGGAAATGAAGAGTCATGACACATTAGGGTTTAACCCTAGATGTGTCAACACTATATAAGAAAGATAATCTCCACCAAAATCGGTTGACACAAAGAAATAGAGGGCTTGGCCGATTTGAAGAAGTGAGTATACTCTCATAAGTTCTTCCAAGAGCATTTGGTGTTGTGTGAAGCATTTGAGGCATCACCACTTGAGGTGCTAGGCTCACAAGGTTTCAAGGAACACAAGCAACAACAAGGTAAGTTATTCTATCTATACTTTATGTTGAAATTGTTCCCCATGTATGCTAGATAGGATATAACCTTGGAATTCAACTTTGCATGACAAATTAGACAAACATAGATTCAAGGTTATTAGGGTTGCATGTACACTTAGGAAGTGTTAGAATGCTCAAAACCCATCAGTGGTATCAGAGACTAGGTTTGTTTGTTCTTATTTGTTCTTAAAAGTTGAAAACAGAATCGAAAATTTGCTGTCTGCGATCGGACTCGTCGAGTCCATAGGGGGGACTCGCCGAGTCCATGTGTATCTTCAACCAACTCGGCGAGTCATGTTCATGCACTCGGCGAGTAGGGTCGAATGAGTGCAGAATTTCGATTCAGTTGCTGGAAAATGATTAGAAACATTACCCTAAACTGTTTTAGTAAATATAAACTTGTTTCTGGTGGTGTAATGTTTTACTAATTCATTTACAACAACTAGTTATCAAAATTACAAAGTTTTATGTAATTTTTGATTATGTTCATATTCATGTTCTTGTTCTTATGATGTTTTAGATGATCATAGGAATTATTTGTAACCTATTTGGTAGTTTAATTCTTGATCATAGTGTGTTTTAATGGAGTCCATAACTTATCCTTAAGTTATGGAAAACCAAGAGTCACTTGAGTTAAAAACCATTAAGAAAAACACAAGAGTTATAAAAATGAAGAGTCTTCATTTTATGACTCTATTAAACTCATAAGTTACAAGAAATGAAAAGTTTTGAAAGTTACAAAACTTGCCCTCAAGTTTTGGAACAAGTAAAGTTAAGTTAAAACTTTAGTTCCAACCCCTAGAATTTTAAAAGTTAAAATTCAACCCTTATACTTATATTATGATAATTTAATAATTATATATATATGTATAAGAACAAGTCGTCTTACCGCTAGTACGCCTCATTCACGAAGCCGGTCTATAAGGTGGGTATAAGGTTGTTGCCTATAAAATGGTGACTTAATGGGTGTATATTCTCACCCACCGCTTGCTTGACTGGTGGAGGGTCGTTAGCCGAACGGGTAAGACAAGGACTTATAAATTCTCATTCAAAGTATGATGAATATATAAAGTAACTAAACGTTTTATTAAATTCCCAATCTTAGTTACTTTAGGAAAAATGTGAATAAGGTGCTAATCCATGAAATTACACTTTACACTTTGTCTGAGTCATTGGTGGAGCGTGTGTGGTTAACCGGCACACTAACTTGGACTTAACAAGGTAGGTAAAGGGTGACTTAAAAGTTTATTATAGTATCGGTGGAGCGTGTGTGGTTTACCGGCACATCGATTGAGTGATAAACTTTAAGGGTACCAAGTGATTTGCATGGTTACTTCACACCTCGTTTTGTGATCCTCGGCATCCCAGTCACAAAACCTGGAGGGCACTCCCGAGATCGAAACATGCCTTTGAAAAGTTCATTGGATCTCAAAGAATCTAGGAATTTCTAAAACCAATAAAAACTAAATATTTATTATTTCGGTTTTCGTGGTTGAAATTGGTGAATCGTCATTCACCTACCTTTCAAATATGGTATAGCTTAGATTACGGCATACCTCTTCTAAGTTATATTATATTGTGATTGGGTCCTAGCCTTAATATTACATTTGGGTGTTTTATTAAGGACTCTCTTAAATCTAAACTAAACTTGTTCTTCTTTTCAGATGTCTTCATCTAATGCTTCTGGCTCAATTCCTAATGGCTCCTTTACTCTTATGAGTCTATGTGGGAAAGTCACCTTTGATGGATCCAACTTCAATAAGTGGATCAGAAACATCAGGATGATTACTCGCTACGAGGACAAAAAATATGTCCTTGACAAGGAGCTTAAGGAAATTGACGAGTCCACTGCAACTCCCCAGGAGATCGCTGACTTTCATACTCATGAAAGAGATGCAACCAAGGTGGCTTGCATCATGTTAGCCACCATGACAGCTGAACTCCAAAAGTCTTACGAAGACTTCTACCCTTATGAAATGCACCAAGACTTGATGGAAAGATACCATCAAAGTGCACGACAAGAGAGGTACAAAGTCATCTGCTCCATGATAACAACCATGATGAAGGACGGAGAGTCCGTCACGAGCCACATGCAGAAAATGCAAAGGTATGTGGATCGGTTACTGAAGCTCAATGTGAACTTCCCTGAGGAGCTTGCAATAGATATCATTTTGCACTCCTTACCATCGTGCTATGATCAATTCCGCATGACATATCACATGAACAAGGAAGAGGTCACCCTCAGCAAACTTCAGGGACTTCTCAAGACCGCAGAAACAGGTCTTAAGGGGAAGTCGGTTGCTATCACTCCTACTCCAGAAACAACTCCGGTCTTGGCAATCGGGCAGAGTCGAGGGAGGAAGAGAAAGAGATCTTCAAAGGGTACCAAGGCTCGGACCCTTGATGGCTCTTCTTCAAGTGGAACCAAGAAAGGTTTCATTACTCCTTCTTCTGACCCAAAAGAGGTTGAATGCTTCTATTGCCACGAAAAAGCTCATTGGAAGCGGAACTGCCCAAAGTACCAGCAAGATGTAAAGGATGGGAAAGTCAAACCCAACCATGCAGGTATTTACACTATCATTTCTAATAACTCACCCCATTCGAAATCTTGGGTCCTTGATACAGGTTGCGGAATTCATATTTGCTGTGACTTGCAGGGACTAGGAAGAAGTGAGAATGTGGAGCAAGGAAGAATAAACTTAATCATGGGGAATAGGAAAGTTACACCTGTCACCAAGATTGGAGTTTATACTTTATCGCTAAGTAGTGGGTTAAATTTAGATTTGAATAAATGTTGTTATTCGCCAGAAATGGCAAGAAATATTATTTCCTTTCATGCATTGTACAAACAAGGTTTCACCTTTTCGTTTGATAATGAAGTTGGTTCGATTAATGCTTTCTTTAATAATGTACTTTATTTTAAAGCATTACCTTGTGATGGTGTGTATGAAGCTGTATCTATTATAGATAACTTAGGAAATAATGTTTTGTGTATTGATTCTAATAATAATAACTTGGATAAAGCATCGTTATGGCATTGTCGTCTTGGACATATAAGCAAGAAACGCATAGGCCAACTCCAAAAGGATGGAGTCTTGGAGTCGTTTGACCTAAAGTCAAATGATAGTTGCGAATCATGCTTACTTGGAAAAATGACAAAGTCACCCTTCACAGGCTCATGTGAAAGGGGTGAAGGTTTGTTGGACCTTATACACACGGATGTGTGTGGACCATTCAAACATACCACAAGGGATGCTAATCGTTATTATTTGACTTTTACCGATGATTACAGTAGATATGGATATGTCTACTTAATCAAGCATAAGTCAGAGACTTTCGAGAAGTTTAAGGAATTTAAACAGGAAGTCGAGAATCAATTGGGCAGGAACATTAAGATGCTTCGATCCGATCGAGGTGGTGAGTATCTTAGTTCAGAGTTCCTCGACTATCTAAAGGAATGTGGGATTGTCTCACAATTGACACCTCCCAGGACACCGCAGTTGAATGGTGTAGCTGAGAGGCGTAATCGAACCTTGTTGGACATGGTTCGTTCCATGATGAGTCGAGCTTCTCTACCAATCTCATTCTGGGGGTATGCCTTAGAGACTGCCGCCCATATCCTCAATCTAGTCCCTACAAAGAAAGTTGCCAAAACTCCTCACGAGATGTGGACTGGTAAAGTACCTAAACTAGACCACATCAAGATTTGGGGCTGCGAGGCTTTCGTGAGACGCGAGACTCATGATAAGCTCGAACCCCGAAGCGAGAGGTGTATTTTCATCGGCTACCCACAGCAATCCTTTGGTTACCTCTTCTACAGACCCAGTGACAATGTGGTCTTTGTAGCAAGAAGAGGAGTCTTTCGAGAAAGAGAGTTTATAAGCCAAGGAGACAGTGGGAGGCAAGTTGATCTTGAAGAAATTCAAGAGTCAAGTGGTGAAGGAACTTCAAACTCTAGCCCTCAACTTGAGGAGGAAACTCCTGTTGAGCCAATTGACGAATCTGTGCCTCTGAGGCGTTCCACGAGAGTTAGGAGTGCACCTGAGCATTACTATGGATTCCATATTACTGTAGAAGGTGAGACACTTATTAGTGATGAGACACTAGTAAGTCAAGAAGACCCTAACAGCTACGAGGAAGCCATGGCAGGCCCCGAGTCTGCTAAATGGAAAGAGGCTATGGATAGCGAGATACAATCCATGTATGATAATCAAGTTTGGAACTTGGTTGAAAATGTACCAGGTCGAAAGACTGTAGGGTGCAAATGGGTCTTCAAGAAGAAGACCGACATGGATGGTAAAGTACACACTTATAAGGCTAGACTGGTTGCAAAGGGCTTCTCTCAAATTCCTGGAGTGGACTATGATGAGACCTTTTCTCCAGTAGCCAAGATTAAGTCTATTCGGGTTCTGTTAGCCATAGCCGCATTTCATGACTATGAAATTTGGCAAATGGATGTCAAAACCGCTTTCCTTAATGGAAAGTTGGCTGAAGATGTTTACATGAGTCAGCCAGAAGGTTTTGTCAGTAACGAGTACCCTAATAGATTGTGTAAGCTTGAGAAATCCATTTATGGATTAAAGCAAGCACCTCGCAGATGGAATCTTTGCTTTGATGAAAAGGTCAAGGAATTTGGCTTTTCTAGGAGTGAAGATGAATCTTGTGTATATGTCAAGGCTAGTGGGAGTATAGTTAGCTTTTTGGTATTGTATGTGGATGACATACTACTCATAGGAAACGACATTCCAACCTTGCAGGAAGTAAAGTCCTGGCTTGGAAAGTGTTTCGCTATGAAGGACCTTGGTGAAGCTGCCTATATTTTGGGGATAAGAATCTTGAGAGATCGGAGTAAAAGACTAATTGGACTTAGTCAAAGTACCTACTTGGAGAAGATTCTGAAGAGATTCAGAATGCAAAACTCCAAGAAAGGAGAGTTGCCCATCCAGAGTAGTGCCAAGCTGAGTAAGACACAAAGCCCTAGCACTGAGGCTGAGATAGCAGAAATGAGTCGATTACCTTATGCTTCGGCTGTAGGTTCGATCATGTATGCTATGACGTGTACTCGACCTGATGTAGCCTTTGCCTTGAGCATGGTTAGCAGGTTTCAGGGGAACCCTGGCAAGGCACACTGGATTGCGGTAAAGAATATTCTCAAGTACCTATGAAGGACTAAGGACTGGGTCCTTACCCTCGGTGGGAGTGATGACTTGAGGGTTGTAGGGTATAGTGATGCTAGCTTCCAGACTGATAGGGATAACTTCCGCTCTCAGTCGGGCTGGGTCTTTACCCTAAATGGAGGAGCAATTTCTTGGAAGAGTTCCAAGCAAGAGACAGTGGCAGATTCTACTTGTGAATCAGAGTATATTGCAGCTAGCGAAGCGGCAAAGGAGGCGTTATGGCTGAGAAACTTCATTGGAGACCTTGGAGTTGTACCAGCTATTAAAGAGCCGATGGAAATTTTCTGTGATAGTGAAAGTGCTGTTGCCTTAGCCAAGGAACCAAGGGATCACGGGAGATCCAGACACATCGACAGAAAATACCATTTCATCAGACATCGGATCGAAGAAGGACTCCTCGTGGCAAAGAGGGTATCATCGGATGAAAACCCGGCAGATCCCCTCACGAAGGGACTGACTCGGGTTAAGCATCTCCAGCATGCTCGGAGCATAGGGCTGAAGGATGATATTAGATTTAGTAGTTAGATAATCTTGAAATTTGTAAAGTGTAATTGACATTTGATGATGAATAAAAGTGTTTTATTTATGAGTAAAGTGTTGCTATCTCTTGTCGATCGTTTACTATATTTCTTTTGCATGTTTTGACTTCCAGAATAATTTTGTTTGGTATAAACATATTATTCAAACCTCCACAGTCGGTCATATGTCGGAAGTAGGTATGAATCAAGACTGTCATGTTTGGTTGTAGAGGTCTGGGACAAGGCTACAACAATCATGAGTGCTCATAAGTTCTGAGCATTGGACTCAACCCACGCTCACTGGAATCACTTCATGGAATTCTATCTCGAGTGATCGTGAGACGGTAATATCATATAAGTCTTTAAACCTAGAGATATGATTTGTTACTTACGAGTTTGATTCAGTTTGATTCACTTTAACTTTGGATTTTGGAACTTATTTCCATTTTCAAACCATTGGAGTCGAATCTATGGATGATGAACTTCCATTAGCAGATTCATTCAAGTAACCTTCATATGCATTCTTGATTTCTTCTTATGAAAATTTCCCGGTTTGAAAAACTTTGCATTTCCCTTCCAACCAATGATTGATGTTTTTGACATCATTTATTCCTTTTGAAAATGAAGCATTACTTGGCTTTTTCGAAGATGGATTAGGAAAATGTGGTTGTCTTGGTTGAAATATCACATTTCTTTTTGCATTGATATTTAATTTATCAAAATGTTGTTTTGAAAAACCAGGTTTCACGTTTGATTGAAAACGACTGCAAAATCGTTTTTGATAACCAACATTTGATGGATGAAAATCTTGTGGAACTTTCAAAAATCTTGTATAATATGAAAATTGAGAAAAGGTCTTTTGGTCTTTTGGTTGAAAACCCTTTTTGTTGATGAGAAAATCTTAGTTCATTTTGAGAAAACCTTTTGTTTCAGAATGATGAACAAAATTCTTTGACATTTGATGATAAACAAACTTTTCATTGTTCAATTATTGAAAATTTTGCTTTAAATTTGACATCGAAACTTTTTGTTGACTTTTCTGCAAAACTTTTTGATTTTGAACAATTGTTTTCTTCATAAAAGACTTGTTTCGAAAATTTTTCTGAACTAATTTAGTCTCTTTCTTTTCAAACGATTTATTCAACACATTTTGTGACTTTTTAGACTCAATATGTTGCCAATACACTTTCTTTCTTGCTTTTTGTTTTGAAATTCCATTATCATTTAAAATCTTTTCAACTTGATCTTTAAAACTTTAATCATTTATTTTGGATTTTTGAGAAATAGCATCATCTTCTTGTTTTTCCACTTTTGAAATTTTTGTTTTAACAACCCATGTTCTTTTTGGTTTTTATCTTTTAAAAGTGTATGAGTTCTTGGTGAGATTATTTTCGACAGTACTTTGATTAGAGAAGTATCCTTCTTTCAAAACTTTCATGTCATCTTCTTCAACAGTTTTGTTGATTTCAGGTGTAACTTTATCAACATTTCCGGAGGTAACAAACACCTGATTTGGGAAGACAACTTCAACTGAGCATTTGAAGTTAGGATACATGACCGTATTTGGTTCAAGAAAATGAGAACCCTTTTCCTTCATGATTTTGTTGAATTTATCGGTATCCTCACTACAAGAAAAAGTTGAAATAACTACAAAAATTTGCTATGGAAGTACATTTCATAGTTATTTTGCTACGGATTATGCTACAGAATGGATTGTTGTAGCTATTTTACTATGGAATTTGCTATAGAATTGCCTTTTGTAGCTAATATCTGAATAACTACGGAATTTTGCTACGGGATTAAAAATTGTAGGTATTCTACTATGGACTACGCTACAGAATAGTTAGACGTAGGTATATGTGCTACGGAATTAGCTACAAAATTATGTTATGTAACAAATATTCGGATAACTACAGAACTTTGCTACGTAATCGGAGTTCGTAGTTATCATGCTACGGAATTTCCTAGAGAATTATAAGTTGTAGGTATTTTGCTACAAATTTTACTACATATCAAAGTTTGTAGTTATTTTCCTACAAAATTTGTTACGAAATCAAAATCTATAGCTATTATACCACAAAATTTGCTTCCGAATCTAAGTTTGTAGGTAGCTTGCTACGACATTTGTTACGAAGTCCAAATCCATAGATATGTCGTTATAGAATTTGCTACGAGATCATAGGTCGTAACTACTATACTATAAAATAAAAACCATAAATATTATGTGATAGAGTTTTTCAATATGCAATTTTAAGTGTTTTGATGCTTTTCAAGTAAAGTTTAAACCCTTAAAGTATCTCCGCGACCACCGAATGTGTTCAAAACTATTTGATTGATTTTAATATATGAAACATTAGAGACTGAAATTACTATATAAATGACAACAAGAAGTGAAATATTAGAAAAGGTGGAAATTATTTGGTCTGGGACCGAAAAATGCGAAAACCAAATCGAATCGGTCGAAATCGATTTAATTTATGTTGCATAAAAATGAATAAGTTATGACAATTACAACAAAATTATTATCATTATATTAAATAATATAATTGTTAATTTAGCTTTTATTTTAAATATTATTGAATTTATGTTAAATCTTGTTATAATATTGAGGCTTTTTTTAAAAGCTAAAAGATATCCTATAATGTTTAATAAGAGATGAAATAATGGAAGTGTGTGAAAATAAATTTTGAAAAGCATGAAACATTTTGGTTTTGGTTTTTGGTTACTTGCGTAAAGTATACTTTGTATATCATAAGGAAAAGGGGCTACTTTGTATATATTTATATATATTTTTTCATTTTCAAAAAAAATAAAAAAAATAAAAATAAAAACTGTTTTGTATCTAATAAAATTGGTATATAATAAAGACAATGAGTTACTAATTGTAAGTCCCCAATCTGCTTGTGTATCAATCAGATCCGTTTGATGGTGCGGAATCTCAATCAAACGGATGATGTCAGATCAAATAGAAGAGAAGGAGAAGAAGAAGATGATGAATCTTGAATGATTTGATTAGAATTAAGTTCCTTACAATAGATTCACACACACAAAATGCTCTATTCTTCTCTCTAGTTTCTCTCTTAGCCGTACACTCTCTTCTGTTCATCAATCCTTACTCCTCACCCCTAACACCTATATATACACAAAGGGAACATGGGCCGGAGAACATGGGCCGAAATTGGGTTTACGGCCGTAAACACTAAGCAGTTTACGGTCCAAGACACAAAAATACATTTTTCTAGAAAAGTAAAGTATAAACCATATTTTTGACCCAATAATCTCCTCCTTGGTTTATAACTTTCTTTTCTAAATGACCCAACAAGCTCCCTTTAATCTTCAAGTGCAGCTTCACCTTGCTTCTGGGGTTGAAAGATTGAATTTGAAAGAATAATCTTCATTTCTTGCTCCTTCGAATGAAAATTGTTCGATGATCACGGATGAAGCTTTGGCTCAGAAATCTTTGATTCAGTCTCCAAGAGTCTTATCTATACCTGAAATCACTTTTCAAGACAAAACAAAAGTAAAGGAAAACTTAGCACACAAAAAATATTTTTTGGAATTTTCATATTTTCTGAAAATAAAATAGAAACAAAAATATTTTTGGATTTTTAATTTTCTGATTTTTGTTTGATTTTTGAATTTCTTTTCTATTTTTTTAATTATCCCCTAAATTTGTGTATAAAGGAAAACTATGAACAAATTTAACAAAAAGAAAAATATTTGGGATCAAAGTTGTGAGGCAGCCTGAACTTGTTTATCAGTACCTTTACCTTCATGAATAGATCTGGTCAGTTGCCAGTATTGTGGTCCACATACACATGAAGAATATTGACAAACTTTTGCTAAATAAACCATTTAGCTGACGTCGACCATGGGTATTGTTGTCCACTTAAATTAAGCATCGAGATCTACAGACAACCTCTAAATGGTTCAATTTTAGTTGCACTAGAATGTGTTCCCCACTTCCCGATATACCCTAGTTATCAAGAACTTCCAAAGAACTCCTTACTTTAGGTGAGTAAACAATTATCAAGGAGGAAGTTAGATTTAGAAATAGGTGCATATGTTGTGTCCCAGATCGGATATATTTCAATCACGCAGAGGGGACAATATTGTTGGATAAGGTGTCTAAGTCCATAACTATTTCTGGTATGTACTTGACCCGACCCGGCATGGTCCATTTGGGTTGCATGGCACCATGCAATTGGATAAACTAAATGAGAGAAATAACGCTTGGAGATTATTAATATATTATAAGGTCTAATATATTAATAATATTATTTGATTAGTTTGATCAAGAATTAATTTAGAATTAATTAAGTGATCAAAAGATAACTAATTAAATATATGGGTTGATTAAGTAAATCATCCATATCTTGTATAGTGGGCTAAAAGGCTCCATGGATCATCAAGTTGGGTTCCACCCATAGGATGCTCCATGGGAGTTACAAACCCATGGGTCATGGAAATGAAGAGTCATGACACATTAGGGTTTAACCCTAGATGTGTCAACACTATATAAGAAAGATAATCTCCACCAAAATCGGTTGACACAAAGAAATAGAGGGCTTGGCCGATTTGAAGAAGTGAGTATACTCTCATAAGTTCTTCCAAGAGCATTTGGTGTTGTGTGAAGCATTTGAGGCATCACCACTTGAGGTGCTAGGCTCACAAGGTTTCAAGGAACACAAGCAACAACAAGGTAAGTTATTCTATCTATACTTTATGTTGAAATTGTTCCCCATGTATGCTAGATAGGATATAACCTTGGAATTCAACTTTGCATGACAAATTAGACAAACATAGATTCAAGGTTATTAGGGTTGCATGTACACTTAGGAAGTGTTAGAATGCTCAAAACCCATCAAATATATGGCTAACTAGGATAGAGGGATTCAGAGGTAGAATGTTGCATATGTTGTGTCCCAGGTCAGATATTCCAATCACGTAGAGGGGACAACATATGACTAACGGATAGAGATAGTTTCATAGATAAGAAGGTGTGTAGAAATAGAGTTGCATATGTTGCAATCCAGGTCGAATATTCTGATCACGTAGAGGAAGCAACATATGACTGACAAATAGAAAGCAAGAAAATAATCTTCTACAGACCTACTTTATCAGAACCCCCCAGTCGCCCTATCAGAACCATAATTAAGGATATAAGTTCGTACGTCAAGGAAAATTCAAACCACTGTTCTAGATGCATATTAATTTAGTGTATCCTGTAGGTTCCCGTGTTTATCTTCCATACATAATAGCATACAGTACGCCAGGAGCCACCTCCTGGTCTTCCTATCATATTGCCTAGGGCTAACCCCCAGGTCTTTGTATCATACACTATCACATATTGTGTGCCAGGAGCCGCCTCCGGGACTTTCATGCATAATGCCTAGGGCTAACCCCCGGGTCTTCCTATCATACAAAACTACATGGGCCGGCATTGTGGTCGTAGACCCATACAACCAGTGAGGAGACTCACCTCGCATTGCTGAACTTTGCTGATAAACCACTGGCTGCTGACCAACAACTCTCTGAACCGCTGCCCCACTAGCTCCTCAAGCTACTAATATCAATATAACACTTAGTTTCAAACTGAACTCTACAAGTCAAACTAAGTCAACTCTGGTCAAAGTCAAAGTCCTGGTCAAAGTCAACCTTCCAGGTCAACCCTACTCGCCGAGTCTGCCTACTGACTCACTGAGTTCATAAGCTTAGAATCCTTTCCTTCGCGACTCGACTCGCCGAGTCAGCCCCTGACTCGCCGAGTCTACCGATTTCCGAGTCCTGACATGTCCAACTCACTGAGTCCCCACTCAACTCACTAATCCGAGTCTTAACTCGAAGTGTGACAACCTGAAATTTCCATTCTGAACAAACCATATAAGGACAATAGAGCTTAGAACAGTTTCAGTGAAATTCCAGTTTTCGGGTATAAGTTTGGCAGTTTTTCAGGATTTGCACTTAAGGAGATATCAGGAGAGTGGTTGCACTAGGGTTTTGTGAAACACTGTTATTCCAACACTCGGTTATATTAGAAATCATTTCGAGAATAAAAATATTTTATGTTAAAAATATCTAAGGACTATAAATAGATTTCTTAACCAAATAATTCATTAGTTACATTTCCAATTAGAGAAAAGCCAAATTCTCTCTCACGGATCTTCGGGTTTTATCCCAAAACGTGAGTACTTCAATCTAGTTGTATTATATAGCTTAGATTGTGCTTAATAACATCAAAATCACGACAGAACAACAAGATCTGTGAGTTTACTCCCCAAGAACATCTTGGAGAGTAAACTCATTTTCGAAAGCCAAATGAGGCCTACTCCTACCTTAAGCCATGAAACTAGTTTGGACTAGTACACTAACTAGTTTAGGGACAGAAAACAAACTCAAACAACAAGATTTGAGAGTTTACTCCCCAAGAACATCTTGGAGAGTAAACTCCATTTGGAGAGTAAACTCCATGTTAAGGGCCAATAGTGTCCCAATGTCCCTCAAATCCTTGGAAATGAACCTTGAGACTATCCATGACATGTTTAGACATCCAAAACAAATAAAATCAAGGGTTGAAAGTGAGTTCACGGCCAAGGAAGTTCTTGGTCCGTGAACTCCATTTTAGGGTGTCAAAATGCTCTAAATGCCACCCTTAAGCCAAGAGACTATCATAGCTTTTTACCTTGATGTGTCTAAGACTCAAAACAATCAAAATACCAACACCCACAAGTGTTTACGGCCGCAAACACATGAATAAATGGTCCATGGGCCGTAAACTGAAGTTAGGGGTGTTTTGATGCCACAAACACTTCCAAGGGCTTAGGCATGAATTTAGAATGCTTCCTTATGACCTTTAGGACCCCCATCAGTATATTTGGCCATGAGTTTATGATAGTAAACTCATTTGGGCCGTGAACACCTCAAAAACTCCAAAGAAGGTGGTCTTTCTCATCCTATGCTAGAGCTAATGTCCCCAAATCATTCCCTAGCTTTCATACTTACACAAACCCATGAGTCACCATCATTTTACGGCCGTAAACTCCCTTGGGCCGTGAACTCATGGTAGTAAACTCACTTGTGTGCCTTATACCTTCCTATGTTGAATCATATGTGATTCCAACACTTGGTCAAGGTGTTTCCTAGTCCCGGAAGGTGTTATCTTTCATATAGTTGTTATAAACAATATATTCATGTCATTATGTGTCCTTAAATATCATTTACGACTTATTGTGTCTCGGGACTTCATTCGTGGAACTTCTCATCCCTACACGCGTACCCACTAGAAGCCCTCACAATAGGTGAGTTCATACCCCTTAATCAATGTTTTAAATGATTTTAAACGTTTTAATGGGGGCGGGGGAATACAAGTAGAAAACAGTATGTTACTAAATCAATTTTATGTATTTTGTAAATGTGTTTTCACTCAGTAGATTTCACATATTTCAAAAGGTGACACATGAAGTGGTTTTCTATCTTAAAATACCTTGATAACAAAAGTATTAGTTTTGAAATGTTTATTTAAATGACATCAAATCATTCTTAATTATTGTTCAAAACTTCTAGATATCTTTCAAAACCATTATTTTACCTTCTTGAATCAAACTATACTAATGCGCATATGTTCATTTATATGATAGAGATTATAGTTTTCATCCTTCGTTCAGTTTTCCCACACCCTGGTGTATCGAGGGTTCATAAATCTACTTGAACAACCACTTACCTTCTAGTTAATTATCATAGGGATAGTTAGAAGATATCAAACATTATTACTACTACAAGGAATCACACAAGAGTCAGTTCATTCATGAGTCTATACCAATACCTTACATGATACATGAGTACACGTACTTAGGATTACATGATACATGAATATGTTTACATATACTTACATGTTACATGAACACACTTACATGATTACTATACAGGAACACTTCTACATAGGTGCATTATCCTGTATTCACTTACCTGGATACGTGTACTTAGAACTACGAGGATAATTTATTAGTACTTTCTGTGTAAATTATCTTTCCTATCCCGTTTCAATGGGATAGCTCAGCGGGACTTACCATTCCGAACCCCGCTGATTAGCACCAGTGGTTGATGACCATCTACGGAGGTCTATGGTTACTATTTATATTAGGTAGATCATTATCTAGGCGGGACTAACCATTCCGAATCCCATCTGATTAACACCAGTGGTCGATGACCATCTACGGAGGTCTATGGTTACTATTTATATTAGGTGGATCGATATCTAGGCGGGACTAACCATTCTGAATCCCATCTGATTAACACCAGTGGTCGATGACCATCTACGGAGGTCTATGGTTACTACTTATACTAGGTAGATCGATAACCGGGGGCTAACCCCTCCACCCACCTGCTGCTGCTATAGAGGACAAGTGGACAATCTTCGGATGTTCATTAGGTTATATCTTTCGCTTATTGCGATGTTGTGTTAGTTCTAGTACCCAGTGACAACACTTACAGTAGTACATTTTTCCTGTTTACTTTATCTTGTGATACTTTCACATAAACAATGAGTTAGACTAAGTACTTTAGTACTAAACAATTGAAGGAAAAACTATCATTTTAGCTACAAAACATTCGGCTCTTGGTAGAAGGCTACATCTCAAACTAATAGAAAATAAGGGATTTTCTAGGGTTTTTCATACTTACCTCAACACTTTCATTAAAGGTGTACATGGCCTTCATACTAGATTTTCATAAGCAAGACATCGACACTTAATTACTTATGAATTCACTAGCTTTAAAGCTGATACTCTCTTTCAAAATAACTTGTATTCTCAGGTCATCAGTTAGACAGGTGCGATGACCAGATTTTTGAGAAGATGGAGCACAGACAAGACTCGCCTTATTTTGATTATTCATATTATTGTTGTACATTATGAAATAACACACATGTATTAAAACTCTACTGATAATGCAATGGATGATGTTGTTGCTTGTTTATTATATTACACTGTTGTGATACTATACATGACGTCCTCCACCCCTGAACGTTTCCGTCGTTCGTGGTTTTGAGGTGTGACAGATTGGTATCAGAGCATTGTTTATAGTGAATTAAGTATATCAACCCATAAAATATATACTAACTATAAACATATTGGGATTAAAACACTCTATCTAAGAGTTTATACCTTTAAATAATAAAATATTTAACAAAGTATACGTGCCTGCATTCATACTAATATCAGTGTCACAACGACAAGAACAAAAGTATTACGATTGTTGAATATCACAAGTAAGCCTGGGGATATATGGTCAGTCTTGGAAATGGCATAGCCTGATCAACTATGTTATTCCGAGGAGTGATTAAAATATGCCCAAGAATGGTTGTGATATGGCAACAAGTCTAAAAACTTACCAACACAACCATAAAGAAATACCATAGGGGTATTTGGTCTTACTGTAATTATCTTAGTCAGTTCGTCTATGTAGCTATTTCTTATATCCCCAAATTCTCGCGTAGATAACATAGCTGGATTCCACCCCCACGACAACCTGTTCCTTCCGAATGCGGTTATTGTTGGATGGTTTGGAGAAGAACCAGTTAATGATCATCCAATCCCTCTGAATGATCACCATGCTGAAGACCTTTCAGACGATGCCATCTCCGAACCCGAGGTTGAGAACCTACCCCAGGCAGCTCCCTTTCCAATTCCTAACCCTCGTCCGGCTTTTCACGGCCCGACGCCTGAGTGGGTGGAATGTTTGGAAACGTGGAGCCAAGGACAAGATCAGCCCATGCCAATTAATGGTGACCGAAGCTTCTATGACCTGATCAATGGGGGCTCAGCAGACAGAAGCATGCCAATTCTGATCCGAAGAGTTGCCCGAAACGAAATTCAGGGCAGGATAGCTCTACAACGTATCGCAGAAGTCGATACAAATGGAGGAATGCATATGCTTCGCACCAGTCGCTTTGAACATGCTCGTGAGAGGTCTGAAAGAGACCATGAAACCCTGCTGCAAGCACTGGCTGAATGATGAGCCGAAGTCATGGAACTTCGGGTATGCCAGAGAGTGTACGAAAGACACCTACTTGATGTGGAACGCCAACGGGCTGAACTGAGAGTTCACCAGAGGGATGACCATCGCTAGTAGTAGATACTTTACTTTATTTTTCCTTGTTAGAAAGGAATCGTCTTTCTGTCTATGCCCGATGTGGTATTTTCTATGAAACTATCTTGTACTGTAAGTACTTTAGTTAGGCCCTTTATACTGTCAGGAACTATCTTCTCTGGTTATGATGTAAGACCTTTTTACAAGGTCATTTTCCCGAACCTGTACGTCATGAATATCAAAGATATTGACAGTTGGCTAACTTCTGTGTCGTTTGTTATTCGAATACTCTTATCAGACTTTCATTAAAGTCTATTTGAAACATGCTCTAGTCAAGTCATTGGACTATAACCATTTAACTCCGGAGACATCTCCAAGTCTCTGGTAATGGTTGGATCATGTTATTCACCAACCAACAATACCTCGGCTCGAGCAACAAACATCTTGAGACCATTACATGAACTTACTTCCGATCTTTACTAGGACTGCATCATAGGGATGTAGGTCGAACTTTCCTGAACATACTTCCATTCCGTACTAGGACTGCATCATAGGGATGTAGGTCGAACCTTAGAGAACATACTTCTATTCTTTACATGATCGATCGAACTATGTCTAGGTTCAACCATTTTCGCTCACAAATTCATTTTTCTTTCGGTGTAACAGAATCATGAATCCCAAGAAAAATGATCAGCCCATCAACCCAACACCAACGCTTCAGATTGATGCAGCTACCTTTCAAGCTGCAATCTCGGCTTCCGTGTCAGCTGTTATGACCCACCTGAACGCTAACAACACAAGTGTTAGCAGGATCGCTATCAATCATTCCAATCCAAGTAACAATCCAACCCCGCAACGACCAACAAACTACCATGGTACCCCGAGTGCCGAGGCCAAGAGTAACAGCCAGAAGTTTTGGGCCAAAAGGAAGAACAAGTCGCTTCGAAGGGCGAATAAGAACACAACTATGACATCTGCACCTCCTACTACCATTCCTTCTGGTGCCCCAATTGTCCCTAAACCAGCCAAACTTTATGTTGGAATTCTCCCAAAATGCATTAAATGCAGTTTTCACTACCATGGACTTTGTAGGGAGATGCAGTGCTCACACTGCAACAGGAAGGGGCATACAGCCCGTTACTGCAAGACTCTAACAGCTCAGCCTGCCCAAGTGCCAAACACCAGTGTGAACCAGGTTTGCTACGGTTGTGGCAAACTAGGTCACTACAAAAGGAACTGCCCAGGGGCAGAAATTGCTGGCACAGACAAAAGTCTACTACCAACCACCGCCGCAGGAGAGTCTACTCTGGACCCACGTTAATATAATTTAGGCGTTTCATTGTAACAGACTTATGAACCATCCCAAAGCTAGTGCAACTAGAGTCTTATCTTTTGCGGGATCCTGTCGGTATAGGGATGCTCATGCTGCGTATACTTGTCTTTTGTAGTATATCTGATTCGCAGCAATAGTCTTGTAGCAAATCTAAAGTACTGTAACTCTAATCATGGTTGCACGGTTGTTTTTGCCTGTAAACATTTTCTGCTCAAATCCAATGTCTTTAAGTTTCTGTATCATTCCGACATTATCATACGACTCGATTCAATCCGATCCTCGCAATACCAGCTTCATAAGTACATCTCTTTCTCAGTAAACGTCTTTTAGCGAAGCCGTCATATCAAAACACCGAAGTACTCATACAAGTAGTACCTTATAGTTCTTTTCCTTTCTGAAGGAATCCCCACAGTATTACTCGTGCAGTACGTCAAGTTCAATTCCAGGATTCATACGGTTGATCTATCACTGAAGAAGGTATACAAGAGAGTGATATATAATCAATGTTCTACAGGTTTAGAATTGATGATTCCACTTTAACTTCTTTTCCCGCAATGGGATGTAAGATTAAGGAAGAATCAGTTATTTGACTACCTTTTCAGTCTTAATTATATACGACTCGTATACAAGAAATTGTGATCCTTGAATCATGTATGAATTATAATATGAACTTCAGGACAGAGACTGTCCAGGAGTACGAGTAATTGCATTGGCATAGGAACAAACTTAGAACCCAGTATGACTCTTATAACCAGATCGCTTTACAGTCTAAACACCTACGGAAGATAGAAGAACAGCCCAGACAACACAACGAACTACTCTACAATAGAATTAGAAGACCAGGCTTGTCACCCTTGAGAGCTCCGGTCTTATTCTTACCAGAAGTCGATGGAGTGCATTTTATGTACCTCGACGACCGGAGACTTCATTAAGATTTCCTTTAGAAATCGTTGTCTCTGCCTCGCATAGACGAATTGATTGGGCAAACACAGGGAAAGAATTACTTCAGAAATGGACCTGAGATCCGAATATCACCAGTTCGAGTGTTAGGGAAGGATGTCCTAAAGACTGCCCTCCGAACTCAATGCGGACACTTCGAGTCCGTAGTGATACCCCTCAGATAGGACCAATACGCCCATAGTATTCATGAGCTGAATAAGTAGAGTACGCCTTTCTTACTGGGATCAGTTCGTCATTTCTCCATGTAATGACTACTTATCTAACCTCGTAGTAAGAAAGAACCCATAGAAACATTACCCTCAGAGATACTTTCCGCAAAGTTCTCTGAACAAGAGTTTTGGAATTTAGAGTCAAATTTCCTGAGACACACTTTTAGTGTTGTGGGAATTCTTGAGTACTCTGTCAAATTATCCAAAACCGTTGGGAATTTGTCGGCACCATAGTCACCGACGGAAAATTCGCCAAATTCTAGGTCTTACATACCTACTATCATAGTCCATTCGCAACTCCCCGTAAACTTTAGGAACCCTTTCGACTTTGACCCAGCAAGGGATGGCCCTTGACTGGGAAGTAAGCGAGAGGAAGAACATTTGGAATTCCAAGTGAGAGACCAAATTCTTTAGGAAACCTCACTCTAGGAACGGCTTAATACGCTTCGTAAAGCCTGGAAAGCTAAAATCCAATATAGTTAGGACCTCCGAGATTCTTACCAGAATCGGTCCTGCGTTTCACAAACTAGACCTACTCCGTGAACTCAGTAACGTACATTTTCCCCTTCGCGCCTCGAACTAGAAACAGTATCCTTCCATTAGGACTTTCGTAATCCCTCTCGACGAGATCGAGATTTACGAGATCCTTGCCGTCGTATTAGAACCGTAGTGACCCTCTACCGAGAGGTCAAGCGGACGAAGCAACGCCGTCGTCCATTAGTGAAGGTTCGTTGGGATACCAACCGAGAGCCCGATTTCACTTGGGAGCGCGAGAGCAAATTGATTAGGAAGTTTTCACCTAACGACTCGATCACTCGTACATACTTCCTTGCCTAAATTCTAATTTCTGGACGAAATTCCCTTTAACAGGGGGATGATGTGACAACCCGAAATTTCCATTCTGAACAAACCATATCAAGACAATAGAGCTTAGAACAGTTTCAGTGAAATTCCAGACTTCGGGTATACGTTTGGCAGTTTTTCAGGATTTGCACTTAAGGAGATATCAGGAGAGTGGTTGCACTAGGGTTTTGTGCAACACTGTTATTCCAACACTCGGTTATATTAGAAATCATTTCGGGAATAAAAATATTTTTTGCCAAAAATATCTCAGGACTATAAATAGATTTCTGAACCAAATAATTCATTAGTTACATTTCCAATTAGAGAAAAGCCAAATTCTCCCTCACGGATCTTCGGGTTTTTATCCCAAAACGTGAGTACTTCAATCTAGTTGTATTATATAGCTTAGATTGTGCTTAATAACATCAAAATCACGACAGAACAACAAGATCTGTGAGTTTACTCCCCAAGAACATCTTGGAGAGTAAACTCCTTTTCGAAAGCCAAATGAGGCCTAGTCCTCCCTTAAGCCATGAAACTAGTTTGGACTAGTACACTAACTAATTTAGGGATAGAAAACAAACTCAAACAACAAGATTTGAGAGTTTACTCCCCAAGAACATCTTGGAGAGTAAACTCCATTTAGAGAGTAAACTCCATGTTAAGGGCCAATAATGTCCCAATGTCCCTCAAAGCCTTGGAAATGAACCTTGAAACTACCCATGACATGTTTAGACATCCAAAACAAATAAAATCAAGGGTTGAAAGTGAGTTCACGGCCAAGGAAGTTCTTGGGCCATGAACTCCATTTTAGGGTGTCAAAATGCCCTAAATGCCACCCTTAAGCCAAGAGACTATCATAGCTTCTTACCTTGATGTGTCTAAGACTCAAAACAACCAAAATACCAACACCCATAAGTATTTACGGCCGCAAACACATGACCAAATGGTCCATGGGCCGTAAACTGAAGTTAGGGGTGTTTAGATGCCACAAACACTTCCAAGGGATTAGGCATGAATTTAGAATGCTTCCTTATGACCTTTAGGACCCCCATAAGTATATTTGGCCATGAGTTTACGGTAGTAAACTCATTTGGGCCGTGAACACCTCAAAAACTCCAAAGAAGGTGGTCTTTCTCATCCTATGCAAGAGCTAATGTCCCCAAATCATTCCCTAGCTTTCATACTTACACAAACCCATGAGTGACCATGCGTTTACAGCCGTAAACTCCCTTGGGCCGTGAACTCATGGTAGTAAACTCATTTGTGTGCCTTATACCTTCCTATGTTGAATCACATGTGATTCCAACACTTGGTCAAGGTGTTTCCTAGTCCCGGAAGGTGTTATCTTTCATATAGTTGTTATAAACAATATATTAATGTCATTATGTGTCCTTAAATATCATTTAGGACTTATTGTGTCTCGGGACTTCATTCGTGGAACTTCTCATCCCTACAAGCGTACCCGCTAGAACCCCTCACAACAGGTGAGTTCATACCCCTTAATCAATGTTTTAAATGATTTTAAACGTTTTAATGGGGGGGGGGGGGGGGAATACAAGTAGAAAACAGTATGTTATTAAATCAATTTTATGTATTTTGTAACTGTGTTTTCACTCAGTAGATTTCACATATTTCAAAAGGTGACACATGAAGTAGTTTTCTATCTTAAAATACCTTGATAACAAAAGTATTAGTTTTGAAATGTTTATTTAAATGACATCAAGTCATTCTTAATTATTGTTCAAAACTCCTAGATATCTTGCAAAACCATTATTTTACCTTCTTGAATCAAACTATACTTATGCGCATATGTTCATTTATATGATAGAGATTATAGTTTTCATCCTTCGTTCAGTTTTCCCACACCCTGGTGTATCGAGGGTGCATAAATCTACTTGAACAACCACTTACCTTCTAATTAATTATCATAAGGATAGTTAGAAGATATCAAACATTATTACTACTACAAGGAATCACACAAGAGTCAGTTCATTCATGAGTCTATACCAATACCTTACATGATACATTAGTACACGTACTTACCTGTTACATGAACACACTTACACGAATACTATACAGGAACACTTCTACATAGGTGCATTATCCTGTATTCACTTACCTGGATACTTGTACTTAGAACTACGAGGATAATTTATTAGTACTTTCTGTGTAAATTATCTTTCCTATCCCGGTTCAATGGGATAGCTCGGCAGGACTTACCATTCTGAACCCCGCTGATTAGCACCAGTGGTCGATGATCATCTTTGGAGGTCTATGGTTACTATTTATATTAGGTAGATCGATATCTAGGCAGGACTAACCATTCCGAATCCCATCTGATTAACACCAGTGGTCGATGACCATCTACGGAGGTCTATGGTTACTATTTATATTAGGTAGATCGATATCTAGGCGGGACTAACCATTCTGAATCCCATCTGATTAACACCAGTGGTCGATGACCATCTACGGAGGTCTATGGTTACTACTTATACTAGGTAGATCGATAACCGGGGTCTAACCCCTCCACCCACCTGCTGCTGCTACAGAGGACAAGTGGACAATCTTCGGATGTTCATTAGGTTATATCTTTCGCTTATTGCGATGTTGTGTTAGTTCTAGTACCCAGTGACAACACTTAGAGTAGTACATTTTTTCTGTTTACTTTATTTTGTGATACTTTCACATAAACGATGAGTTAGAATAAGTACTTTAGTACTAAACAATTGAAGGAAAAACTATAATTTTAGCTACAAAACATTCAGGTCTTGGTAGCAGACTACATCTCAAACTAATAGAAAATAAGGGATTTTCTAGGGTTTTTCATACTTACCTCAACACTTTCATTAATGGTTTACATGGCATTCATACTAGATTTTCATAAGCAAGACAACGACACTTAATTACTTATGAATTCACCAGCTTTAAAGCTGATACTCTCTTTCAAAATAACTTGTATTCTCAGGTCATCAGTTAGACAGGTGCGATGGCCAAATTTTTGAGAAGATGGAGCACAGACAAGACTCGCCTTATTTTGATTATTCATATTATTGTTGTACATTATGAAATAACACACATGTATTAAAACTCTACTGATAATGCAATGGATGATGTTGTTGCTTGTTTATTATATTAAACTGTTGTGATACTGTACATGACGTCCTCCACCCCTTAACGTTTCCGCCGTTCGTGGTTTTGGGGTGTGACACGAAGGGTTTGGGGTTTCGCGACTTGACTCGTCGAGTCCAAGAACAAACTCGTTGAGTTGTTCATCCAACTCGTCGAGTGCATCCCCATCTTCATACTACTCGTCGAGTCCACTCGAAGGACTCGTCGAGTCGCTTCAGTTCTTAATCCATAAAATGGCTTTTTAAGCCATGTTGGGGCTCCAAACTGTAGATCCACTCTTCCCAAGCCTATTCCTCACGTAAAGTTGCAAACTTTATGTGAAACCAAAGGGATATGGGCTTAAAACACTCTAGGGCTAGGGCTTGGGGCAAAGTTGCTTTACCAACACACCAAAAACTGATACTTTATGGGTCTCTAGGCCAAGACACACCTAGAGCTGAAGGGATCCATCTTGAGGACGTCCAAATCCCGAAATGCATCATACTTGGTCCAAAATCTCATAAAGTGGGACATGAAGAGATCTAACAAATAACAAGAAAAGGAGGAAACTTGGTTACCAAAATGAGCAGCAAAAGAGATGAATCTTCTGGATGCACAACCTTCCTCTTGAACCCTCAACTCCTTCTTCTCCTTCTAGGCTTCAAGAACACTCAAAATCCTTCAATATTGGCTCACACACTCAAAGAGAGCACTAGGGTTTCGTGGGATAACTTCTAGACAATGGGGGCTACAAATGAGGCTGATAGAAGAGGAATAAGATGCTTAAATAGGGTACAACTCCCGGAACTAGGGTTTTCCCAACCCAGACCAGACTCGCCGAGTCAGTCTCCCCGACTCGCCGAGCCGGTCACTTAAGCTGCGACACGGATCACGCTCTGACTCGTCGAGTTCCTCCTTGGACTCGACGAGTTAACCCATTGACTTAGGGTTTTCCTTCCTTTCCTGGTCTTTCTTATTATGGGTGTTACACGGGTTTAACCCATTTCTTGTTCGATCCGATGGGTGGCTTAGTACTTGCTTTTGAACTTAAAGCCGATCGTCGAGATGACTTTGACCTAACTGATCTTGGCTTCACAAGAGCATCTCTTGCATTTTTCTATTTCGCCGACATTCCCTTTTTTCCCTTGGGATTTTGATTCTTGGCCTTGTGAAATTGATTCTTAGCCTTCTGAGCATTCCAGGCGCCATTGTCTGAACGTGACCTTGAGGGGTTTCTGTTGGAGTATCTCCCTATTGGCACGTTCTGCCACCCTTGTGTGTAGTAGGGAACGTATGCGCGATTTGGACAGTTTTGGGCAATATGTCCAGGTGTTCCACAGTGAAAACATGTCTTTTTCTACACTGTGAAGTTGTTTCTTCCTGCCCCTGGTGGCGTATCCATGCCTTGTCTCTTATTGATCCCACATGCACACTTGCAACAAGCACTCTGCTGCGCTGGAATTGGAGGCATGTATTTCTCAACGGCAGGTTTGTTAGGAGTAACAAAATTCGAAGCAACAGATTTTTAGTTCAAGGAGTCATTGGTTTGTTCAGTAGTGTTCTCCTTGTTCTCATTTTCTGCTACTTTACGTGCACATGAAGTAGAAACATTAGTATTTTCAACTTGAATACCTCCTGAAACAAATCCAGCTGGTTTGCCATATTGAAGATGTGCCTCCTTGTCAATTTCTTCCTATGTCATAAGGATGGATGTGTAGTTATGATTGAAAGGTGGAGGAACACTATCATACCCTAGACCCTTGTTTTAATTATCTTTGAATTTTAATTGGGTTTCAAATAAGGTCTCGACTGTCTGACTTGACACAGTATAATTTTTGAAACTAACATCCGTTTTTCCACACTTAATTTTCAAAAGTGTCATGTTCTTCAGTTACAGCAGCAAGTTGTCTCTTAATATAGTCATAATTTTCACACTTGTTGCTGTACTCTTCCTGAAGCTTCCTAAAGTCTTTGGTTTTTGCTTCTAATTCAGCCTTCAGGGGTTTCTGTCCTTTCCTAAGCTGATATTCTTCGTATTTTAGGTCCTCGACTTCCCTTTTTAGCAAATCATTATGTTCATGAAGAATTTTAATCGTATCTTCACAAGATAGAGTACATGAAACTTCATTGACCGGGATGTTTGTGGAACTCATTGTTTTTCCACATTTCAAAGCATCAAGTTCTTCAATTATAGCAGCAAGACTAAGATGATTGAGATCTTTTGTCTTCTTGATGACAGCCACATTCATATCCCAGGATTTCGGAAGTGAATTCAATAGCTTTTTGTTTATCTCAGATTTGGTCAAGAAGATCCCAGCTATATTCATCTCAGTAGTGAGTGTGGTAAATCGCTGGAGCTGAGCCTCCATGGTTTCTCCGGGAATATAGTTGAAGATGTTGAAATTTTGTCTTAACATATCCTGACAATTCTCTTTCATGTCTTCAATTCCCTTGTTGACCTCAAAAGCCATTAAAAGCACAAAATAGAAGCCAAACTCAAACTTAATAATCAAATTTAAAAATGTCCTTTGACTATAAACCTCAAAAGTCAACCTCAAAAGTCAAATTTAAAAAAATCAAACTCAAAAGTCAAACTTAAAAGTCAAACCGAAAAGCTAAATTTGAAATTTTAAAAGTCAAACGATAAAGTCAAAGTTTAAAGTCAAATGTCAAACTTGAAAGTCAAAGTCAATTTTTGAAGTCAAAAGTCAAAAATTAAAAACTATTATTATTATTATTATTATTATTATTATTATATTTTGGATGAAAAAAAAAATTTAACTAAAGAAATTGAGTTTTTGGGTTAAAAGTGTCAAATTTCGAAAGTTGGAACCGAGAAAGACGTCTTTTGTATTAAATTCCGCAGGAATGAAACAACGAATCAGGTAGTTGAGTTGGCTAACACGCTGAGTTTATGAACTAGAGGTCTCAGGTTCGATCCTCGGCACCTTCGAAATTCGCCCTTTTTTATTGAAGCGCGCCAGTAATCAATTGATGTTGTCGAGCCGTCCTCCAAGCCGCGATCCACCAGGCCGCAATCTCCGGCAACCGTAAACGTCGTCGCCGCCGACCGTAAACTGTTTCTGGCCGTAAACTCTTACCGTAAACCCTTCAAAGGTCGTAAACCTTCAACAGATACGCGAAAAAACGACGTTTTTCACCCTTTTTTACTCCAAAACTCAATCAAAAACTCGTTTTTATGAAAAATACAAAGAAGAAACTCCCCCCTTAATTTTAAGAGATCTACCCAAAAACGCAAAAATATTTCGAAAATAAGATAAAATAAGCTCCAGATCTGACAAAATTGACTGATACAAACCTCGCTCTGATACCAATTGTAAGTCCCCAATCTGCTTGTGTATCAATCAGATCCGTTTGATGGTGCGGAATTTCAATCAAACAGATGATGTCAGATCAAATAGAATCGAAGGAGAAGAAGAAGATAATGAATCTTGAATGATATGATTAGAATTAAGTCCCTTACAATAGATTCACACACACTGTTGGGCTGAAGTTTTGTTTTATATTGCGTCTTTTGGGCTCGTTAGATTAGCCTTTTATTCTCCGGTTTGGGCCTGTCCAACCGAGAGCCTTTTATGTATTGTATATAAGTTATCGCTTGCATGCATATTAGGTTAAGATTCAAGTTTTCAGTTTTAGCATTCCAGAGTTTACGATATTGCTTGCTTGTAATCTTCTAATCCTTTACAGTTGATGTTCTTAATCGAGCTCTTCTAAGGATTTTATTTAATCATTCGACACGTTTGATTCAAGCTGTTTGTTCTTATTATTGCGTTGTTAACTGTTTTATATTCATATACTTGTTCAAGATCTAATCGATCTTCTTAGATTAACAGTTGTTTTTAATCCCATCAATTGGTATCAGAGCAGGAGGTTGTGTAATCGATACACATCTTTTCTGTGAAAAAGATTTCCATTAGGGTTTTCCGCAATCATCGATATTTATTGAGCCGTCATCTTAATTGACGTATCTTAGTATTTATTGTTTTGCCCTAATCTGCTTTATTACAAGTCTGATCTTTGAACAGGTTTTTACGATCATTATGGACGCAACGCAATCAAACCCTATTAATATTTCCAACAGCATCGGTTCGACGACAAAGATTCCAATCTTGTACACCCATGACTATGAAGTATGGGCGCATCATTTCGAAGATTATGTGATTGGATCGGAGGACAATGGTTATCTCATATGGGAAGCCATCATCAGTGGACCGTTTTCTCATTCTACGTCGTCCAGAATCATTAAGACGCAAAAAGAGTACAATGATCTGCTCAAGGACGTGACGAATATCGCGCAAGATGAAAAAGACAAACTCCAGTGCAATATTAAGGCACTTAGGTTGATCAGATTCGCCCTTCAGTCCGACACATTCAAGCTGGTCAGCTCATGCACTACGGCAAAGGAAGTGTGGGATAGACTTTGTGAACTGTATTCCACAGACGAAGATCTTGAACATTCCATCCAAACCTTACTTCTATCTGAATTTGGTGAATTCAGGCAAGGGGCCGAAGAAACTGTGACCCAGACGTTTGATCGCTTCAATCATCTTCTCAGCAAGATGATCAAACACGACATTGAAAGGAAGCTTATCGAACAAAAGGTTACTTTCTTGAATGGACTGCGATCTGAATGGAGAGCAGTTGTTTCCACAGTCAAAGCCCATGAACAGTTTAAATCATATTCTTTGGCAAAACTGGTAGGTATTCTAAAGTCCCAAGAGAAGAATGTGGTTCAAGAGAAGAATGTTGTCTCTAGTCTTGGTTCGTTGGCCCTCCTATCTAAAAGTAAAGCTGTGGTGGAGGATGAAGAGCTCAACTTGGATGAATATGACCTCTCAACTGAGGATTATGCCATGATGGTATCCAATCCTAAGAGGTTCATAAAGAAGAGATTCCCCAGCAACAAAAACCGAAACTGGCAGGGGAGTTACAGCTCAGAAAAAGCAAACAATGAACCGAAAGCTGAGGAGCCCAAAAAGGAACCGAAAGCAGATGGCGATTCCGGAGTAAGCTGTTTCTATTGTGGTGGCAAGAACCACTACGCTAAGGACTGTGTTCTTAAGAAGATGGCTGAAAAGGACAATGGAAATGATGAGGAAGCTGTGCTGCAGAAGAGATTGGATGAGTTAAGAAAGAAGAAGTCTACCGCTAACCCTTCTATTAATGCTCTTATTGTGCAGGGTTCGGTCAATGACGATGAGTTCGGTAGCACTGAAGTTTGGTCTACTGACTCAGAAGACGAAGAAGTGAGAAAGCCTACTCATGGAAAGGCATATGTGGCTAAGGAGGAAAGCAGTGGTGGAAAATGCTTCATGGTGACTGAGGTGTCTCAAATGAGGGGATACAACACCGCTGGAGGAAGCAATGGACCGAAGGTGCAGGAGGATATGTGCTTTACGGCTAAACCACTCAGCCAGCAGTTCAATGAACTCGATGAACTGATAAAGAAGGTACAATCTGCTTTTATTTCATTTAAAGTACCACCATCCTCTTACGAGAAAGAACTAAAAAATATCAATACAAGAATTTCTCATTTAGATAGTAGCCTAACTCAAACTCGAGTCACCAATTCTAACCTGACTGATCAATTAAGCAGGGCGGCGTCGAAGAGTGAGGAGCGGCGAATGTGGATTGAGTTAAAAGAGTCGGAATTAATTAAAGTTAAAGACGAAAACATTTATTTGCAGAGAGACAATTTGAAATTGTTAAAACAACGAAATGTTTTTTGTTTAATAGCTAAACGTTTATATTCCAATATTACTCAACTTCACTTGGACTGTGAGATAGGTCAAAAGATCCATCGCATGATTTTGCCCTTTCTAGAATTTAAGGAGGATGAAATCGATGCCGAAGCTTACAATTGTGAAAGTGTGATATCGTCTGATGATGTCAATCCAACCTATATGTATGGACTGGACAAAATTGAGTCCTTCATTAAGTCCAAAGACCACAAGGACATGCTCAAAAACCTTTTGGACGAAAATGACCGACTTAAACTGAGAACCGAAACCATGCAAAAATTTAACTCTCTTAACGCCAACGTAAGCTCAGAAAACAAAATCGATGTTGAAAATTCATCTGAGCTTAATGAGGACGAAAACTTGAGTGAAATTTCTGTGGAGGATACGGTTGACTGCTCAGAATTTATTAAAAGCGAAACTGAAAACAACAAAAACCTTATTTCTGAAAATTCTGTGGAATTCGCTAGATTGTCCCAACAAAAGTCCCCGAAATTAGTAGAAAAAGTTGTTGTGTATCAAAAGGTCAGGACCACTCCAAATCAAGTATACAAGGTGACTGGAGTAACCGAACATCAAACAGCTGAACTCACAGCTATTGTTAACGAAGACAATGCTGATGGTTGTGATGAGTATTTCTGGGAAGCTCCTATTGATAATGGAAACGAAACCGTTGGTCTTTCTGAAAGAACCTCCTGGATGAAGAAAGGGAGGTACATACCTGAACCCTTGAACAAGCCTGATAATTTCAGTGAACCAAGTACAAGTGGTACCAAAGAAATTCCTCAAGAGGATGATTGTTTAGCAAAAGAAGACATTCCTTCAACACCTACAGCTCGAAGCGAAACTTCATCAGATACTACTTCCACTTCCTCAGGGCAAACTGAATCTTCTTCAGATATTCCATCTGTTCCTTCTACACAAAGAAAAACTCCTGAAGTTCAAAAGGAATCAGTCAAAGTTACAGCAAAAACAAGAGCGAACGTTCATCATCAACCTAAGCAGATGAGGGATAAGAAGATAGAGAGGAACCAAAGATACAGGAAAAATCTTTCTGAAAGGAAGCAATTCTGGCACTCCCAAAACGCATACTATACACACAAGGACAAGAATCTGAAGTATGAAAACAATCCTGTACGAAAGCCTGAAAGTTCCACTAACCGAAAGCCAAGGTTCGGTTCGCAAGAAGATACCAACCGAAAGCCAAGGTTCGGTTCGCAAGAAGATACCAACCGAAAGCCAAGGTTCGGTTCACAAGAAGATACCAACCGAAAGCCAAGGTTCGGTTCTGAAAAGGACTTCGACCGAAACCAAAGGTTCGGTTCCAAGAACAACACCAACCGAACACAGATGTTCGGCTCCAAAATGAAAAAGGAACAAGACTCAAAGGTTAACCCCACCAACGATCAAAAGCAAAAGGGTCACCTAGAGTCATCAGCAAGGAAGACATCTCCATCCAAATCCAAATCCTCTCTTCCTAATTCTTCTCGTTCTTTCACTTCCACTCATTCATCTCCATCTAGTTCCAAAACTAATCACGCTTGCCCTCGAAAACCTCATTCTTCAGCTGAACAGAAGGGAAAGCAAAAGGTCGATGAATCCAAACCTGAGTCCAAAACGAACATCCCTAATGTTCATAAAATAAAAGTTTTTACCATTAAAAAGAAAGATGAAACAACTCTAATAAAACGAACATATCTAGTTGACATCTCTCTCACTATTCCTGTTCCCATGAAAAGCTCACATGGACCCAAGAAACTTTGGGTTCCTAAATCTGCTTAATTTTTTGCAGGTTATAAGTGACGAGCAGTTTGACGAAGAATGGTACATCGACAGTGGCTGCTCGCGTCACATGACAGGGAGGAAAGAGGAGCTTAGGGAATACAGATCCCTTGCAAATGGTGGCAATGTTAAGTTTGGAAATAACTCTTTCGGGACCATAAAGGGATATGGGATGATAACGAATGGTGATTTTACCATAAGAAAGGTGGCCTATGTGGAAGGACTTCAACACAACCTCATCAGTGTATCTCATCTTGTTGGAGGTACTGGTCTCAAGGTTTCATTCGATGATGAAGGTTCGGAAATCATAGAGAAAAAGACAAAGAAAGTGATTCTGAAGTCAGAGCGAAAGGGTGAAATGTTTCCTCTGAACATGAAACCCATCAAAGGAAATCCAGCCATATGTCTGCTAACAAAAGCTCAATCCGACGAAAGCTGGTTGTGGCACCGAAGACTCTCTCATCTCAATTTCAAGGATATCAACCGACTTGTCACTGGAGGTCATGTTAGGGGTCTTCCATTGCTCAAGTTCGACAGAGAGCATTTGTGTGCTGCATGCGAAATGGGAAAGCAGAGTCGTCAAAGTCACCCATCCATAATTAACACAAAAGTTGTTGAACCACTCGAATTGCTTCATATCGATTTGTGTGGTCCTTCATCTATTGAAAGCATCGGTGGTAGCAAGTATATTCTTGTTATCGTTGATGACTTCTCTCGATTTACATGGGTGTTCTTTCTAAAGCTCAAATCTGAAGCGACTCAAAAGCTGAAAGCGTTCATCAAACAAATTGAGGTCCAGCTCAAGAAGGTCGTTCGCAACATAAGGAGCGACAATGGTCTCGAATTCAAGAACAAAGAGTTTGAAGAGTTTCTTGCAGAAAAGGGAATCAGTCATAATTTCTCAGCTCCCTACACACCACAGCAGAACGGAATAGTCGAAAGACGAAACCAATCGTTGTGTGAAGCTGCCCGAACTATGCTAAGTTTCGCTTCCTTACCTCTTTATTTTTGGGCTGACGCTATTTCTGCTGCTTGTTATACACAAAACAGGTCCTATCTCAACAAGCGATTCACGCTCACACCATATGAGATAATAAATAACAGAAAACCCAACGTGAAATTTTTCCACGTGTTTGGCTCAAGGTGTTTCATCTTTAACTCTAAAGAACACCGCAACAAGTTTGATGTCAAGGCTGACGAGGGAAACTTTCTGGGTTACTCACTCACTTCAAAGGCGTACAGGGTCCTAAACAAACAATCAAGAAGGATTGAAGAGACATACTATGTGACCTTCGACGATAGCTTTGTCAAGAAGCTACAGGCCATAGATGACACTGCCAGGGAAATCTTTCCTCAAACTGGTCAAGTCACAGTCTCAATCGCCAATATGTACGAGAACTTTCTGGATCTCTTTGACGAACCGGAAAAAGCTTCTCTCTCCGAAGCAGGTGCAGCTGACAACAAGATAGATCATATGAATAAGATTGTCGAAGATACTGCAAGAAGAATGCATGAAGGAGAATCGCCCACTGATGACTCTCCAACCAACAATGCTTCAGTCGAGGGGGAGCCAAGTTCTCATATCGAGGGGGAGCAAAGCTCTACAACACCACCCGAAGGTGCCCCTCCAAACGAAGGTGCTTCAATGCCTGAAACTCCAGCACCACAAGACACCCCTGAAACTCATGTTTCTCAAGACTCATCAATTGAGGGGGAGCATGATGATATGACGAATGATGACGATAGCCAATCTGAGCCCGAAGCGATGATCAATGCTGAACTATATCCAACCTTCGATCCGAATTACCCTCCTCTCACAAAATGGACCAGAGATCATCCTATCTCCCAAGTAGTTGGTGATGTATCTGAAAAGGTTCTGACCCGATCTCAACTGAAGGCAAAACAGACATCCTTATTCTCAAAAGTTGAGTTTTGTATGTTCAACTCATTCGTATCAAAAGTTGAACCGAAGACAGTGAACACTGCCCTTGATCACTCTGATTGGGTTCAAGCGATGCAAGACGAACTGAATGAGTTTGAAAGGAACAAAGTCTGGCGCCTCATTCCAACTCCTCCAGATGCTTCGGTTGTTGGTCTTAAATGGGTCTTTAGAAACAAAATGGACAAGGAAGGTAATGTCATAAGGAACAAGGCTCGTCTGGTTGTCAAGGGATACTGTCAGGAGGAAGGGATAGATTACGAAGAAGCGTTCGCTCCAGTAGCTAGGCTAGAATCGGTTAGAATATTTCTGGCCTATGCTGCTCACAAAAACTTTGAGGTTTTCCAAATGGACGTCAAGTGTGCATTTCTCAATGGAGAACTTGAAGAAACTGTGTATGTGGAGCAACCTCCTGGGTTCGTGAACGAAAAGTATCCAAATCATTGCTACATTCTGGATAAAGCTGTGTACGGCCTCAAACAAGCTCCGAGAGCCTGGTATGAAACGCTTACAAAATTTTTGAAGATGTCCAAATTCAAACAAGGTTCGGTTGACCCAACCTTCTTTCGTAAAAAGGAAGGTAACCACCTTATGATAGTTCAAATTTATGTCGATGACATCATCTTTGGCTCCACGAATCCCAGCTTAACAGCTGAATTCAGAAAGTTGATGGAGACTAAGTTTGAAATGAGCTCAATGGGTCCTATTAACTTTTTCCTTGGTTTAAACATAAGACAGGGACCTGAAGGCATCTTTATCAATCAGGAAGCTTACACTAAGACTCTCCTAGCGAAGTTTGGAATGATGGGAGACTCAAAAGTCAAAGTCCCAATGGCATTCGGCACCAAGCTGACCCCTTCACTAGATAAACCGGCTATTGACATCACACTCTATCGTCAAATGATAGGCTCATTGATGTATCTAACTGCTAGCAGGCCTGATATCATGTTTTCTGTGTGTTACTGTGCTCGATTTCAGGCTAACCCACGCGAACCTCACATGCTGGCAGTGAAGAACATCCTACGCTATCTCAAGCGAACCGCCTCCTTAGGTCTATGGTATCCATCCAATTCAGGCTTTTTCGTTCAAGCCTATTCTGATGCTGACCTTGGAGGATGTGGACTCGACCGCAAAAGCACAACTGGTGGCTGTCAATTTCTTGATGGGAAGTTGGTTAGCTGGCAATCCAAGAAACAAACATGTGTGTCGCTGTCTACTGCTGAAGCGGAATACATTGCCGCTGCATCCTGCACATCACAAGTGATTTGGATCCAGAGTCAACTTCGAGACTATGGACTCAATATGAAGAAGATCCCACTATATTGTGACTCTGAAAGTGCAATTAGGATCTGTCATAACCCAGTGCAACACTCTAAAACCAAACACATAGCACTAAGGTATCACTTCATCAAAGATCATGTGGAAGATGGAAATGTCGAAGTTCACTTCGTAAGAACCACTGATCAACTGGCTGATGTCTTTACCAAAGCTCTTCCTGAAGCATCATTCAATAAAATATTGCAAGGGCTCGGTATGATGGAATCAGAATCAGTTCCTCACACTACCACTCAATCTCAACCGTAAGAAGCGAAACCAACCGAACGTTCGGGTTCGGTTCAACCATCTGACTCGCTCATTACTTCAAAGCAGAGGTACTATATCTTCTTTCACCATCCCCATTACACTTCTCCATAACATTCGTTTCATCACTGTAACCCTTGAGACTCTCAGAAACTACCACTGAGGTTTATGGTTACACAACATCTGTGTTTATGATCTTAGTTTCGTGCCACTACGAGCTGAGTGAAACCCAAAATTCAACACCAAAGAATTGACGGTGACAAATTAATTTGATCAAGTTTTCACCAATGAATTGACGAATGTACCTTCATGAAATCTCAATTTTTTTCGATTCCAATGAAATTGTTACACACCATAACATTTCTTCCCATGGGATCTAGTTATAATTTTTATCTGAGATTTTATACTTATCCAAGTCACTTAAAAATCAACTCCAACCTACTTGTTCAACAGACTACACCGGTCTCACAAGTACTTTGTTCACTTTCGTTCTTATATCAAGAATTGAATTGTTGAATCAAAGCGAAACCACCCTTAATTAGTCTTATTAAAAGAAGCCTTTCAACATTTATTAATAAATGTTTGATCGTAATTCAACGGGATTCCACACTAACACTTTGAGGTCTTTCTTGATCTTGAAGGAAGAGATTCGTGCCCGGGATCATCAGTTTTGTGTCATAATTGACATCACAGATTATTCCAAAAAGAGTTGCTTTATTTCCTTATCTTTCACACTCTTAGCACGAAAATCCTAGATTTTCAAAATTCCGTTACTAATTATTTTACAGGCTGGTTTATTACTGAGGGATTACTAATGAAGTTGTGGCCAAAAATTAGCCACGTGGGTCCTCAATTGAATACAGCTGATTCAAAAGGGAAAAAGACAAAAAGTTGCTGACGCGGCGGAAGTTCAAAGGATAGATATTCAAACGATGGTAAAAAGGAGGGCGCGTGAATTTGAAGCGGCCGCGCTTTTTCTGACACATTTGGACGCGTGTGCAGTATTGAAGCGCCATCCATCTGGCATTAATGGCGCGTGTGGAAATGGAAACGGTTCCTCTCTCTGAACCGGCGCTTATTGGGCGGCGTGATCCTAGGAATCTGACACTCTCTCTCCTACGTCATCATCGCACGTCCCAACTGTCACCAATCAGTCACTCAAAAACACTTCCATATTTCCATAAGAGATTTGAATCGATCTTTCTCTCTCCTATCACCTACTATAAAAACCCATCCAAACCACCTTTTACCTCTTTACTGCCCCATAATTTCCAAAGCAAAAATACTTCCAAACTCTCTCCCGGTTATCTTCTTCTCCAACCTGCAACAATGGCTGAATCCTCTTCCGTCCATGCTACTTCTCAGATTCTTCCAATCCTTCCTCAGCAATGCCTTGTGATTGATCTGAACCCACTGGCCTATGATCCCTACATGTCGCCGGTCATCGAGTGTCTCAAATACTCCCAGCTTGCTCCGGCACTGTCACGGATTGAAACGGTGCCAATGGTGACCCTATCTCAGGTCTACGCAACGGCTTATTACGACAAGGCCGTTGACAGAGTCTTTTTCGAAGTGGCGGAACACAAGACGTCGATTTCTCGTTCCCGCTTCTGCTCTTTGCTTGGGTTTGCTGCTGACCCATCGCGTGTTCACCCGGAGACAATTCCGGTTGGTATGCTCTACAGCATGTTCTACAACATGGGCTACACGGAAGTTCTCACCTCCGTCGCCAGATTCAAGAAGTCATGCCTACCGCCCCAATGGAATGGGTTATTTACAGTTCTCTTCAAGGGACTGTCAGAACGAAGCTCAGGATCGGACGGGGCCAGTCGTCTTTTCCTGTCGATTATGTATGCGGTGTACAACGGGATCAATCTGGACTACGGATTTGTCCTTTGGCAACAACTGATTCAGAGCCTCTCTTCCACTTCCCGACACTCCGAGGTGTCACTAGCCCGGTTCTGGATCTTGATCACAAGATGGGCTATGGACAGGTTCGATGTCCAAACTGCTGTCGGTGCACCGATGTCTTCGATTGGTACGTTCGACACCACGAAGATCATCGTATCCGCTGCATCGAAATTCTCCTTCATTGGCTCTATCCCGGAGTCGATGTATGGTAGTGTGCCATCAGACAGCAGTATGATCAAGGCGATCAAGGAGTTAGGGCCATCTGGTCCGAGGGAACTGACACCGGACATGTTGAGATCGATCCATGATGCCGACAAACCGGTGGCCAGGGGTAAGAAGGCAGACAAGGGGAAGAAACCATCCAAAGCCCCAAAACCTACTCCCAAGAAGCGCAAACAACCGAAGGCTGCCTCGTCACCACAACCGAAAAGGAGGAAGACCCAACAAAAGCGAAAGCTAATCCTTTCCTCCTCATCAAGTGAATCCGAAGTTGAGAGTTCGGACGCTGAGGGATCACAAGGCGATGACTCTCCTCTACGAGGCAACACACCCCCTCGGTCCCCAACCCCGGAGATGGAACTTCACCAATCCCCAGTTCCTTCCCCTCCACCCACAATACCTATTTTCATTCCCACCATAACCCCTACTATACCACCAACCTCATTCCCTATACCTCCACCCATATTCACCACCTCAACCGAAACACCACCTGTAACCGAAACCCCTCCCGTAACCGAACCTCCATAAACCGAAACCCATACACAACCACCACCCGAAACTAACCCCCCACCTACTCAACCTGAACCAACCAAACCCATAACACCCCCAGCTTCACCACCACCTCAATCTCCAGAAGACGCCTCCGATGGCAATGATCAATACCTAGGTGGTGATCACCTGAACTTTGATTCGGTCTACTATAGTCCGTTTCAAGTTCAAAGTGATGAGGAGGATGATGCTCCTGTAACCAAGAAGCATCTCCGCGAGCTGAACGAGAAGGTTGATCAACTTCTCGCCTCCTCTTCAAACCAGCAGTCCACCTTATCTGAAGCTGCCCTTCAGAGGATCGTTGATGCCTTCTCCAGGGCTCAACATGATTCAGTAGCCTCAGCAACTGCTGCGATAGACGCCTCCACCCGAGCCTGTGAGGCAGCGACCGAAAAAGTCGATAAACTATTCTCCGACGCTTCGGACCTGCTAAAGTCTCTGCAGGAAAGCGCCAATGCCACAAAGACGACTCTTGAACCGATTGTTCAACAATTGGCCAAGTTCGTCTCGACGGAGTTGACTTCGTTCGCTACCCTCCGCCAAAACCTCAGCGACGACAACTCGGCACTCCGTGCCTCCATCGATGCCCGTCTGGCAAAACTCCAAGAGGATCTTGCGGCTGAAAATAAACTGATGGACGTCCTGGCGAGTAAGACTACTGCCCTCAAGGTCAAGAGCACCCAACTTTCCAACTCCGAACAACAATTGGAGGCTCTTCGATCCGAAAGGGAAATCATCAAGACGTGTGTTTCGGATGTCCACGCAGCTCTATCTAACATCCTCGAAGCACACGACCCCATCCTCAATCACTCGGTGAGGCGTACCCTCGCTGAGAAACTCTCTCCGGCCATGGATCTATTGAGTAAAATTGAAGGCCTACCCAGTTTCGTGTCCATTCCGAAACAAGGGGGAGATGAGAAGAAAGGATCGAAACCACCTCCTTCCTCAAAAGCAACTCACACAACCGAACCACCCCCAACTGGTCATGCCTCGGGTTCGGGTGTGAAGGACAAGGGTAAAAACATTGCAGAGGGAGGAGATGAAGATGAAGATGAAGACAAGGAGACTATTGCGGACATGTTAAAAAGAAAGAACAGTCGCAATACTGATGACGATGTCAGTCGTGTGGCACGTGAAGCTGAAGAAGCCGAACGTAAACAAAAAGAAGCCAACGATCTCCTTGAGAGCCGAAAGTTGCTCTTCCCTGCCTGGACCAGGGATCGGTTGATAAAAGAGGCCATAGAGACTCCAAGCATACTATGGCTCGAGCCGGTGATATCGTTCGACTGCATCAACTCGGTCGATTCGCAATTTGATATGCCGTTGACTCGAAAGGCGTTCATCTTCCACGCCTTCTCCAACATTTTCGAAGTCCCGCATCCGAACGATGAGCTTGACAGGGAGCTCATTGACTTTTATCTGGAGGCCGCTCGCCCTCAATACCTTACATGGAGCGCCCAGAAGATTGTCAATGTTCGGGTGATGAAGCCTTTTGCCGTGGGGAGATTCACAAACGTCAAGTTCAAGCTTATCCGAGGATCTGCAAGAACTGCTCACATGATCTCTCTGGCGGATCTGCCCAATCTGAACCCTCATGATTGGATAGTCTTGTACAACATCTTGCTGACAAACGAAGCCGAATATGGTCCCATCTTAGACCATGTCAAAAGGATGCTGGCATGCTATATCATGGAGGTGGCCCTAATGGATCAGGAGGTTGCCACAGTGTTTAAGAAGAAACCGAAAGTCAAGCCTGTGGGATCGGCCAGTGATCTAAACACAATGAAAATGGGCAAGATAGATTCGAGGCGAAACTCTGTGATGTTCACCAGAGCCGAAGGACAGAAATGTCTGTTCGCGTTAGCTGACAAGCACCTCTACACCACTACCTGCTTGGAACACGTCCTATCAATCGTCAAGCGGTGTAAGGACAATTCGGCTGATGACATCAAATACTTTGAAGATATGATCAATTGGTACATTCGGTTTAGACAGACCATCCTTTCCATAACCAAGTGTCTGTTTAGTACCGTGAAGAAGAAGGTACCAGCTTCAGCCGCCGGCCCAAGTAAGAAGTGAAGGTCTCGCTCCAAATTGACGCAAAGGGGGAGATTGTTGGGCTGAAGTTTTGTTTTGTATTGCGTCTTTTGGGCTCGTTAGATTAGCCTTTTATTCTCCGGTTTGGGCCTGTCCAACCGAGAGCCTTTTATGTATTGTATATAAGTTATCGCTTGCATGCATATTAGGTTAAGATTCAAGTTTTCAGTTTTAGCATTCCGGAGTTTACGATATTGCTTGCTTGTAATCTTCTAATCCTTTACAGTTGATGTTCTTAATCGAGCTCTTCTAAGGATTTTATTTAATCATTCGACACGTTTGATTCAAGCTGTTTGTTCTTATTATTGCGTTGTTAACTGTTTTATATTCATATACTTGTTCAAGATCTAATCGATCTTCTTAGATTAACAGTTGTTTTTAATCCCATCACACACAAAATGTTTTATGTTTCTCTCTAGTTTCTCTCTTGGCCGTACACTCTCTTATGTTCATCAATCTCTACTCCTCACCCCTAACACCTACATATACACAAGGGGAACATGGGCCAGAGAACATGGGTCGTAAATGGGTTTACGACCGTAAACCTGTTTACGACCGTAAACACATATACGGCCGAAAACACCAAGTAGTTTACGGTCTAAGACACAAAAAATACATTTTTCTAGAAAAATAAAGTATAAACCATATTTTTTACACAACACTAATATAAATATATCGGTTAACTTCAATATATCTAAAGTTAATAAAAAATTCAAACGGAAATCACATAAAGTATATGTGATGTTAAGTGGTTTTGACTAGTGGTAAATGGTTTTTATTCGGATGCTGATGCATTTCTTCAATAAGAAATTCTCTTTTCTTTCTTATTTTCACAATCCCGCTTAATAAGTTTGTGCTCCAACTTCCTGTGAGATTTTCTATCCGACGAATGTAGGTAGCATTGATGACTCTCTTCTCTGACGATTTGATCTCTGACGAAAACATATAATTGACAATTCTCGTTATTCCTCCTCTCTATTTCAGTATTTGACAACGATTTCTTCTTAAACAAAGATATGTGCTTTTCGTGCTCTCTCTCCTCTTAATGGGCTAACTTCTTTGCCATTAAAATTGATGACTTGGAAGGGTAAAATAGTAATTTAACCAGTTTACATATTGAATGTTGCGTCATGGGCGGTTACTGACTTGCTGTTTTGTACATGCATTTGCAAAAGAAATGGACTTTTTTTGGGGATTTGATTAAAAGTTCTTAATTCACTAGTTTTAGAAAAAAATTCATTGCTATCTTAATTTCTGGCAGGGTTAAGAGGTGAAACAAGATTTTTTTTTTACAAACTTTCATGTCTAATTTTCATAATATCAGATATAGTGCAATGTTTCAACCTACTGTCTAATATGTTTCCTTTCAATAGTGCAGGGACATTTTTGTCAATATGTTTTCCCCTTTTAAATAATGTTTTTCTCATCTGATTTAAAGTAATTTAAAACATGCGGTTAACTTTCATGTCTAATTTTCATAACATCAGATGTAGTGTAATGTTTCAACCTACTGTATAATATGCTTCCTTTCAAAAGTGCTGGGGCATTTTTGTCAATATGTTTTCCCCTTTTAAATAATGTTTTTTCTTATCTGATTTAAAGTAATTTAAAACATGCGGTTAAGACATGTTAACTGCAAAAAAAAAAAAAAAAAAAAAAAAAAACATAATCTTTCTCAGGAACCCAATATACAAAAAAAAGCTCTTAACTATATTGGAAAAATTCACAACGTTAGTAAGGTGGATTTTAAGGAAAAAAGAAACATGAAGTAAAATTGATTAGTGTTTGGTACAAAAAAAGGACATCGTTGGTTCTATACAAAGTAATCGTACAAGTTGTGAATTACTACCAATCTGAATCTCAAGGATCCTAATAATATTCAAAACCTATATTCCCACAAATAATCATAACAAACATAACATGATTTCATCTTTATCACCACATTACGTTAACTTTTCACAGCAAAGTCATGGCCCACATGAACCAAAATTGAAAATCATCTAAAAGTTGCAGCATCGATTTCTTTGACTACAAAATCTTTTTTTACACATTCCTTATATATATATATATATATATATATATATATATATATATATATATATATATATATATATATATATATGAAATCATTACCATGTAACCCATGTATATTACTTCACTAGGTTATAACCCGTGGACACTACGGTTTAGAAATTAAGTTTTTTTAATTACATTGTAACTTATTTATTTAAAATTGATAATTGATAATAAAATCTCTACTAATTAAAGTGTATATGTTTTGCAGTAATAAGATAATGTCATAACTATTGGTTGAAATTACGAACTTTTAGTGGTTTCAATATGCAATTGGTATTTTGTATTTGAACCTGTAAAATAGTAGAAAACAACTTATTTGAACCTGTAAAGTTAAATATATTTTTATTTTTATTTTATTTTATTTTTAAAATAATAATAAATAACATATTTAAAATAAATTAATAAAACATATAATCAATGGAAAATAAATTAAGAAAATTACCGTATTGGGTACAATGAATAACATAAGCAATAGGTGTACCATGAGACAATGATTTGGTATATTGTTTTTTGGATTTTCTGTTATCTAAATATAACTTTTTACTTTTTCTTCTCTCTCTAGCGTCCGTTGCATTTATGTCCTTGTTTTGTATGTAATGACAATAATAGAATACGGTTAAAAATAACATTAATAATTTAAAAGTAACTATTACAGTTATAGACGATTGGTAGCTCATGTAATATGTATAAACTTGAATACACGAATTGATTAATAATGAAATAGCAAATAATTTGGAGTCGGAACGGGTTAAAGGATATTTATAGGATAACCATATTAATGGTTTGAAATTATCTACTTGTTTACTGAACTCTAGTAAAAAAATGATCATTCCGAACCAAATGATAATTTTGCCAAAACAAAAAGTTATAATTTAAAAAAACAACAAAAAAAAGGGTTAGATTACTGAATGTGATAACTATTGATAATCTAAATCTTATTAAATAATCAATATCGAAACTAATACATACTTTATACCAATCTTTAAATATTAGTTTTTTTAAAATTAATTTACGTTTGCATATCATAGTTGGATAATATGTATGCATTTTTCTAATATTAAATATGACCAACTAACTATAGGGAGTTAAGATGTAAGTTTAAAAAAGGGAAAATGACTCTTGAGGGTAATTAACTTTTGCGTTTGTACTCATTTGGTCCCTTTTCTTTTTTTTGTATTCAATATACCATCGAACTTGTTGTTGGTGTTTACCATAGCCCTTTTGACCGGCTTTTGACCTGTGATAGCCGGTCAAAGGGCTATGGTAAACACCAACAACAAGTTCGATGATATATTGAATACAAAAAAAAAGAAAAGGGACCAAATGAGAACAAACGCAATAGTTGGTTACCCTCCTGATTCATTTTCCCTTTACTCATTTACAACAAATCCCACATCATCTCCTACTGATATTAATAACTTTTATGAGATTCATTCTTGCTTCTCTTCAAAACATAACCTACGAAAGGACATTATTCATACATGTACAACTTTGTAATGCACTTGAATATTTATTAGGGGAATCTTGACTAAGCAGGCGCATTTCATGACTACATTTACATTTCAATCAAATGATTTATCGTATCATGGATTCTAGACAAGTCTACAAACGAGTGGAATCATAAGTGCTATGATTTTTGAGTTTACTTAGCTTTAAGATCGAACTCATGGGATAAGATATAACATCAATATGTACAATACAATGGTGTACATCAATATTCATAACTGCTACAAACAATGATGTATTGTACATATTGATGTTATATCTTATCCCATGAGTTCGATCTTAAAGCTAAGTAAACTCAAAAATCATAGCACTTATGATTCCACTCGTTTGTAGACTTGTCTAGAATCCATGATACGATAAATCATTTGATTGAAATGTAAATGTAGTCATGAAATGTGCCTGCTTAGTCAAGATTCCCCTAATAAATATTCAAGTGCATTACAAAGTTGTACATGTATGAATAATGTCCTTTCGTAGGTTATGTTTTGAAGAGAAGCAAGAATGAATCTCATAAAAGTTATTAATATCAGTAGGAGATGATGTGGGATTTGTTGTAAATGAGTAAAGGGAAAATGAATCAGGAGGGTAACCAACTGTTGCGTTTGTTCTCATTTGGTCCCTTTTCTTTTTTTTGTATTCAATATACCATCGAACTTGTTGTTGGTGTTTACCATAGCCCTTTGACCGGCTATCACAGGTCAAAAGCCGGTCAAAAGGGCTATGGTAAACACCGACAACAAGTTCGATGGTATATTGAATACAAAAAAAAGAAAAGGGACCAAATGAGTACAAACGCAAAAGTTAATTACCCTCAAGAGTCATTTTCCCGTCCAGATATTACATTTTATTGTACATTCTACCTTTTGAAAGTAATATTTATCAACCACACATTTTAACTCCTTGACACCACAAATCTTCAGTTCGTCCATCCCTCCATCAATTTTTTAAATTGTGACTAGTTCATGTTTTTTCTAAATCATAATAAATTCGTAACTTCCAGATTCTACTATAACTGCAGCTCATTAACAGTTTATATCATGATAACATACAAACAAACTTTTGATGATCATATCCAAATGTGCCCTCTCAGGTAACTCATGTATAATACTTGATATAAACGAATTCTGCATATTTAATTTATGAATATTTTCGTCCTATTTTTCATTAAATTAAGTCAACCAATTTATGCTGATATGTAGGAATTGAATGTGAATGGACGTTGTGATTATATGGGCGGTAAAAGCAGATTGGAGATTTAAACATGAATGACACCTGGCAGGATAGAGTGTTAATAAAAACTACGCGGTAATCGTACTGGATCAAGTTTCACATAGTGCTGCAAAGTTTGGACCTTTGATGTAAAATGCCATGCCATCCTTTACTACATTTTTGAATCGATATATGTTTCTTTTGGAGACCGCTGCTTGAATTTTGTTCCCCTAAGAATATTTAATACAACAACAAAAACTTTAAAAGTAATTAAAAATAATGAAATATGTGTAACAAATATATAAAAGTAATTTTTGTAAGGTACATATTCATCAATTAAGATCATTTCAATTGACCAAATTTCATTGTTTTGTAGAAACACATTTGATGCCAAAGGTTTATGACACGAAGCTTGAAAGTCAAGTCATTCCTAGTTACATCCACATCAGGTACCAAGGTAAGATTTGATGTTGCCATTTATCTGGAAAAAAAAAGCAGAAGAAAGAAAAATTAATAAAATAGTTGAGTTTCTGTTATAAAACATAAAATGACAATTATGACATTTTATATTTATGAAATGAAGAAATTGCCTTTTGAGTAAATTAAATGAAAAATAAAGTTTCTGTTATAAAACTTTTAAAAGAGAAAAGTATGATGATACAATATGATAATAGGACAATAAGACAATAAATAATATTACATTGCCCTTTGAGTAAAAGAATGAAAAAACAAAAATCTCTGTTATAAAATTCACATAATTTAAACTTATGATGCTTTAAATGAAAAAAATAAACTTGTAGAATGCTATTAAATGCCAAGTTCATTGTTTTAATGGTTTTAACATAAATATTGTAAGAATCGGATTGTATAAAAAGGAGAAGAAGAAAGAAATCAAATAAAAAAACATAATGAAAATTGTTAACTGATGATGATTAAATTTGTTCATCCTTTTTTCTTTTGTTTTTTATATAGAATATTGACAAAGTATAGAAATTCAACTGATGGGTTCTATTCATACATGTAAGAATCGGATTGCAAAAGAAGGAGAAGAAGAAAGAAACTAAAAAAAATAGAATGAAAACTGTGATGATGATTAAATTTGTTCATATTTTTTTCTTTTGTTTTTGATATAGAAAATCGATAAAGTATAAAAAGTCAATTGATGGGTTCTTTTCATACATGTAAAAATCGGATTACAAAAGAAGGAGAAGAAGAAAAAAATAAAATAAAAAAACAGAATGCAAATTGTTAACTCATGATGCTTCAAATTGTTCATCTTTTTTTCTTTTGTTTTTGAAATAGAAAATCGAAAAAATATAAAAAGTCAACAGATGGGTTGTATTCATACATGTAAGAATCGGAATGTAGAAGAAGGAGAAGAAGAAAGAATTCAAATTAAAAAAAATGAAAACTGTTAACTCATGATGATACACTATGTGACAACCCAAGTTGTTCTTTTACACTTCCCCGTTACCGTTAACGGAATATTCCAGTTTATAAAGGTTCCGTTAATTAGAGGTCGTCAATTTATTAAACATTCCATTTGTTTACATCTTTATGTCGTTAAGTCGTGATAGAAAAATAAAAACTCGTTATACACATTTCCATTTAATTGGAAAAGTTAGTTTTTATTATTACGACCACTAAATCGGGTGCGACCAAAAGCCCCGTATAACGACAGTATTGGGTAGAATTCCACTAAGCTCCAACTCCCACCCATATATAAGGGGGAGTAAACTCCATTTGAGCTCTTTCCACCCTCTCTCTCTATATACTCTCCATCTAGACTCGTTTTCGCCCCGAATCCGCAACCAAACGCTTCCAAATCGTAAGTCCGCTTACCCTAGCTTATTCTAAACATTATGATTTGTGTTTATAGCCCAAAAATCGGATTTAGAAGCAATGGAAAAGGAGTTTACGGCCTAAGCTCCTCCTTAGGCCGTAAACACCTAAAATGAGGCCAAAATGACCCAAACTTGTCCCTAATGGCTTGGAAATAAATTGAGGTATTAGCCTAGGAGTGTTTAAACATTAAAACTCATGGATTTAGGGGATAAAAGAGAGTTTACGGCCCAAGCATATGCCAAGGCCGTAAACACCGCTTAAACATGTCTAAAAGTCCCAAAAACACTCCCAAACCACCCTTAGGCTTAAGACATAAATTAAGGGCTTAACATTTCGGGTTTAAACCATTTAAACACAATGAAATGAAGGCGAAAAAGGAATTTATGGCCCAGGTATATACCAAGGCCGTAAACACCCCTAAATGTGCCAAAAATGTGGTTTTTGCCCCCCAAATCGCCTTAGACTATTTCTATAAAATGCTAGGAAGGTATTAAGGGCTTAAAATCAAAGAGTTGTGGGTGTATGAGAGTTCACGGCCAAGCCATAGAGCTTACGGTCGTAAACTCTCAAGGATTGGTCTTTTGGAGCATAAACTCTAAACGAGTGCCCTTTTGGAACCCCAAATACCCCCTATAGCCTTGAATAATTACTAGAAGTGATTTAAGGGCTTAAAACTTCATTAAATCCATGATATGAGAGTTTACGGCCGTAAACTCCCTTGGTAGTTGTCCCTAGGCCGTAAACTCCAATATGATGCCCTTAGAAGCCTTAAACTCACTCATGCCTTTTTGGAATTGTACTTAGAAAAATCCCACTAACAAGCTAGAAGCCTTAAACACCCTAGAACCATTCACCATGAGTTTACGGCCGTAAACTCATGGTGAGTAGTCCCTGGGCCGTAAATGAAGCTTTAGGAGTTTACTCTCGGAGAGTAAACTCCATTCCTTAGCCATACACACCTTTAGACGCTACCCGGGACACCTAAACACTTATCCAAAGTGTTTTCCGCTCCTTTGAGCGCGTATACTTGTTTAATTAGTATTAAATATACTAATTGTATGTGAACATATGTCATCATATGTCAAATAGGTCATTGAGTGTGTTCGAGTCCTTACGTGACACCGAACGCCCAACCGGCGCCTTTGTCGGATCCACTTACGCCAAGTGAGTTCATACCTCTGAATGAACCTTTTAAATGTTTTTATACGTTTTATAGGGGGGGAATACAAGTTAAACATGCCAGTTATCATATCAATCACATGTGATTGATAACCCGCATGCACAAGATTTTACCACACTGTACACTCTTTTACCGAGTAGGACACTATAATGGTTTTCAAAAGAGATTTCAATTGTTTCAAAACTCTTACTTATGATGTTTTATCTAAATTCATTTTAAACTGGTTTATAAAGGTTCCAAAGATTTTAAAGGCTTTCAAACTTATTTTACCAAGAACACCAAATGCGATTTTCCTAAATATAAAGGTTTCCAAGGTTTTCATCAAAGTTCCTTTCACGATGTATACTTTTACTTGTTTGTTACTGCTGCTTCGCTTTTACTTATTTAAAACTCCTACTTGATAACGCAATTCTTTTGTGATACACTTATACCTGATGGGTGCTTATACTTATTCACACTCTTACTTAGTGATACGATTCTACTTCACTTATACTTGATATCACCTCTACTTTACTTATACTCGATACGCTCTTACTTCACTTATTGTCGTCTCTACTTCATGATACGCTTATACTTGTTCGACACTCCTACTTCACTTGCGACCGCTCCTACTTCACTTGTTCGACACTCCTACTTCACTTATGACCGCTCCTACTTCACTTGTTAGACACTCCTACTTCACAAGAATCACTTCTACTTGATACACAGTCAAGCGTAGTTAGATGTATGTCTGTGCTTGTATAGATGCATATAAATAATGATTGAAGGACTTAGGAAGGCTTGTTCGCCCTATTTCCTTTTCTTCGTTGAGATGTGGTCTGGTAGGATTGGATGTCCATCCGAAGGTCGTTTGATTCATTAGTTATATACTATGTACACATGCATAGACATATGGGTTTACCTCAGTCAGTTCAGTTAAGAGTCTCTACCTCTAGTCTGCACTTACGTTAGAAACACACTACCCACTATTTGGAAGTCTCTACCCACTATTCGGGATGCATCTTCAGGACACGGCCTTCTCTGTCGTCTAGTTGGTAACCAGAATCTCCTGTAGGGAGAGCGAACATTGTGTGTATAGATCTATACGGGATTGACAACCCCGCACCCAGACTGCTAGCTACAGTCCCGGCCTACCAAGCCAACGAGTGACAAATGTCATATTTTAGACGCTTGTAGGGCATCTGGTACTCTAGTCAGTATGGTTACGAGTATCCCGGGTTACCTTATAATTCTTTGGCCTTAAGGTAACGGTATTTCACCGGCAATTTACACTGTATGCTGGTAATTCATTTTTAGAGTCACACTGTTTTGACCTTACAAGACGTATCTTTCATTTAATACTGTCTGGGGTTTGTTTTCTCTGTTTTGACCTTATAAGACGTATCTTTCATTTGATACTGTCTGGGGTCTGTTTTTCACTATTTTAGACCTTACCAGCTGTACCTTTCATTTGGTACCTTCTGGGTCTGAGTCTCTATTTGTTAGACTGAACCAGACGTGTCGTTTGTTTAATACTCTCCTGGAGTCTATGATTCCTTGCCTTAGTCAGCAGTCCTCACTGCTGAGGCATATATTATTCCCTGATGTCGTTTGCTTTCCTCAATAATCAAATTCAGTATTTTGATAATGATAGCAATTTAGGGAAAATGCCTTTTTACCACATAACACTGACCAACCTTGGTAGAAGGCTGCTTTATTAAAGAAAATATAGGATTTTCTGGAAAGAACTCTAATACACAGTAAACACTTTTAACTACTACTTTATAAAGTTATTTGAATAAATGTCACTAAATACTTATGAACTCACCAGCATTTGTAAAAATGTTGATACTCTCTTTTCAAATAACATGTATTCTCAGGTCAGCAATTAGATAGGTACACCCCCGGAGCTGTTGATGAAGATGGCTTAGTACCTTGTTGTACTGTATATATATTTGCCTGTATTACTTAATACTTTGTAATGTAACCATGTAAAATTATTACTATTAATGCAATGTTTTGTTGTACTTTGATTACTATAATGCATGTGTTGTGATACTTGACATGACGTCATCCACCCCAGAACGTTTCCGCCGTTCCGGTTTTGGGGTGTGACATATTGGTATTAGAGCATTGTTTATAGTGAACTAAGTATATCAATTCATAAAAGATATACAACGTATAAACACAAGGGGATAAAACACTCTGACCAAGAATTATACTTTAAAATATAACCATATTTTACCAAAGTATAATAACATCAAGAATCTAAACACTCGAACAAAAGTATCACAAGAAGAACAAGAATAAAAGTCTTCGGATGTTGATCATTACCGTCAAACCTGGGCAGTTATGTAATCGTAAGCTGGGATAAATGTAACCTGATCAACTACATTTATCCGAGATGCGATGAACGTGTGCTCGGGAGTGATAGTGGTGTGCAACAGGTCTGGAACTTAACAACTAGGAATACTAGAGCCAAACATAAAGTTAAAATACTATAGGAGTATTTTGGAACACTAAAAGATCCACACTAATCCCATAATGATATTCAGAAGATAAGAAACATACAAGAATTAAAATACCATATGGGTATTTTAGGATGCAAAGATAACCATGTGTGAAGAACTAAAAAGATCCTTATTGATATACCTACAACTACAGAGAGTATACTCACAAGTTTATATATAATAAGGATCCCATAGGCTAAGAATGTGTGGTTTCGCCCTATTTCCTTTTCCTCGTTAGGATGTGGTTCTAGAGTAGTATCACATATTCGAAGGCCTATCGGATCTAAGTTATATATGATTTGTATACCCTGTGTAATCGTAGCAGGACTCGATATGGATCATACAGTGAAATGTTAATAATCTCTTAGGATTCTTTAGACATTTCCATTCTCGCACGAACCCTGTAGACAACCCTATCCACTTCAGTGCATAACAAAAGAGTTGAATTCGACCCCGAAGAGGTTCATTGAGAAGATTTCCTGTTCGGAAATAAATGAACTGGGTCGAGACTATTGAATTCACCAAGTGCCTATATCTTTTAGGGACGTCGGTGAGAAAATTCGCCTAAGCTTCCGAGATTCCAGTCATCCATCATGAAGTGGTGACACCCAGAGTCGGAATCAGAAGGAAGGCGGAGAAGAAATTCAATATGTCCATACGAGAAGAGAACCCTAGGAAACTACCCGAAGGAAACCAACGCCGATTCCAGTCAAAGATACGAGGCAGACCGAAGGAGCCAGTACATGGAACCCAGGAATTGTCTTTTCCTCGTGTTCGTCACGCTAATACACCCATAAAACTATACAATTTAGTGAGTTAGTGGTTACACTACTCACGCTATGTGTTAGGTAAATCGTCGTTTCCCGTTGCCAGATACACGATTAAGGCGGATCCCCGCACCTTTGTTGAGAGAATTTTAGCCATCTGTCCTTGTGAGCCTCTCTTTCCGCAGTTCCTTCCGAACCGTTCTCAAATCTCTCCAAGCCGGAGAGTGAAACCTTTCCCAGTATAAAGGTAACTTAGTAGGAACGAATTGCATCTTGTGGCCTTTTTCCGATACTTATACACCCACTTCGATTACCAGGACTACATCATAGGGATGTAGGTCGACACTTAGACAACCAACATCCGAGGCACGGGAAAATTTATGCCTAATACGTTCGGGACAGAAATGTCCAGGGCTAACCATCGTCTCTCATTACCTTGTATTCCTTTCCGTGTAGGAAAACCATGCCACCGAAGAAGCGTAACCAGTCCACAAGCAAGAAACCTGCTCTCTTATTCGATGAAGCTACGTTCCAAGTTGCAGTCTCAGCAACCGTAGCAGCTATCATGGCTCACCTGAATGCTAACACCGCCAATGTTAGCAAGGGCCCTGTCGGGATTTCCAATCTTGGCGATGGACAGCAGCAACCAACACTTTCATGCCCAGTCACCCAAGAACCTTCACCGAACTCACCAAAGAGAAAACTCAAGATTGAGGAGGGAAGTACCTCGGCTCAAGGACCTTCCGAAGGGCAACGAGCTGAGGTAGTCTATACCCCTGTCAAGCCTTCCCTCCCGACCTCAAGAAGACCATACCTAGGAGACCTTCCCCACTGCAGCAAGTGCAGCTACCATGATCATGGTGCCTGCCGGGAACTCTATTGTGCTAAGTGCCACATGTTGGGGCATACTGCTTGCGTCTGCAGAACCTCGGTTGAGTTCATTACAACAACCACCAATGTGGCGATCTGTATAGTTTGCCACCTACGTGGAGAAATGGGACACTTCAAGAAGGACTGCCCAACCGAAGGGAAAGACAAAGACACAGGAGGAGTCTAACTCTACTGCTTAGAGAGAAGCATCAAGGAACTCGGTAGATTTTGGTACGTCTCTCGATCTCAGATAACTAAACTAAAAACAATAAAAGATTAATTTAAAATGTAAATTCTTCCCCCAATAAGGCGAAAGTCGCAGCACCGTTATAAAATTTAAAAATTCATCAGGTAAAACTATAATGGCTAAACATATACGTTACGGCCATGTATATTTAAGATGGACAAACCTAGAGTGAGCGAATGCCGCCTCATTTCCTGTTCCTCGTTTGGTTGTGGATTGAGGGCGGGGTCGCTCAGTCAACAGTCCTCCCCACCTTAAATATATATGACTAGTATATGTGAGGCGATTATAGAAATGCCTTGTGAGAATCCACTCATGAAAGGTACTCTATTCGGAAACACTTAGGACTCTCTATAGTTCCGCGTCGACTATATCGGTCCAGGTATCCGCGGTAGTGATACACAGGACGAAACCCGAGACGCCTAGAACTTGTGTGTCTGTTCGGCGCATGACTCCATCGACCCTCACTTTATATCATGTCGGAGTGTGCCAACTTCGACGACTCTATTGATCATGGTTTGACTTCGTGCAACCATGTGTACATTCTTAGTGCTGTATAAAAAGAACTTTCTCCGTAGCCATGTCGGCAAATAAAGGTTCTCCCGAACCTAAACCTATCACAAATAATCAAACCTAATGCGATCCGTCAATCGTCCCTCTTATCTCAAACTTTCCGAAGTACCCAAGAGAGGGTACCCCGCGCCGTTGACCGACCCCTCGTAGCCAAATGAGCACCGAAGTGAAGGACATAGTAGATACTCCAGAAGACGACAACCATCTGAAGCATACTTCGTAGATTCCCCAGAAAGGCCCTTCGCACCTCGCACATCAGGTTTGTGAACCCAGAGAACAGAACTCATGAGACTGACCACTATAACCAGGTATATGCGTAAAGGTGGTATACAATTGAGATAAAAAAGATTTAAGGTGTGCGTTTCCTCCCTACTCCATGTTCCTCGTTGGGTTGTGGGTTTGGGGTGGAGTCGCACAGCTGAACATCCTGCCGACCTCAATTATATACTGCTTGCATACACCTGGTATTTGTAGTTAGGCTAAGCATGAGCTCTACCACGAACCTCTTAGAAAAGCCCTTCACCCTATTCCATAACATAGGAGCCAGAGTCAAGAGAATCACTGCGGGTTGAGCTATTAAAGCTCCGAGCAATGAGACCCTATACCCACTAGATTTGACCTAGACCGAGAAAACTCAGAACCTTCGGAAGAGTAGTTGCAGTAGATGCTCGCACAACTCAGGCACCTCGTCCACCCAGTTATAGACAAGTGGTGCTTATCATCCTCCACCCTCTCACAAGGAGGAATTCGTCGTCGCCCTGTAGACGATGAATTACACTTTCCGAAGTGAACACTAGGATACCGAGAACCACAAGATAACCTTCGCAGCCAACAATCCTTGATCAAGGGAGAAAGTAATTACGTTAAGCCTCGTGACCCAGATCCCGAAGAGATTATAGACTTGACACCAGCCTTGGTGTTAGTCGAAGGGTTATGCAGAAACATGCGTTTTCCGCACTAGAATAAACCAAAGTCTTAGAGATCCATTGGACTATTAGGTGTTCCACGAATACTCCCTCACGCAGGGATAGTAGAACCACCTCCCGAGATAGTCCAACACTCGTCTGGTGAAACCCTATCTCCCTGACCTCCAGGGTTTCCGCACCTCAAGCTTCGATAGTGAAGAATCATTTTGCACACGCTTGAGATAGACACTCTACAGCAAACCGATAACCATAGTCACGCAACCCACTTGACGATCTAGAAAGTCTCTATCAGCCAGTTGACAGAAAACACAAAACCAAAGACCACTCGAGATTCCTAAGAACCAACCTGAAGGACTACACTACCAGTACGGGAGAGAACGATAGGAACTTCGGAGTGGCGATCACACCAGTGATGATCTTGCCATAAAAGTACACTATGTTCTAAGTGCTGAAAAGCTCTACCATTCTTAGAGCTTAGGACCACCTGAGAATCCTTATGGAGATTTGGTCCAACCCTTTTCAGGCCGCTACTACTTTTGGATATACCACAAGATTCACACCCGATCGATCCACTTCTTAGACTTGATATGTGATTTCCCGACAACACTCTTCGTGCCTCACTCATCTTGATAGAATTCATTGAGAACCCTAACCTCGTAGATACACTAGTTGGAACCCACTAGCTACACTAGACGGAATCCGCATCCCGTACGTGAAGGTCTGTTGGAATGACAAACACGGACTAGAGTTCACTTGGGAATGCGAGGACAAACCGTATAGGAAGTACTCTCTTACCTCTACTTGGCCATTCATACCTACTTCCTTGCCTAGACCTGAATTTCGGGATCAAATTCCCTCAAACGGGGGGATGATGTGACAACCCAAGTTGTTCCGTTACATTTCTCCGTTACTGTTAACGGAATATTCCAGTTTATAAAAGTTCCGTTAATTAGAGGTCGTCAATTTATTAAACATTCCATTTGTTTAGATCTTTATGTCGTTAAGACGTGATAGGAGAAATAAAAACTCGTTATACACATTTCCATTTAATTGGAAAAGTTAGTTTTTATTATTACGACCACTAAATCGGGTGCGACCAAAAGCCCCGTATAACGACAGTATTGGGTAGAATTCCATTGAGCTCCAACTCCCACCCATATATAAGGGGGAGTAAACTCCATTTGAGCTCTTTCCACCCTCTCTCTCAATACTCTCTCTCTAGACTCGTTTTCGCCCCGAATCCGCAACCAAACGCTTCCAAATCGTAAGTCCGCTTACCCTAGCTTAATCTAAACATTATGATTTGTGTTTATAGCCCAAAAATCGGATTTAGAAGCAATGGAAAAGGAGTTTACGGCCTAAGCTCCTCCTTAGGCCGTAAACACCTAAAATAAGGCCAAAATGACCCAAACTTGTCCCTAATGGCTTGGAAATAAATTGAGGTATTAGCCTAGGAGTGTTTAAACATTAAAACTCATGGATTTAGGGGATAAAAGAGAGTTTATGGCCCAGGCATATGCCAAGGCCGTAAACACCTCTTAAACATGTCTAAAAGTCCCAAAAACACTCCCAAACCACCCTTAGGCTTAAGACATAAATTAGGGGCTTAACATTTCGGGTTTAAACCATTTAAACACAATGAAATGAAGGCGAAAAAGGAGTTTACGGCCCAGGTATATACCAAGGCCGTAAACACCCCTAAATGTGCCAAAAATGTGGTTCTTGCCCCCCAAATGGCCTTAGACTATTTCTGTAAAATGCTAGGAAGGTATTAAGGGCTTAAAATCAAAGAGTTGTGGGTGTATGAGAGTTCATGGCCAAGCCATAGAGCTTACGGCTGTAAACTCTCAAGGATTGGTCTTTTGGAGCATAAACTCTAAAGGAGTGCCCTTTTGGAACCCCAAACACCCCTATAGCCTTGAATAATTACTAGAAGTGATTTAAGGGCTTAAAACTTCATTAAATCCATGATATGAGAGTTTACGGCCGTAAACTCACTCATGCCTTTTTGGAATTGTACTTAGAAAAATCCCACTAACAAGATAGAAGCCTTAAACACCCTAGAACCCTTCACCATGAGTTTACGGCTGTAAACTCATGGTGAGTAGTCCCTGGGCAGTAAACTAAGCTTTGGGAGTTTACTCTCGGAGAGTAAACTCCATTCCTTAGCCATACACACCTTTAGACGCTACCCGGGACACCCAAACACTTATCCAAAGTGTCTTCCGCTCCTTTGAGCGCGTATACTTGTTTAATTAGTATTAATATACTAATTTTATGTGAACATATGTCATCATATGTCAAATAGGTCATTGAGTGTGTTCGAGTCCTTACGTGACACCGAACGCCCAACCGACGCCTTTGTCGGATCCACGTACGCCAGGTGATTTCATACCCTTGAATGAACCTTTTAAATGTTTTTATACGTTTTATAGGGGGAATACAAGTTAAACATGCCGGTTATCATATCAATCACATGTGATTGATAACCCGCATGCACAAGATTTTACCACACTGTACACTCTTTTACCGAGTAGGACACTATAATGGTTTTCAAAAGGGATTTCAATTGTTTCAAAACTCTTACTTATGCTGTTTTATCTAAATTCATTTTAAACTGGTTTATAAAGGTTCGAAAGATTTTAAAGGCTTTCAAACTTATTTTACCAAGAACACCAAATGCGATTTTCCTAAATATAAAGGTTTCCAAGGTTTTCATCAAAGTTCCTTTCACGATGTATACTTGTACTTGTTTGTTACTCCTGCTTCTCTTTTACTTATTTAAAACTCTTACTTGATAACACAATTCTTTCGTGATACACTTATACCTGATGGACGCTTATACTTATTCACACTCTTACTTAGTGATACGATTCTACTTCACTTATACTTGATATCGCCCCTACTTCACTTATACTCGATACACTCTTACTTCACTTATTGTTATCTCTACTTCATGATACGCTTATACTTGTTCGACACTCCTACTTTACTTGCGACCGCTCCTACTTCACTTGTTCGACACTCCTACTTCACTTACGACCGCTCCTACTTCACTTGTTAGACACTCCTACTTCACAAGAATCCCTTCTACTTGATAGACACTAAAGCATAGTTAGATGTATGTATGTGCTTGTATAGATGCATATAAATAATGATTGAAGGACTTAGGAAGGCTTGTCCGCCCTATTTCCTTTTCTTTGTTGAGATGTGGTCTGGTGGGATCGGATGTCCATCTGAAGGTCGTTTGATTCATTAGTTATATACTATGTACACAAGCATAGACATATGGGTTTACCTCAGTCAGTTCAGTTAAGAGTCTCTACCTCTAGTCTACACTTACATTAGAAACACACTACCCACTATTTGGAAGTCTTTACCCACTATTTGGGATGCATCTTCAGGACACGACCTTCTCCGTCGTCTAGTTGGTAACCAGAATCTTCTATAGGGAGAGCGGACATTGTGTTTATAGATATATACGGGATTGACAACCCCGCACCCAGACTGCTAGCTACAGTCCCGGTCTACCAAACCAATGGGTGACAAATGTCATATTTTAGACGCTTGTAGGGCGTCTGGTACTCTAGTCAGTATGGTTACGAGTATCCTGGTTTCCTTATAATTCTTTGGCCTTAAGGTAACGGTATTTCACCGACAATTTACATTGTATGCTGGTAATTCATTTTCAGAGTCACACTGTTTTGACCTTACAAGACGTATCTTTCATTTGATACTGTCTGGGGTCTGTTTTTCACTGTTTTAGACCTTACAAGTTGTACCTTTCATTTGGTACCTTCTGGGGTCTGAGTCTCTATTTCTTAGACTGAACCAGGCATGTCGTTTGTTCGATACTCTCCTGGAGTCTATGATTCCTTGCCTTAGTCAGCAGTCCTCACTGCTGAGGCATATATTATTCCCTGATGTCGTTTGCTTTCCTCAATAATCAAATTCAGTATTTTGATAATGATAGCAATTTAGGGAAAATGCCTTTTTACCACATAACACTGACCAGCCTTGGTAGAAGGCTGCTTTATTAAAGAAAATATAGGATTTTCTGGAAAGAACTATAATACACAGTAAACACTTTAACTACTACTTTATAAAGTTATTTGAATAAATGTCACTAAATACTTATGAACTCACCAGCATTTGTAAAAATGCTGATACTCGCTTTTCAAATAACTTGTATTCTCAGGTCAGCAATTAGACAGGTACACCCCCGGAGCTGTTGATGAAGATGGCTTAGTACCTTGCTGTACTTTATATATATTTGCTTGTATTAGTTAATACTTTGTAATGTAACCATGTAAAATTATTACTATTAATGCAATGTTTTGTTGTACTTTGATTACTATAATGCATGTGTTGTGATACTTGACATGACGTCATCCACCCCAGAACGTTTCCGCCGTTCCGGTTTTGGGGTGTGACACACTAACCTGATGATTTTGGTATTCTGTGAATTCTGTGAATAAAACTGAAAGGTTGTCAAATTCTGTGGAAAGGGTTAATATTAAGATGATGATATTGATGATATTTGATGATATAAACGTATAAAAATTAGCCTATAAATCAGGAATCAGTATCAATTTAGTTTTATATTGATTTATTCGAATTCAGCTAATTTTGGATGTTTAGGATTATTAGGATTTATTTTAGGATATAAATAAGATAAGATAATGAATTCCGTATATTTAATTATGTGTATTTAAATTCTGCATATTTTCTTCCTAATTTTAAGCATATTAACTCAGCCGGTTTTTTATTTTTTATGCTAAGATGTGGGATTTTGAATGTGAAAGGATACTGTGATTATATGGGCGGGAAAAGAAGATTGGAGAATCATGAAGGAATGACATGTGACATTATGTAGTGTTAATAAATGGACATGTGGCATTTAGGAGAGGCTTTTATTAGGCATGGAGATATGAATATATATTTACATATATATTTTCACACTGATTGTTTGTTACTAAAGATATATAAGTTGTAAAAACAATAAAAATATATATAATAAAATTAAATCTTACACAAATTAAATATTCATTTTTTTTCTAATCCATCTTTTCAATCCCGCCAAACCAAAACTCCCTGTATCTACTCCTTGAAAACCGATTCCCTGGTAATTAGGCATAACTGCATAAATTCCCTATGTCAAGGATAATTTTGGTGGTGGACGTCTGTGCTCGTCCTGCTTTCCTTTCGTCTTCTAGGGTCTGTTCGGTGCTTCTTACTATCGTACTCCTACACATTCTGGTAAAATTGCTTTTATGTCTTCCATCTTGTTCCTAATCTTCATCTTTTATAACTATCAATGATAGTAAAATTAATCATGTAGTTTAACTTGTGTTTCTACAATTTCTACATAAATCTGATCGACCTTTTGTAGTTCTACATATATGTTATGATTTTTTTTGGTTGTTAACATTATTATATCAAGTTATGTCAGATCATGTTTGGTTGAATTTTTTTTCCTATGCATATGTTAAAAAGTAGTAGCAGTTCCTATGCATCTTTATTGCTTGATATTAATTTGTACATTAGTTTTTCATAGGGTATATATCGGTCATTTATCTATTGTTGTCTACCATACTTCTTGATTTTATCAGTTTCAATATACCCTCTTTGTTTATCTGTAAACCTTATTTCCTTATAATATTTCATTTCTAATTTTTTATTACAGAAGAGATGCCTCCGTTCCCATCGAAAGGACATCCAACAAGGCTGCATAAGAATATGCATCGGTTGTTACAAAGGTACACGAATGAACCATCCAGCCCTACATCCACATTGACCATAAGGCCGACAACATCTGCCTCCCCACTGTTTGGTACTCCATCAGCCATAATATCCAACAATTCATCCACACCATCACCAACATTTTCCCCTATATCGACACCGACACTAACACCAACAACATCTACCCCCATAATGTTTAGTACCCTATTAGCCCCTTCATCCACATCATCCCCACTATTTAGTACCCTATCCACCCCTTCATCCATATCAGCCCCATCTTCATCCCCTTCATCTACAACAACCCCATCATTTGTCCCTTCCTCCACAACAACCACATCGACACCGGTTGCTATTGAACAACAAGATGCACTACTAGAACAATGCATGCATATTAAAGTTCGGGCAAATGCGTAAGTGAAAATACTAGTTGATTTTCATATTTTTTTTGTTTAAGTTCGATTAGTTCATATTATCATGCATTTTTTTGTTATGTAGATTATTACCTTCACATAAATGTTCGTCCATAATTAAGAAAACATTCCTAGATAAAGTGGACGAAAATGGATATAAGTGGGTGACTTTTAGTGACGAGACAAAACATTTTTATTGGGAAGAGTTTCAAGTAGATTATTTATTATTATGCTTTTGTGTAATTATTAGACACACAGTTCACTTATTATAACTTAATTGCTATTATGTATTACAGAAAAAATGCCAGTGGGATGTTGCTATTGGTGACTCAGTCGTCAAGGCTGCTTGGGAATAGAAGGCCAAAGAAAGATATCGACGGTACATCTATGACATAAGCATAAGAAACCCAACTCGTGAAAAGCCATGTCACATAGAGTTACAAGTATGGAATGCTTGGAATGCAATATGGAATTCAAAGGACTTCAAGAAAAAATCATAGTAAAATAAAAAAATAGGCGTAAAGGTGTAGTAGGTGGAAAAGCTCCACCTACCCATAATGGTGGATCGACTTCACATCAACAAATTGTTGCTGATATGGTAAGTGTTTTTTTACCTATTAATATTACCTTTAGCATCTTATTTTCATTTTATCTAATGGACGCATGTTTTTAAATTTTTATGGCATATTACATTCATTTTTACTTATGACCACTCTATGGAAAGTGTTATAGCACCCTATAATATATGTATAATATAACCACCTTCTTGGTTTATTATTGGTTAATGTAAATTATTAAAGGCTAGTATGATAATTTATTTCTTTCATTACATCTTGTGGTGATCTTTGACATATATTTGGTATTAATGTAGGAGGAATATACAGGAAAAGCTTTGTCATGCTATGAACTATTCATGTTTACTCATACTAAGGATCATGACAGAAAGACATTTCAAGTTAACAAAGCTAAAGAAGTTCATGTAAGTTTATTTGTAATTTACTTGATAAAAGGAATTAAAAAATCTTTTATAAAATATAAATATTAATGCAACAATATCATTGTAGGATTTGTTTGTGTCTCGACGTGCTGATTTGGCATTGCTAGGAGGAAGTTCCAGAAAGCGAATTATTTTATATAGCTATTGGAGGACATGACCGTAAGAAAAGAGTTTATGGGCTTTGATCATATGGCAGGTCCATTTTTCGTGAAAACTCCTCTCAAACATACACTTCACCGGATTCAAGTTTTGAAAAACATCATCTCGAGACGAAGATCCAGAAATTAGAGGAAACCATAGACCAACAAAGGATGGAGTTGGATGACGTGAGAAACATGGTTAATGATATGAGAAGCACAAATAATCAGTGATACACTTTTTATTGATTGCATTTTAGGGTTTCTAGTTGAGTTTGAGTATTAGCCTAATTTGGTTGGTGCTTTGGACAAAAGGGTATTTTATTTGATGATAAACTATTTTTTTGTTAAGAATTTTTGTAATTTTTTTTATTGTTATTGCAAATTTAGAATCTTGATTTTGTTATAAATTTGCTTTAGGAAAAAACTGAATCATGTTTGTATGTTTTATTAACTAATCATGTCACCATTTTTTTTATTATTGATATTTTTACAGAGTTATTATGGATATTTTTACGTTGTTATTATGTAGTTGAATTATTATGAATTTTGCTATGGAATCTATTTCGTCATATTTTTCTGCAACGGAAATATGTTGTGGTAAATTTACTATGGAATATTTGCAACAAAAGTATATTATAGTAAATTTTCTATGGAAGTAGATTGTAGCAAATTTACTACCAACTATCTGCTACAAAATTATATCGTAGTAGATTCACTATGGAATATTTGCTATGACATTACCCATAGTGGATTTGCTATGGAAATTAGCTACGGACATGGTTTGTAGTTAGTTTGTGACAGATTAACTATGGATCGGTTCGTAGGTAATTTCCTACGGACGTGCTATAGAAAACAATTATAGTTAATTTGGGACAAATTAACTACGGATCGTGTCATAGGAAATTTGCTACGTACATGCTACGAGCAACAATTGTAGTCAATTTGCTACGTCACTGCTACGGATATAGTTTATAGGTATTTTATTACGAATAAGTCTGTTGCAAATTCCGTTGCGAAGGTCCTACGGATTCCGTAACAAAAGTTTAGTAATGAAGATTTTTGCAACAGATGGGTTCCGTCGCAAATTTCGTCTCTAATCACACTTAACTACGAAATATCATGTTTTAGCTATGAAATTTTTCCGTAGTTATTTTGGATTTTTCTTGTAGTGCCTCGTACACTTGATCAACAACAACTCATAGTATTGTTGATGCTTTCGAAATATTATCATCATCATCATCATCACTTTTTGTTTGACTATCTTCGATTGTCACATGGTCAGGATCATGAACTTTTGAAGTCGAGGGTTCGTCAATGTTAATTTTAACCAAAGAATCATTGCATTTTTGTTTACCCTTCGCTAAAGAAGTGACATTAATGACAAATAACTGAGAACAATCAACAATTTCTTCTGTCTCAATTTAACTCATATCATCAGAATCATCTTCGATATCAGCAAAATTGTTTTGAGAGTTAAGTGTCAAATTCTCAGTTCTTTTCAAAATTTTGATTTGTTTGATTTTGGTCAAAGTCTTATTTTCAATTTCAACTAATTCATTTGCATCCAAACATTCATCAATTTTCACTATTCCATATGCATAAGAATCATTTGGGACTTTTTCTTATTCTGATATTTTCTTTCACAGTCATAGGAAGTTGAATCTATTTTCTCCCTTTCGAAAGCTAAAAAGGGTAAAAGTTTCATACGTTGTTCTTTGCTAATATCCGACGAATGATGTAAAGCAGTTAATTTTGCATACAACATCTTTGCAGTTTTACAATACATATTCCGTTGTTTATGCAAATCTTTATTATCAGATCTTAGACTATCTCTATCACACATTATATGCGTCAACTGTATGTCTAAGTGATCTATATAAGATTTCTTAGTCTCCAAAATCCTATGTGTCTCTAGCAGTTGAATATTGGTCTTTTTAGCATCATTACTAGTAGAATTAATCAAATCCTTAACATAAGTAATTGCATCATCAAACTCAGATAACATCAAAGTGTAAGCATTAAAAGGAATTTTAAAGGATTACAAAAGAGAACGTACCTATGAAGTCATGGGTGACTTGTGAGTTGATGTCGAAAGAAAGCACTTTCGAGTAACTTTCTCTTCCTCCTCTTCCTCATTCTTTGCGAACATGGCCCCATGTATTGGGTTTCACATTCTTCATCATCAGAACCTGATGACCAGATTTGGTAGGTTCCTTCCTCTTCATCTATACCCCTAGCCACAAGTGACATCCCCTTCGCTTTTACTCTTACTTCCTCCAATCTTTCCACATAATATGCTTCATATTTGACTATGTTTTTCTTTTCATCCCTCTTTCACAACATGCAATCATTAGCCATATGATTCGCTCCATTACAATAATGACAGTTGAATCCAGAGTCACATTTTACCTTTTTCTCGATTTTCGCATCTTCAGACTTGATCTCCTTCTTCTCTACTTTCTTTTCTTCACTTATAGACTTTCCAACAAAACTTCCTTTAGCATCACTCTCTTGAGACTTCACATTAAAAGGCTTTTTGAAAAACTTCTTTACTTGGTTGTTTAAGTAAAAAGCTACAACTTTGTCATCTGAGTTGACGACCAGACCTTCATCTTCCGAATTCTCCTTTTCAGCTATTTCTTTTTCAACATCTCTTCCAGCAACTTTCGAAATGAAAGCAAGTGGACCACCAAGACAGATCTTCGATTCCTCAGTATTTTCGTTCACTTCAGATTCATGTGCTTTCAACACATTGTAAAGTGCAACATCCCAAGTAAGAATCAAGAGTTCCAGGGAGTAAAGAGTAAATTAAGTCAGGGACTCGACGACTAGGTCCTCTTACTCGCCGAGTCCGAGCAGGATATTGTCACAGGTTAAGTGGCCAACTCGCCGAGTCAGAGATGGACTCGACTAGTTGGTGCTGAAGGGAGAAAACCCTAATTCCAGGAGTTGTGCCCTATATAAAGCACATTATAGCCACCCTCAGCCTCTTTACTGCCCATTTGAGTTCCAGAAACCCTAATTAGTGTGTGTGAGCCTCCATTGTTAAAGTTTGAGCTTGGAAGAAGAATTTAAGAGGAGAAAGTTAGAAGATCAAGGGGCTAGCATCGGGAGATCATTGTAGATCCGGAATCTACTCCTTCTTGGGCACATTTCTGAGGTAAGAAGTTGTTACCTTGAGTTTTCTCCTTCTAGATCCATTCTTGGTTGTTTTTTTGGGAATTTTAGCTTGATTGGAATCCATTTCAGGTTTAGAGGTTAGATTTGAAGTTGCAACTTCGGATCTAGGTTAATAGTGAGCCATGGAAGCTTAAAGCATCAGCCATGGGGCTTGATTTAAAGTATCTTTGTCCCTAAACCTCCTTGTAGCTTGATTTGAGCTTGTTGAGCCTTGCATGCACGTAAAGTTGGAAACTTTACGTGTGAATCTGGCCCTAGGAGTCCAGAACTATGTATTGGAAGCAATGATATGGCCGGAAATCGTCTGAATGAAGATTTCACGTTTGGACTCGGCGAGTTGGAAGAACAACTCAGCGAGTCTGTTGAAGAATGCCTTGGACTCGACGATTCTAGTCGTGGAACACTAACCTTTTCTGGTTAAGCCTCGAATCGGTGAGTCGAGGGATGAGTCGGTGAGTTAAACAAGATGGGACTCTAAGATTGTTGGACTCGACGAGTCTTGGGGCGACTCGGCGAGTTGAGTCATGTTATGGGACTTTCTGAGTAAAGGAACTCGACGAGTCGACGGGTTGACTCGGCGAGTAGGGTCAACCAGGAAGGTTGACTTTGACTGAGGACTTTAACTTTGACCAAGGGTTGACCAACTTGATTTCCAAGGGTATTTTGGTAATTATTGGTATTTATTTGGATTTGGTTATTTGGTAGTGTTCAGTGGTCGAGTTTGTGTTGGTGGTTAGAGCAGCGTGATCTTACCTCTTCAGTCAGCCATAGCAGGTGAGTTATCCTCACTATATCAACATGTTCTAAGGCACCAAGGTCGGCCCTTTATCGGATGGAAATTCGGGTAGTTGTTGTTATGTTATTGCTTTGCTATGTCTGCATCCTGGTAGTTAGGATGGTACTGATGGGTTTTGAGCAATACATCATCCCTATGGTGTACATGCAAACCCTAATAGCTTTTGGATCTAGTTTGTCTAATGAACATGAAATTGAATATCCAAAGCTATAAACCCTAGATCTAACATATAATAAACTGAATTAGGGTTTAGAGAATTACCTTTGATTTTTATATTGCAATAACAATCAATTCCTTGCTTTGATTGGCCTCATAAAGCTTAGTGCCTCAAGTGTTGCACCTTTAATGGAGTCACAAACACCATATGCAACTTGGATGAAGAGGAGAAGAAAGGAGGCTGCCCAAAATGACTAGAAACCCTAGAGAATCAGTTGTACAAGTTTCTGGGGCATAGGGCCCCTTTATATACATGTAGGCTATTAGGGTTTACAACTAGGAAACCCTAATCTGGCTGCTTAAGCCCTAAGCCGCCCATGGACTCCTTAAACATATCCCTTGGACGATTTCTAATGGGCTTCCCATAGAATTCGTCCAACCTATATATTATTAGGTGATCCATAGCCCAATTATAATTATCTTATAATTACAACTCCAGTCCCCTAAGTTTAATTAATATCTTTTAGCCACAAAATTAATTATCAATTAATTCTTGACTAATATTAATTAAACAATATGATTTCTCCTTTAATATATAATTCTCATAATATATTAATAAATCATATTTAAACCTTTCTCTGCTTAATTCATCCTACATATTGCTATGGTGAAGGCAACCCAAAAGGACCATGCTCATAATCAGGTCAAGTACATACCAAAATAGTTATGGACTTAGACACTTATCCAACAGTCACCCACCTGGATAAGTCTAATAACTATTTTCCATATAACTTCAAAACCTAATCAGCAATCATTGCTTTCAAAAGCCGCTGTCAACTCTGATCTTATCAGATAGCATATCCTTTAGATAAGGGATTATATATTCCTCCATTCTCAAGATATTGTATAGACATAAGGCATGAATTTTAATCATTGTCGCTATACTGTTTCCCGACTTCCGATTTATGATGACTGACAACAGACTACAATTGAACACATCAACTTAGTCCCGGCTTTGCCAAGCACTTAGGTGTCATCACTAAATCATCGAGAGGCCCACATATATCGCTTTTATCCCACTTTCGGTAAAACTAATGGATAAACTTCGACTCATATGCTTGCTTTCATTCACTGATCGAATCACACACAACAATAAGTTTTATAAGTGATCCAAGTGAGCGTGGGTTTACTCCAATACTCTAATCTTGTCAAAGCACTCATGAACTCTGCAGAAAACTAGTGCTATGTCTAAACCTTTCAGACAATCTACAGACTCTTCATGACAGTCTTCCTTCATACTTACTTCCAACATATGACCGACTGTGGATGTTTGAATAACCTAGTTATTCTGGAAGTCAAAACATGCAAACTGAAACATAACAATAATACTTAATCCTATATGGCCCCAAACTTGTGAGAGTAAATAAAACACTTCTATTTATCCACCATATTGATTACTCATTATTTATCATTTCATGTTTCGGATAATTAACTCATTACTTGAATTTACGACAACAATTGTCCAATGCTCTAAGCATGCACACTTTGTTTCCTATGGTCCATGCTTTGTGAAATAGATCAATTGAAAACTTTTCCAATGATCCTCATTTCACAATTCCTTAATCCTTATTGTTAGTGTAAGAACACAAGGTTCTTGCCACTACTAGAATATGCTAGATTCTAACATTTTATGTAACGATCCTTTTGCAAAATCATAGCACAAAAGTCACCAAGACTTGGCCAATGAAACTACAAAGTACTCTATTGGAAATTGTTACAAGACAATTCTATAGACGTGATGTCTCTCACTTAAAGTACATTCCTTTGAACATCCTTTTGCATAAAATTTTCTAATCTAGACATAGACTCTCAATATCCAACTCCCAATATGGAAACATTTCCACATTTGCCATATGATAACTCATTCTTAATAGAATCTTATCTATTCATAATAATGTCAATATGGTCCATCCAATACCATACTTCCAACTACTCAAAAGTGACCAATCCTCAGCGAACTTTGGATCGTCCTTTGATAGCTGTTTAATTAGTTTAGTAAAAACCGATTCTAGTCCTTTTTCCCTCTTAATGTGCTAAACATTTGGAAAATTTTAGAATGGTAAAATATTATAGCATTTGCAATCGATCCTAAACCCGAAGCGTATGTGACACGATGCATAATGTCTTACATAAAGATAAGATACTTTACCAATCTTTTGCCATAATATTTTATGTGTCATGTTCTCAGAATTCGAACTACGAAGAGGGATGCCGTAATCATAATCGAAATTTGAGAACACACAATGTATCCTTTGACTAAAAATATTAAAATTTCTTAATCTAAGCTTTAGATTTTGAAACGAAGTATAATATTCTCTCCCTTAATTATAGTAAAACAACTTTTCAACCCATGCAACTTTGCAAATTGAGTCTTTGTTTTTCTATAATTAATATTGCTAACTTGCAATACTTTCCATAATAATCATACAAGCATAACACTTATTCTCCCACTATCATGATGATTATTATCATATAAGCATAACACTTATGCTCCCACTAGCTTTGACATGTATTTAGAAAACAAATGAACTTCCAGAAAACAATGCCTATTGAATTTCTAAAATTCATATTTCTAATACCAGATCCTTCGATAAGCCTTTATCTAAGCTTCTTAAACTTATACACCTTTTCCTTAGATAGCTCATATGTGTGTTTAAACAATTTAGAACTTATGTTACTAACTTCCAAATGTTCAAACTGATTCCCAAATCTCACAATTCGAACTATGGAAAGGGATGCCGTAACCATAATCGAATTTGAGAATACAATTTTCACAATTGCTATCTTCTTAAAATCTCTCTTAGTGAAAGCATTTCCTCATGGTCATTTTCATGAAGGAGGGAATCTTATCACACTTAGATTTTATGGTGTATGAGTTCCTATCCATGTGAATTTGTCAAAACCAAAGTTGGCTACAAATCCAAACTCATATGGATTGAACTTTCTTGATTTCTAGCCTTATGGTAACACGAGTGCCCACCATGTCTTCCAAGTAGTTTAGCAACTTGTCCTTACATATCAATGTACTTTCCATCGACTAAGGCGCTAGTATGCATTCAAATGAGAACTCATAGAAATCACATACACAATTAACTCAATTGGAAAGGCACAGAAACAAAATAATGTCAACACGATAGGTTGTAAACCTCAAGTCGTGTGCTAGTGATGATCGATAAGGTTTATTCTTCATTTGTTCTTGAAACCTTTCAAGACCATTAAGACTCCCACTGACTCCTTGACATATAAGATTCTCTTATCAAGAAACATTTCTTGATAAACAAATATTCAAGAGTTAGCGTAGCATTTATCAAGACAAAACACTTCACAAATTGGTCCTAGTTGGTCTTTGTCTTATCCAGGACATCACAACTTACCAATCTCTAATGTGCAAGAATAAGAAAACTTTTCCAAATTCCACATTCGTTAAATGTTATAAACCTACTAAAGACTTTTTCACTCAAGTCACAATCTTAACTCTAAGACTTGATATTGGAACGAAGTACGAATGACTTCTTGATTTAACCATTTATACAATTCTCAATTCCTCTTCTTAGACATGCAACTGCAATAAGACTCACTTAGAGGATCAATTGAGACATGGCTCTTAATCATTAAGACCTATCATAAATACAATAAAAGTTACTCTCCCTTCTTCTTAGAATAGAGAAACTTTTATCTTTCTGCCAACTAGATTCTTCTTATTCGTTCTGCTATTGATTGAAAGTCTTTAAATTAACTCAGAATTACGCTTATTCTTTTAAGTATAACCATATTTACTAAACTTTAGTAAATCATGATGAATATCTTCTTCATTCTTGTGGTAGACTTGATCAACGTACAATCTAGTGTACTCGATCTCCTAGTCCTTCAATTAACGCTTTGTCAAAGAATTAGTCTAAATTTCCCAAATGTGAAAGTTTTTCCTTCATCATACAATACACGTTGCATGATTCCAAGTTTCTGTCCACTTGAAACTTGGGCGATGAGAAACTCTCTCTATTTGGTAAATTCTCGACATTTCCACAAATAATACAATTAACAATCAAATCCATTATTGCTAATAATAGCAACCTTCAAAACATCAATTTTTCATACATGCCATTGCAAAGATAAATAAATAAGATAAAATCAAAAAAAAAAATTATTGCGGAAAAAATTTTTTGTCCTTACAATGCAATTCAATTGAAAAACTATGTTATTACATATTTCTTAACAATCTATTCTAACTCCAAGTAGTAGCTCAAAAATCCAATCTTCAAACAATGCAATCGAAATCCATTTCTTTACGATTAGATTCGGCTCACTTCTTCCCTTAAGCTTCCTCTCTTTTCTTCGATCCTACAAAACATCAAAATGTAATCTTATCACATCATGTATTAAGAATCTAGAATAGGAACTTAAAAGAGTTAGTTAATGGATTTTACCTGAAGCAGAGCCATACGTCTTGACTCTCCCATCTCTTAGACCTCTCAGGTAGTTAGGGCAGCTTCGTCTCCAATGCCCCTTCTATTGGCAATAAAAGCAAATGGACTCCTTTGGCACAGCACATCGGACAATCACAAACTTAGTTGTTTCTAGACTTCCAATGTTGCTAGTGTCCATTGATGTTTGGGAGTTTGATTCGCCAGACAAATTTGCTTGACTAGCACGCCAAATCATTGCTGATTCAGCAGCTCTAAGCAAATAAGTGAGATCAATGAGGGTCACATCGTGATCCATCATATAGTACTCTTTAACGAACTCATTATATGATTCAGGAAGTGACTGAAGAACCCAGTCAATAGCCAATTCCCTTGAAATCTCGACACCCAACATGCTTAACCTATCATTGTGTGACTTCATCTCTAAGACGTGTGAACACACAGGTTTCCCATCTTCGTGTTTACTTGCCGAAAGGGCTTGAGTGAGCTTGAACTTTTCAAGCATTTGAACTTGTGGGTCAGGTAGAACAATTGGAGGAGGTGGAGGAAGTGAAGCATGACTCTCATTTCCTTGATCGTATCTCGGAGCGTCATCTTCATTTGGAAAGCTTGTTCCAAAGGATTTGGAAAGACCATTGTAAGATTCAGACATCTACAAAACGGGAGAAAATTCAAGTTAATTTGATTGAGTCCTTAATAAAACACCAAATGAGTTATTAAGGCTAGGATCCAACACAATATTCTACAACCTAGAAGAGGGATGCCGTAATCTAGTTGCAGAATATTTGAAGGTAGGTAAATGACGATTTACCAGTTTCCACCTTGAAAAACGAAAAAGAAGTTTAAGTTTTAAATGAATTGAAACTCCTAGATCTTTTGAGATTCATTAAACTTTTCAATGGCATGTTTAATCTCGATTATGCCCTACTATTTGTGATTGGGATGTCGAGGATCACAAACAATGTGTGAATAACCATACGAATCACGTGGTGCACCCAATGCTACTATCACCTAATCAATGTGTCGGTTAGCCACACACGCTCCATTGATCTATGATAAACATAAGGCCACCCTTCGCCACAAATGTCATCCCCAAATTAGTGTGCCGGTTAACCACAGACGCTCCACTAACGTTTGACAAGGGTACGAAGAGAAATTCCATGGGTTAGCATAAAATTTCACGTTTTGCCTAAAGTAACTATGATTTGGGAATTTGTATAAGCATTTAGTTACTTTGTACTTCATTATACTTATAAAGGAAGGTTTATGTCCTATCCTACCCGTTTGGCTAACGACCCTCCACTAGTCAAGAGTGTGGTGGGTAAGAGTGGATACCCATTCAATCGCCATTTTATAGGCAATTTCCTTAAACACCCCTTATGACCAGCTTCGTGAATGAGGCCTACTAATGTTAAGACTGACTGTTTACTCATACATATATATAATATTATACTTTTAATGTTATATATAGTATAGGGTGTATTTTACACTTTTAAAATACTTGGTGGTTTAACTTAGTAAATTATACTTTTAATTTAATTAAATATAAACCAAAACATTATGGGTTTATTAAATCACTTTTAATTATACACTTTAATTAATTAATAAAACCATAAGGGTGTGATTTGAACTTTTCAAATTACTAGGGTTTTAGAATTTAACATTTCAAAATTAAACTTTTAATCAACTTTTAAATTCCAAAACTTGAGGGCATGTTTTGAAACATTTCAAGACATAAGGATTTAACTATTAAATTTCAAAACCAAAACTTTTAAGTTCAAATTTAAATTATTAAACCTAAAGGATGTAAATTGAAACTTTTTCAACCTTACTAGGTCAAATATTTATCTAATAATAATCCTATATTATCCATATTTAACAAATCCATCAATTTTGATAAGGATAAACATTCCAAACATAAAAAATCGATTTTAGGCAATAAAAACGAGTTATGGTAATTTTCCTCATCAAAATCTGGCCAGAAATTCAAAAATCTCGGCAACAGAGTAGGTAAATCGTCGAGTCCTCTTTGGAACTCGTCGAGTTCATGCAACTCGTCGAGTTCTTAGAGAAAACTCAGCGAGTTCATCAACCAGTCAGCCAAAAATTCGATTTTTAGATCAAACAAGCATCAAATTCACTAACAAACAGCTCTAGGCTCTGATACCACTGATGGGTTTTGAGCAATACATCATCCCTATGGTGGACATGCAAACCCTAATAGCTTTTGGATCTAGTTTGTCTAATGAACATGCAATTGAATATCCAAAGCTATAAACCCTAGATCTAACATATAATAAACTGATTAGGGTTTACAGAATTACCTTTGATTGTTATATTGCAATAACAATCAATTCCTTGCTTTGATTGGCCTCAGAAAGCTTAGTGCCTCAAGTGTTGCACCTCTAATGGAGTCACAAACACCATATGCAACTTGGATGAAGAGGAGAAGGAAGGAGGATGCCCAAAATGACTAGAAACCCTAGAGAATCAGTTGTACACGTTTTTGGGGCATAGCGGCCCTTTATATACATGTAGGCTATTAGGGTTTACAACTAGGAAACCCTAATTTGGCTGCTTAAGCCCTAAGCAGCCCATGGACTCCTTAAACATATCCCTTGGACAATTTCTAATGGGCTTCCCATAGAATCCGTCCAACCTATATATTATTAGGTGATCCATAGCCCAATTATAATTATCTTATAATTACAACTCCAGTCCCTTAATTTTAATTAATATCTTTTAGCCATAAAATTAATTATCAATTAATTCTTGACTAATATTAATTAAACAATATGATTTCTCCTTTAATATATTATTCTCATAATATATTAATAAATCATATTTAAACCTTTCTCTCCTTAATTCATCCTACATATTGTTATGGTGAAGGCAACCCAAAAGGACCATGCTCATAATCGGGTCAAGTACATACCAAAATAGTTATGGACTTAGACACTAATCCAACAGGTACGTGTTAGAGACCTGGTTAAGGTCGGTATCCTGGTATATAGGATGATTCTATGCTAGTGACCGGTTAGGTCGGTATCCTGGTTAGGATGTTGCTATGTTATGTGATATGATGGATCGGTTTGATTAGTTGTGAGATGTTATATGATTATATGTTTATGTGCACATGATTGTTGGACTGGGGTTGGGTTGAGGCGGGTCCTGCTTTGTGCTGTAGGCCAACATACCCAGGGCGGACCGGTTAGACTGAAGGCCCGGCGAGCGGTCCGGATAGGCTGAAGGCCCCAAGAGGGCGGACCAGACGTGTCGAGGCTCGGAGGGTGGACCAAACAGACTGAAGGCCCGGTACGGGCGGACCAGTCATATTGTAGACTCAGAGAGTGGACCAGGTGGACTGAAGGCCCGGTGCGGGCAGACCAGTCATACTGTAGACTCGGAGAGGGAGAGGACCGGGTGGACTGAAGGCCTGGTGTACGGAGACCAGTTACACTGTAGACTCGATATGCATGGCCGTTCTGTTTATGATATGATATGAGATGTGTGTGGTATTGTGGTTGGTATTTTGGGGGTAACTCACTAAGCTTTCGGGCTTACAGTTTCAGTGTATTGTTTCAGGTACTTCAGGAGACGAAGGCAAAGGCATGATCGTACCGCTCCTCAGTTTTATGTTGATGTTTCTGGGATACTCTGATAATAAATGAACTAAAAACCTTTTTGTAATAACTTAATGGATATGGGTTGATTTTGAAAAGTTTAAATTGGTTGTAAATTTTCACGGTGTTACAAGTTGGTATCAGAGCCTTGGTTTGAGTGAATTGGGGGAACATTCGTGTGAATCCAGTCTCAAATCAAGGAGGGATTTTCAAAATGGTTTTCAAAGTTTTTTCGAAATAAGTTAAGGAGGACGTAGAGGGTACGACCAGCTGGAGCCAGTAAGTAGACCCCAAAATACCATACAAGTTGTTTGATTATGTGATATGTTAGAACAACATGCTAGTACTAGGCTAGGGCTCTTCAGGAATTGCATGATAGAATTTCCTGATTTTATGATGCATGCTAGCCTAGGTTTTCCTTTGTATGAAATTGACATCATTACTGTAGTTATTTAGTGTATGCATCATGGTTATACATAATTAAGATCTTATAGCCTGAGAATGTTTGATTTGGCCTTATGTTCTGTTCTTGTATGATTGGGACCTTAGGGTAGGATTGGATATTCGAAAGTCTATAGGGTCATGCATTATGTGTGACTAGCATACACTAGTGTTGTAGGGTTGGTGGAAGTTTCATGGATGGGAGGGTTGCGTGAGACTGGTAGGTCGGTTATGGGATAGTGGTGCTCCTCTAGGAGTCGAGTGTTCGTTATGTATATGCAATTGTTAGGGTGTTGTGGTGATACTTGATACAAATATGTGTAGGTGTTGAAGGTAGTATGGGCCCATACTACTGAAAACACAGGACCAATACGCGTATCAAGGAAGTCACAACCCCTAGGGTTTTGTTGGGAGCTAGTTCTCAGGATTATTATAAGGAATGCCTAATATTCTTGTGGCGTATTTTCAGTATGGAGATTACAAGACGTCTCGGGGCAGGATCCGGTTTGGGATCGGGATCAGGAGAGGGTGGTCAGGATGGACCAGTACTACCCGAAGGTCATTGGTCAGATGAGTACGGATGAGTTGGATGCTAGGATTCGTGAGATCATGCATGATGAGGTTGCTGCTATGTTCCGGGCCGAGTTTCCGAAGATGTTTGGGTCGACCAAGACCGCCATGGTAGAGTACTTTGATGAGCGCTACGCAACTCTTATGGAGGCGGCTGCCGCGACAGCTACAGCGGCTGTATCAACAGCAGGGGGAGGAACCAGTCGAGGTTTTCAGTATCTGGACTTCGATAATACGAAGCCCCTACTTTCGATGGAGTTCAAGACCCGATCGTTTCTATGAGATGGTTGTCAGGCGTGGAGGGTTGTTTCTTCACGTGTTCATGCCCTGCGGATCAGAGGGTGAGGTGTGCTCTGAACCTTTTGATGCTCAGGGCGAAGGATTGGTAGAGGTTGACCACGGGATCTTATTCGGATACGCAGCGGGCTGTGGTTTCTTGGGATCGATTTCGGCAGATGTTCAGTACCTGTTATGTTCTGCGAGTGGAGAGAGAGAGAGGTTGGCTCAGGAGTTCTTGGAGCTGAAGCAGGAATCGGAGTCGGTGACGGAGATCACCAGGATGTTCACTGAGAGGGCGATGTTTTGCCCTGAGTTTGCTTCGGAGTAGGCTCGAATGTCCCGATATCTGAGTATGCTCAAGAGGGATATCAGGAAGTTCGTGTCTACACAGAGGTGCGAGACCTTGCTGGAGTTGCAGGAGGCTGCTCGGTGACGTAATTTGGAGATTGAGTTACAATTGCGAGAGCAGAGGCAGGCCCCGGTGAAGTTGCAGCCGGCGCCGAAACGGTCCAAGACCGTTGATTCCGGGTTGGGAGGTCAGGGTAGCCACACTTGTGAGAAGTGTGGGAAGGGTCATACCGGAGTTTGTAGGTCCGGTGGTGCGTGCTGCAAGTGTGGGAGAGAGGGGAATTACGCGAGGGATTGCCGTCAGTCAACCCTGGTTCAGGATTTGAGGATTTGTTATCATTGCCATCAGGTTGGTCACGTGAGGGCCAACTGTCCACAACTTGTTTCCAGATCGGTGCAGGTTCCAACACCGTCTTCTGTGAGGATTACTGGCGGGGGTCAGGGTGGAGCGGAGCCTCTGAGGGCTTAGGGGCACGCTTTTCAGTTCACAATAGAGGAGGTCAGGGCAGAGGTGGATACAGTTGTGGGTATGTTTTCATTTCATTGTTGTTTGGTTAATTATGTAGTGTTGTATTTTATTCGCCGTTTTGCGTGTTTCATGGTTTGGTTGGGAGTGTTAGTAACTAGGAGTTGTAGGCGGTTAGCATCCAAGGGATTGATGGTAAGAATTTGGTTGTATGGTCTTGTTGTTGGGTATAGCAATTGCGACTTGAGAAGTGTTCAGCGGGGAGTCGAACTCCCTTAGAGTTTGTGATGTGCGATGCTGAGAAGTGATTTTGTGGAGAATTGCTCGTTTCAGAGGAAATCGGTTCATTGATAAGAGGAGTATGTTGAGTAAGGATGTTTGATTTATGTCGGTTGAGTCACCGGTGGTTAGTAGTCAGTGCTCTAAGTAGGGAGAATTTGAAAATTCTCAGGAGGATCGACAAGCATTAGAGGTTGATTAGCTGTTTGGGATTCAGCAGTGTTTCATTCAGCTAAGAGTGTGGGCTGATATGAGTAAGTGACAGACAAATGGGGCGGGGTACAGGCTAAGGTCTTCATAAAAGGTGATAGGTTGTTGTGAGGCCTAGGATTAGGCCGGGATCTGAGTAGATGGAATGGAGTTAAAGTTCGAAACCCTAGAGGGCTAGAACAGTATGTACGGGAGAGATTCCCAGGAAGGATAGTTCGGGATGATGTAGGATAGTTTGAGCGGTCCAGGGAGACTGAGGGTCGGTGGGCGTAACAGTCAGGCCGAAGGCTCGGAGAATGGTCCAGACATGCTAAAGGCCCTGGAAGGCGGTCCAGACATGCTGAAGGTTCTGAGAGTGGTCCAGATTGGCTGAAGGCCTGGTAAGACGGTCCAGTCATGCTGAAGACTTTGTATGTGTTGAAAGATCTATATGAGGAGGTGGCTTGAGTATGTTGTGATGCAATAGCAACCAGTAGGTCTGGGCCCGGGTATTGATTATGTTAGTAAAAGGTGGTGTATGGACTTCGATAGTCCTTGTGATCAGATTCAGAGTATATGTGATGCATGGAATAGCAGTTACTCTACAAGGTATAGTGTAGAGTGGGGTGTGAGCACCGTGGCACTTTTTGTTATGGCAAGGTCGTCGAGCAGGTTTCCTTGGATAAGGAAAGGCAAGGGGATGTAGCTCCGAGAAGGATTGTTGGTTCACTGCAGTAGAAGCAGTAGTGTGGATGGATGATTGAAAGTATTCCAATTATAACTATTGAGCATTGTGTTTGTGCCAGTGGTATGGAAGCACATCCGGGTTGGGTGTCCGTTGAGGTCGCGTGTGACAACCCAATATTTCAACTCTATGTAATGACCTAAAAAGTCAAGTATTGTAACCACTTTTGATATAATGAAATTAACTTCGAAAATAAAATGTTCAAAAGTCTCTATTTGGTTACCTACTATGTTATATATCATTAAACCGTGATCGTACATAAAAAGAACGTCCAAATCTGACTTCGTATAAGGAAGTTATGATTTTTCCAAGCTCGGCATAGCGACAGACAACAAAAAACTCGAAACAGAGATCGAGCGACTGTTGGCAGGAATGACCTAATGAGAATCGAAGGTCTCAACAATGGTTTTTCAAAGGTAAAAAGTCTGGCAAAAACAGACGTCGGATAATGAAGTTATGGATTTCTAACGAAGTTTTCTTACCACGACCTTTTAAAAAATAAATAATAAAAATAATTTCAAAATTCGCCGACGGAGTCTAAACAAAAGTTGTAGAGCGTATTCTCACCTACGTGTGTATATAAAGAACGTCGAAAACGGAGTTCATGTGAAGAAGATATGAATTTTTGAAGTTTATTAAATAATAAAAGTATAAATTTAAATTAAATTTTGGTATTATCCGAAGGAGGAGTCACCGGGCCAATCCAAGTTACGCCCAGCGTACTAGAGGACTAGGCCTCGAATCATCCACGTCGCCCCCTATGCAAGGATATGCCCCGTCCCATCCGAGCTCCGAGGGAGTCGAGGATGCGGTCACGCATGACACACGCGTACACCCAGCGTACTAAGGCGGTTCCCAGCCCCTGTAAAAGGGATGCGAGGGTTCCGAAGAAAAGGCACATTTCCTCTCATCTTTCTTGTGTTTTTGCCTCGTTTTCCATGCACGTGATATCCCGAAGCCCCGATTTCCTTGCTCAAGTCCCGAAGGTCATTTGTGCTCCTGAGATTCCCGAGAATCCCGAGAAAATCCGCTTTCTCGAGTCGAAGTTCTACTCGGTTTTCATCTCGCTTTCTTCGATCTTTCATGTGAGTTCATACCCCTATAATCCACACTTTTAAATGTTTTATAAATGCTTTTACATGCTTTTAAAGGGGGGGGGGAATACAAGTAAAACACACGGTTATTATCGTGTGTTATATAAAGTTTCATTATACACTTTTTATCAATGGAATCGTATGTGATTTATAACTATTATAGGGAAACATTCGTATGCAAAATATATCACGATAACATCTTATCTTTTGAAATGAAAAATGTTTTTAAAAATATACAAATCAAACACTCTACTTATACTGTATGTATATGTGTCCATCTTTGGTACTACAAAAGTTATACTTATCATAACAAGTGAGCATTTCACTAGGGTTTACTCTACAAACGTAACACACTTTTGGAAAACTATAATACGTATAGTTTTATGAGAACATCACGAACTTTTACATAATAGAAACACTATTTCAAGGAGTTACTTTCATATACAAGAACAAATGAACATTTTCATACATAAATCTATTTTATACTAAGTTTTGTGAGACATTAAACTTCACGTGCGTTCGAGTACACATTTCAAGTCCTGTATTATAAACTAGAATCCCTTGGCGGGGGAGCATGGTGTTTGTGTATAGATCTATACGGGATTGACAACCCCACGCCCTGACTGTTAGCTACAGTACACCATTTGGAGTGACAAACTTCATGTCACACCCCAAAACCAAGAACAGCGGAAACGTTCTGGGGCGGAGGACGTCATGTAAAGTAATCACAACACAGTAAATGTAAATAAGCAAACAACATCATCCATTGCATTAAATATATAATTTTAATACAAGCGTGTTCTGTACAGTTTTAGACAACATAAATATAACGTAAATCAAAATAATAATATGATAAGTCTTGAGTGCACTCCATCATCTCAAAAGCTGGCATCGGTACCTATCTACTGATGACCTGAGAATACAAGTTATTTTGAAAGAGTTTATCAGCATTAAGCTGGTGAGTTCATAAGTATTTTAATGTCGGTGTCTGTTATCAAAAACATTTGAACATGTCTCAAGTCTAAGTTCATGTATGTAAGTGTTTGTAAAAGTTTGAATCTCTCAGAAAAACCTATATTTTCTAATAAAGTAGCCTTCTACCAAGGCTTTAACTGTTTTGTATGTTCGCTTGTTGTAAAAGTGTGTAATTTCCCAAGTGCAACTATCTTTTAACAAAATATAGTTTGTACATTAAAGTTCAAGTGAGGTTATCACTAAAAATATGTAATGGGTAAATCATTGTAGTAATGTAGCTTAGTTTTATAGTGACTACTGCTGTACTAATTACCTTAAACCGGATTTATATTAAGGTATAATGTGATAATTACACCATACTATCGACTGATAACAACGACAATAAGAACGGTCGTAATAACGGAATGACGTTTGGCACCCGCAGACCTGCAGGTCCGGCTGTAGCTAGCAGCAAGGTGTAGGATAGTCAATCCAGTATAGATCTATACGCAAACTCAACGCTCTGCCTCCAAGAGAATTCTGGCTACAACTCGGGCCATGACATTTAAGGCATGCTCCGATACAGTGGATCACAATTGTTAACGTATTAATGTGAGGGTAATGTTCCTCATTCTCATATAGTTGTATATGTTCTCATAGTAATGTAATGTATAGACTCATGAATGAACTGACTCATTGATCTAACAGATGTAATAGTATGATCCTGTGTTACCCCGATGGTAACTCACTAATGATGTGGCTAGTACGTATGAATATGGAAGTACTTTTATGTCTATATATGTATATTGGATATATAATTAATATTGAAACGACCTTCGGATGGTCACCCAAAATCCCACCAGACCACATCCAAATCAAGAAAAAGGAAATAGGGTGGATGGCCTTCCTAAGCCCTTTAAACATTATTTATACATCTATATATATATGGGCATGCAATTTATAATATAAAAGCATAAATAAGTTTTTATAAGACATTTGAAACATAAGTATTGTTTTTAAAGAAAGATCGACTTGATGTCAATCTATAAAACAATTTGAAGGCATAGGTTTGGTTAAAACAGTTTAAGTATAAGGAACATTTGTTTAAATCACAGTTGTAATATAAATTTGGAAAGTAAATGGGTTTGTAATACATTTTGAAGTAAAACAATTTGATAGACGGTTTGAACAGTGATAAAATCACCGGTTTCCCTAGTTATTAATCACATGTGATTAATGCAATCACATGTGATTGAAGCAATAACTATAAGTATTTAACTTGTATCCCCCCTTGAAAGCATATAAAAGAATTTATAGAACATTTAAAAGGTAAATTAAGGGGTATGAACTCACTTGATTGATTGAAGAAAGCGAGATGGAAAACCGGGCAGAGTTTTGTCTTGGAAAATGGATTTTTCTCGGGATTCTGGGGAATCTCGGGAGTAAAATCGACCCTCGGGACTTGAGCAAAAAGACCAGAGGTTCGGGTTTGAACGGGCACGGAAATCGAGGCAAGATCGTGAGAGAAAAGATAGAAGCGAGCAAAATTTTCGGAAAGCCTTGCATCCCTTTTATAGGGGTGCTGAACCGCCTCGGTATGCTGGGCGTACGAGGGTACGCAGCGCGTACGAGACGTCATCGCTTACGCACTTCGGATGGGACGGCGGGTCGGACGGGCGGGTTGGAAGCTTCGCATAGGCGACATGGACGATCCGAGGCCATTGATCTGAGTACGCAGGCCGTACGAAGGTACGCAGGGCGTACTTCGGTCCTATCCGATGACTCCCCTTCGGATAATACCGGGAGTTTATAATTAAATTTATATTTATTTTAAATAAACTTCTAAAATTCATATCTCCTTCATACGAACTCCGTTTTTGACGTTCTTTATATCCACGCGAAGGTGAGACCAAGATCTACAACTTTCGTTTAGACTCCGTTGGCAAATTCCGAAATTATTTTTATTATTTATTTATTAAAATGACATGATTAAGGAATTTCTTCAAAAATTCATAACTTCCTCATCCGAAGTCAGATTTGGACGTTCTTTTTATGTACGAAAACCTTGATATGATTCCTACTACTTTATTTAACCCAAATAAGATTTTAGGAAGGTTATATTTTGACCTAGATTTGATTGGTTTTACATTACATTGTCTCAAAATATCGGGTTGTCACATCATCCCCCCGTTAGAAGGAATTTCGTCCCGAAATTAGAATTTAAGCAAGTAAGAAATTACAAATAACTAAGCAAAAAGGTGAGGGTATTTCAGTTTCATCTGATCCGCACGTTCCCAAGTGAATTCCGGTCCTCGCTTGGAATTCCAGCGAACCTTCACGATAGGGATACGACTTTGCTTTGTCTGCTTGACCTCACGGTCCATGATCTTTACAAGTTCTTCCACGAAGTTGAGGCTCTTGTTGATCTCGATCTCGTCGAGTGGGATTACAAGAGTCTCGTCAGATAGAGACTTTTTCAAGTTAGATACGTGGAATGTAGAATGCACGTTACGAAGTGCGTCTGGTAGTTCGAGTTTGTAAGCTACGGGGCCGACTCTTGCAAGAATCTCGAAAGGCCCGATGTACCTCGGATTAAGCTTCCCACGCTTGCCGAAGCGTATCAAGCCCTTCCAGGGTGAGACTTTGAGAAGGACTCGGTCTCCCACCTGAAATTCTAAAGGTTTCCTTCGTTTATCAGCGTAGCTCTTCTGTCGGTCTCTAAAGGCTTTCAATCGTTCACGGATCTGAACGATTTTCTCTGTCGTTTCCCGAATGATCTCCAGACCGGTGAGATTACTGTCGGAAGCTTGCCCCCCCCGGCTAATTGGGTATCACCCACCTCAGCCCAGCACAGAGGGGATCTGCACTTTCGGCCGTAGAGAGCTTCAAATGGAGCAGCCTTGATGCTCGTGTGATAACTGGTATTATAGGAAAACTCGACAAGGGGTAAATGAGCATCCCATGCCTTCCCAAAGTCAATCACGCAGGCTCGCAACATATCTTCCAGTGTTTGGGTGGTCCTCTCACTCTGTCCGTCGGTCTGAGGATGGTAGGCTGTGCTCATGTCCAACCTCGTTCCTAGGGAATGTTGTAGTGATTGCCAAAATCTTGAGGTGAACCTACTATCTCTATCGGAGATAATGGACATAGGTACACCATGTAACCGTACGATTTCCCTAATGTATGTTCTCGTAAGTTTCTCCATCTTGTCGGTTTCTTTGATAGGCAGGAAGTGTGCAGACTTGGTCAATCTATCAACGATAACCCATATGGTGTCAAGTCCACCCGTTGTCTTGGGCAACTTGGTTATGAAATCCATAGTGATCCGCTCCCACTTCAATTCTGGGATCTCTGGTTGTTGCAATAAACCAGAGGGCTTCTGGTACTCGACCTTAACCTTTGCGCAAGTAAGGCATTTACTTACGAAGGTAGCAATCTCTGCTTTCATATTAGGCCACCAGTATAGCTTTTTAAGATCCAGATACATCTTATCTGAACCTGGGTGGACAGAATACCGAGTGTTGTGCGCCTCGATCTTGACCAAGTCTCGGAAACCACCGTGTTTCGGTGTCCAGATCCGGTTCATGAAATATAAAGCTCCGTCACCCTTAGCTTCTAAATTCTTGTCCATTCCTCTAAGGGATTCACTTGACACATTTTCAGGTTTCATGGCCTCAAGTTGAGCCACCTGAATTTACTTAGTCAGGTGTGAATGGATGGTTATCGATAATGACTTGACTTTGCGACCAGAATATTCCTTCCGACTTAGGGCATCTGCTACTACGTTGGCTTTACCCGGATGATAACGAATATCGCATTCGTAATCACTGAGTAGCTCAACCCACCGTCGTTGTCTCATGTTGAGCTCCTTTTGATCGAAAATGTGTTGTAAACTCTTGTGGTCGGTAAAGATAGTGCTCTTCGTTCCATACAAGTAGTGTCTCCAGATCTTCAGAGCAAACACTACTGCTCCTAGTTCAAGATCGTGGGTCGTGTAGTTAACCTCGTGTGTCTTCAACTGTCTCGAGGCATAGCCGATGACCCTACCTCGCTGCATCAGGACACATCCGAGCCCTTGATTCGATGCATCGCAATAGACTACGAAGTCTTCTATTCCTTCGGGAAGGGATAGTATTGGCGTGGTGCACAAGGCTCGTTTGAGCGTTTGGAACGCTCTTTCTTGTTTCTCTTCCCAGTCAAAGGCCACGCCTTCCTGGGTTAGGGTTGTAAGGAGTTTCGCTATTCGAGGGAAGCTCTGAATGAATCTGCGGTAGTAGCCAGCGAGACCTAGAAATTGACGAATTTCTGTAGGCGTCTTCGGTGCTGACCAGTTCTCAATGGCTTTAATTTTGGATGGGTCCACGTGGATTCCCTCTTCGCTTACCACGTGTCCTAAGAATTCGACTCTCCGGATCCAAAATTCACATTTCGAGAACTTCGCATAAAGCTTCTCTTTTCGTAATGTCTCTAGAACTTGTCGCAGGTGATCGCCATGCTCTTTCTTACTTCGGGAGTAGATTAGGATGTCGTCAATGAAAACGATGACGAACTGATCCAAGTAAGGTCGGCATACTCTATTCATCAGATCCATGAAGACTGCGGGCGCATTGGTCAATCCGAATGGCATCACCAGGAACTCGTAATGTCCGTAACGAGTTCGGATGGCTGTCTTCGGCACATCCTCCTCTAGCACTCGCAACTGGTGATACCCGGATCTCAGATCAATCTTAGAAAAATAGTTTGCCCCTTGCAGTTGGTCGAATAGATCATCTATGCGACGTAGTGGGTAACGATTCTTGACCGTCAGTTTGTTGATTTCTCTGTAGTCAATACACATACGGAATGATCTGTCTTTCTTCTTAACGAACAAGACCGGTGCTCCCCAAGGTGAGAAACTCGATCTTATAAAGCCCTTGCTGAGCAATTCGTTAAGTTGACCAGAGAGTTCCTGCATCTCAGCTGGTGCTAAGCGGTAGGGCAACTTGGCTACTGGGGTAGCTCCCGGGACTAAGTCGATTCTGAACTCGACCTGTCGTTGCGGAGGTAACCTGGGTAGTTCTTCTGGGAAAATGTCGGGGAAGTTGCTCACTACAGGGATGTTCTTTAGTTCTTTCGTTTCGAGGCTCGTGTCAACGTCGTGAGCAAGGAATGCATGGTATTCCTTACGCATATATTTATGTGCTTAAATACTTGATGTGATGCGAAGACTTGCACTGGGTTTGTCGCCGTAGACTAAAAGAGTTTCGTTAGACAGAAGGTTTAGACGGACTGTTTCTCGTAGCACATGATGTCGGCGCGATGAAGGCTTAACCAATACATGCCAATGATAACGTCGAAACTTTTTATTGAGACTGGCATGAGGTTGATTGGAAATGAATGGTTATCTAGAGTTAGGGTACAACCTAAGTATATACTACTCGTACTTTCAGTTTTTCCATTAGCCATTTCTACTGTGAATAGTTCTTTGAGTGCGTGCGGTGGTTGATTAAGCATGCGAGCAAATTTATGGTTTACGAAGCTTCGCTCCGCTCCACTATCGAACAGAATGCATGCATAGGAGTTATCAAGGAGGAACGTACCAGTCACCACTGTCGGGTCAGTAACTGCTTCCCCGTGGCCTATAGCTAGTACCCTCCCTGCTCCTCCAACATTCCTCGCTTTGGGGCAGTCCCTCTTAAAGTGGCCTGCTTCGCCACATCCATAGCAGGTTGGGCTCGCGCCGGAGCCAGGGACTTGGTTGATAGGTTGTGTCGGGAACTTACAGAATCGGACGGTGTGTCCTTTCCTGTTGCAGTTAGAGCACTGCATTTCATGGCATGGGCCATTGTGGTGGTAGTTGCATTTGTTGCACTTGGGCGAACTTCCAGCATACCGACTCACCGGAGCGTTAGTAGCAGCAGCAGGGGTTATTGCGGCATGTATTGCCACAATTTGCTGCTTTTTGGCAGCCTGTTGCTTTTTCTTTTCATCCCAGAATTTCTGCTTAGTATCAGCGGGTTTGGAGGGTTCCGGGATGGCTAGGGTGGTTGTGATTGCAGGGGTTTTGATTCCATGGTCAATGAGTCGTTGTGCCAATCGTTTGGAACTGTCGAAGGTGGCGGGGTTTGATGCTAGAACATTCCCCTGATACGGAGGCACTAGCCCCCATATGTACCTCTCGATCTTCTTCCCCTCGGTGGGAACCATATTGGGGCAGAGGGCCACCAGCTCGCTGAATCGGGCAGTATAAGCGACCACGTTGGTGCCCTTCATCGTCAGGTTCCAAAGTTCCTGCTCCAGTTTCTGGATTTCGCCCCTCGGGCAGTATTCCTCAGACATGAGGTCTTTCATTGTTTCCCAGCCTATGTCGTTGGCTACGACGAGAGTTAGTGCCTTGACATGGCCGTTCCACCATGTCAGGGCCTTTCCTTCAAAGGTGCATGCGGCGTACTTGACTTTACTCGCCGCAGGGCATGAACATATTTCGAAGACTGATTCAGTCTTCTCGAGCCATTGCGAGAGGGCAATGACTCCGCCGGTGCCGTAAAAAGGCTTCGGTTTGCAATTTGTGAAATCCTTGTATGAGCACTCTCTCGAGCGCACAGGGGTTTCAACCGGGTTGATTCCTAAGGGGTTCCACCTCTGCTGGCATCAGAAGAGTGATACTGAGCCATGGCAGTTGCCACTGCCGCAGCTACGGCAACATTCAGGGCTACAGTATCGATGACCGGAGGCGGAGGAGGTGGTGGTGCAGGATTATTCCTGGGAGATTTGCGAGGAGGCATCTTTCAGCTATAAGTTTATAAAGATAAGAAAAACGGTAAGAATCAATTTGTAAGCAACGTGAGAGTGACACATGGACTAACTAACCATAGTCCAACAGTTGAAAGAGTGTTTGAAACCACAATAAGAAATATTAGTAGGAAAGCACAAGTGTATAGATTTTTCCCACAGATAGATAGATCTCAAAAATACTGGTATTACTGATGTAATAAGTTCAAGGAAAATCGACCTAACAGTAGGTCTTACATCATACCATATAGAAAAGTTTAACAGTTCTTAGATTTCAAATTTGAGTACGGAAAGTTAGAAATATTTTACAGACAAGTGCTACTTAGAGCACAGATGTTAAAGGTTATTCTTTAATCAAAAGACAGAGATGTACTAGACATCAACCAACGGCGATGGGAAAATCTCGGGTGAGTACTGCGGTCGGACACTTGACGAAACACCTCTTGAAGGTGTCGATCCTGAGTCCTCTGACGAGCTCGAAGTTCCAAGATTTCAGCTCGTGAGGCAGCCAACTGCTACTGCAGGGTTTTATTTGTTCCCCGGATCTGTTCAATGTCTTCTTCAAGACGGCGGATGCGGACTGTGTTGACACCTGGGTTGGCATCAATCTCTATGACCCGGTCGATGGCTTCTCGACCTTGCTCGACTTTACGAGCTATTATGTGGATAATGACAGGCAGAGCTCGGTCAGCAGAGCCCCCATCGCTGACATTGCAAAAGCTTCGGTCCCCAAAGTATGGTAAGGGTTGACCCTGTCCATCACTCTAGTGATTCAAGTTGTTTGCCCACAAGGGAGTAGGACCTGGAAACGCTGGTCGAGGGTTGTTGTTTGGGGCTTGACCTACGAGTGGTAGGTTGTTGACTTCCGGCTCGGAGTCGGATCCATCAGAAAAGCCTTCTGCGAGGTGATCATCCAAAGGGATTGGATGCTCAACTTCAGGCTCTTCATCGATCCACCCGGCATTGCCTTCATTTGGAAAGTACGGGTTGCCATGATGGAATCTTACCATTAGATCTACGCGAGAAGAGAGGTATAAGAATGTAGTATACGTGTAACTAGTAGTACAAAATACACCTATAGTATTTTAAGTTTAAGTTCTACTGATCTTCTCGTGGTATTGTTGGTAAGTGTTTAGACTTGTTAACCTATCACAACCATTCTAGGGCATGTGCTAATCACTCCTAGGACCAGCATAGTTGATCAGGCTATGCCATTCCCAGGACTGACCATACATCCCCGAGCTTACTTGTGATATTTAACAATCGAAATACTTTTGTTCTTGTCATTGTGACACTGATTTTAGTATGAATGCAGACTAGTATACTTAATTAAATATTTTAATATTTAAAGTATAGACTCTTGGTCAGAGTATAATCCCTAATGGGTTTATAGTTTAGTATATCTTTTATGGGTTGATACACTCGATTCAATATAAACAATGCTATGATACCAATCTGTCACACCCCAAAACAAAGAACGGCGAAAACGTTCTGGGGCGGAGGACGTCATGTAAAGTAATCACAACACAGTAAATGTAAATAATCAAAACAACATCATCCATTGCATTAAATATATAATTTTAATACAAGTGTGTTCTGTGCAGTTTTAGACACCAAAAATATAACGTAAATCAAAATAATAATATGATGAGTCTTGAGTGCGCTCCATCATCTCAAAAGCTGGCATCGGTACCTGTCTACTGATAACCTGAGAATACAAGTTATTTTGAAAGAGTTTATCAGCATTAAGCTGGTGAGTTCATAAGTATTTTAATGTCGGTGTCTGTTATCAAAAACATTTGAACATGTCTCAAGTCTAAGTTCATGTATGTAAGTGTTTGTAAAAGTTTGAATCTCTCAGAAAAACCTATATTTTCTAATATAGTAGCCTTCTACCAAGGCTTTAACTGTTTTGTATGTTCGCTTGTTGTAAAAGTGTGTAATTTCCCAAGTGCAACTATCTTTTAACAAAATATAGTTTGTACATTAAAGTTCAAGTGAGGTTATCACTAAAAATATGTAATGGGTAAATCATTGTAGTACTGTAGCTTAGTTTTATAGTGACTACTGCTGTACTAATTACCTTAAACTGGATTTATATTAAGGTATAATGTGATAATTGCACCATACTATCGACTGATAACAACGACAATAAGAACGGTCGTAATAACGGAATGACGTTTGGCACCCGCAGACCTACAGGTCCGGCTGTAGCTAGCAGCAAGGTGTAGGATAGTCAATCCAGTATAGATCTATACGCAAACTCAACGCTCTCTCTCCAAGAGAATTCTAGCTACAACTCGGGCCATGACATTTAAGGCATGCTCCGATACAGTGGATCACAATTGTTAACGTATTAATGTGAGGGTAATGTTCCTCGTTCTCGTATAGTTGTATATGTTCTCATAGTAATGTAATGTATAGACTCATGAATGAACTGACTCATTGATCTAACAGATGTAATAGTATGATCCTGTGTTACCCCGATGGTAACTCACTAATGATGTGGCTAGTACGTATGAATATGGAAGTACTTTTATGTCTATATATGTATATTGGATATATAATTAATATTGAAACGACCTTCGGATGGTCACCCGAAATCCCACCAGACCACATCCAAATCGAGAAAAAGGAAATAGGGTGGATGGCCTTCCTAAGCCCTTTAAACATTATTTATACATCTATACATATATGGGCATGCAATTTATAATATAAAAGCATAAATAAGTTTTTATAAGACATTTGAAACATAAGTATTATTTTTAAAGAAAGATCGACTTGATGTCAATCTATAAAACAATTTGAAGGCATAGGTTTGGTTAAAACAGTTTAAGTATGAGAAACATTTGTTTAAATCACAGTTGTAATATAAATTTGGAAAGTAAATGGGTTTGTAATACATTTTGAAGTAAAAGAGTTTGATAGACAGTTTGAACAGTGATAAAATCACCGGTTTCCCTAGTTATTAATCACATGTGATTAATGCAATCACATGTGATTGAAGCAATAACTATAAGTATTTAACTTGTGTCCCCCCTTGAAAGCATATAAAAGAATTTATAGAACATTTAAAAGGTAAATTAAGGGGTATGAACTCACTTGATTGATTGAAGAAAGCGAGATGGAAAACCGGGCAGAGTTTCGTCTTGGAAAACGGATTTTTCTCGGGATTCTCGGGATTCTCGGGAGTAAAATCGACCCTCGGGACTTGATCAAAAAGACCAGAGCTTCGGGTTTGAATGGGCACGGAAATCGAGGCAAGATCGTGAGAGAAAAGAGAGAAGTGAGCAAAATTTTCGGAAAGCCTCGCATCCCTTTTATAGGGGTGCTGAACCGCCTCGGTATGCTAGGCGTACGAGGGTACGCAGCGCGTACGAGACGTCATCGCTTACGCACTTCGGATGGGATGGCGGGTCGGACGGGTGGCGGGTCGGACGGGCAGGTTGGAAGCGTCGCATAGGCGACGTGGACGATCCGAGGCCATTGATCTGAGTACGCGGGGCGTACGAAGGTACGCAGGGCGTACTTCGGTCCTATCCGATGACTCCCCTTCGGATAATACCGGGAGTTTATAATTAAATTTATATTTATTTTAAATAAACTTCTAAAATTCATATCTCCTTCATACGAACTCCGTTTTTGACGTTCTTTATATCCATGAGAAGGTGAGACCAAGATCTACAACTTTCGTTTAGACTCCGTTGGCAAATTCCGAAATTATTTTTATTATTTATTTATTAAAATGACGTGATTAAGGAATTTCTTCAAAAATTCATAACTTCCTCATCCGAAGTCAGATTTGGACGTTCTTTTTATGTACGAAAACCTTGATATGATTCCTACTACTTTATTTAACCCAAATAAGATTTTAGGAAGGTTATATTTTGACCTAGATTTGATTGGTTTTACATTACATTGTCTCGAAATATCAGGTTGTCACACTTCAGAACATTCCAACGCCTGAAGAACGTTGTGTATAGGCATTTCTAGTCAATAGCATGGTTTTAAAACTCACATGGAGTATTAAAAACACATTGATTTACGGGGTTTTTTCAGATGTCTTGGCAATTTTATACGTACATAAATTAACTACTTTAGGCATGAAAAACATTATTGTGTTACAGTTTTGAATCTTCTAAACTTCCACCCACATACGGAAAAACATCAATTTTCTAGAAACAAACATTGGTCTTGATAGAAGGCTACATTTATACCAGTAGAAAATATGGGATTTTCTAGGAACAAACAAACAAAAACAAACCATTTCATCTAATTCTTACAAATATTATCATTAAATACTTATGAAACTCACCAGCTTAAATGATGATCTACTCTTTCAAAACTACTTGTATGTCCCAGGGATTCAGTAATTACAGGTAACAAACAACTTTTGAAGAAGGGACGATGCGGCGCCAGTTTAAATTCATATTTTGGCATCATATTGTAATTGGTTTTTGAACATGTACCTTTTAATAATGTAAACTTTCAATTATATATATGATGGTTATATTGCTTTCTTTACTATGTATTCAATTGTTATAGTACTAAATGAAGTCATCCGCCCCCGAACGTTTCCGCCGTTCCGGTTTGGGGGTGTGACAGATTGGTAACACAGCAATGTTTATAGTGAACTAAGTATATCGAACCACATAAGATATACAAACTATAAATGCTTAAGGGACTAATACTCTCTGACAAAACATTTTTTTTGTTTTACGCCTAAGCCGCGTTTCGTTTAACTTAAATTGTTAGTTCATTTAAGTACAAATACATGCATACAACAACTTATTTTCATGATTATAACTATACAAGAAGTATTTAGACAAGTTGGACACTACGATTAAGACTCGATATATGTAATTAGATTTGGGCCAAATATAGCATGATCAACTATATTTATCCGAGATCGGACTAATGTATATCGAGGAATGCTCGTAGTGAGCAACAAGTCGTGACTTACCAAAACATCACAAGGATCAAATACACGAATTTAAATACTATAGGAGTATTTGGTACATAAAATAGTTTAACCTACATGTTTAGTCTTGCATGTTCCAAATTTTGTTCAATTCTTATAACCCTATTCTCGTACTGTCAAATGGCTGGATTTCATCACCTCGACGACCCCTACTATCCCAACCAAGGCAATGGGGGATGGATCGAAGAGGATCCCGAGGAGGACGAAGAACCCATAGAATTGGATAAAGGGGAGGACTCCGATACCGACTCAGAGCCGGAAATAATCAACCCACCACCCGCACAACCTCCCGCCTTCGTGAGGAACTTTCAAGGACCGACTCCCATTTGGGGAAGTCACCTCCACCATTGGAGCCAACAACAAAGTCTACGCCCTCCCTACGGCATGTGTCGAGATTTCTACGATGTCCGCGACGGAGGTTCAGCCGATCGAGCACGCCCAGTCGTGGTGGGCAAGCTAGCCATCTAGTCCTATCAATCCGGAGTTCAAGCTAGCCGGATTCGTGAAGTCAACGTGGAAGTATAGGTTCACACTTCCGACATCCGTAGGCTGGACAGAGCTCAGGACAATGCCCAACTCCAAACCGAAGCATTCCAAGCACAAATGATTGCAGCCCTCTCCGAGATGAGGGAACAACAAGCCGCCATCGATAGGCATCTTATGGAATCAAAGCAATCGGATGCGGAGTCAAGTTCCAAGCGCAACCTACGTCGCAAGTAGTGCTTGCCAAATACCAAATTTTGTTATAAGTTAGGACCTCGGCTAAAAGTTTTATTTTTCTTAAACTTTGTAACCGGAGACCCTTAGAGGGGTCAAATTTTCGTGATCGTTGTATCAACTATTATATTAATATAATTGGCACGCTATTATTACTACATTGAGGATTTCGTTCAATCCTTAAAATATTATAAAGAAACCATACGCTTCTTTCATACATTCGGATTTTCGAATAACTTCCATTCTTCTATCTTTGAGACTCATACTATCATCTGTTGTTGAACTATAACGATTTAGTTCATGAGACACATTCATTTTCTATGCTAGGGAATTCTTATCTTTATCTTCTCAACCTAGAATTGAAGGATGCCTTCGCGTAGAAACCCGAGACGAAACAACGGTGGGGAAGCACCGATACCACCACTGCCTCCACCTCCTCAATTTGATGTTGTTATGTTCCAAGCAGCAGTCACAGCAGCTGTGGCGGCTACCATGTTACATATCAATACCCCTGTTACTACTGGTTCGGGAATTGGCACACTTCCTTCCAACCATGGCGGGAGTCATGGGCAACCCTGAGAGTGCACCTATAAAGACTTTACAAATGCCAAACCCCGGATGTTTAATGGAACTGGTGGTGTGATGATTTTGAGGCAGTGGATCGAAAGGACAGAATCAGTCTTTGAAATCTGCTCCTGTCCCAAGCACAACAAAGTCAACTTTTCCACTTACACACTTACTGATAGAGCTTTAACTTGGTGGAATGGCCATGTTAAGGCACTTACTCTAATAGTGGCGAATTCAATAAGCTGGGAGAGCTTAAAAATCATGCTGATGAGAGAGTACGTCCACGAGGAGAGATTCAAAAACTCGAGCACGAACTCTGGACTCTTGGAATGATTGGTACCGACATATCAACTTATACCAACAGATTCTGCGATCTGGCAATCCTTTGCCCATATATGATTGCTCCTGAGAGCAAGAAAATAAAGAGATACATTTGGGGACGGTCGCCCCAAATTCAGTCAAGCGTGTTAGCTTCTAAACCTGACACTTTTGAAAGTGCCAAGGAGCTGGCACAATCTCTTATTGATCATGGAAGTCATCAGAACTCAACAATTTCTACACTAGAACCACAAAAGGGAAACAACAACAACAATAACAGGAAGAGAGGATGGAATAAGGGGAAGGGTGGGTCTTCCCAAGAATCCTCGAAGAAACAACAACTAGTTACAGTGAATGCTGCTACTGTACCTACTACCGTTCCTACAAATCTCTACCCAACAAAGCCTTATGTGGGTAACCTTCCAAAATGCACCAAATGCACTTACCACCATAATGGACCTTGTCGGGAAATGCAGTGCTCCAACTGCAACAGAAAGGGACACACTATCCGTTTCTGCAAAGCCCCCGTAAAGCCGATCACTCAAGTCCCCAATGCGGGTGTAGGCCAAGCTTGCTACGGTTGTGGCGAGGTGGGCCACTACAAAAGGAACTGCCCGAAGGCAGAGAATACCGGCAGAGTGGGACGAGTTTTGGCTATAGGCCATGAAGAAGCCGTAGCTGATCCTACAATAGTTGCTGGTACGTTTCTTCTCAATAATTTATATGCATGCATCCTATTCGATAGTGGAGGAGAGAGAAGCTTCATGAACCAAAATTTTATTCACTTACTTAAACATAAACCTAGCATGTTAGAAAAATCATTCACTGTAGAAATGGCAAACGGAAAAACGGAAAACATTAATTGCATATACATGAGTTGTACATTAACTTTAGATGGTCATTCTTTCCCAATCAACCTCATGCCGGTCCAAATTAAAAGTTTCGACATCATAGTCGGCATGGATTGGTTAAGTCTTCTTCGTGCCGACATCATGTGTTTTAAGAAAGCAGTTCGTCTTAATCTCCCTAACGATGAAACATTAGTGATTTACGGCGAAAAATCAAGTACAAACCTTCGCATCATTTCGTGCATCCAAGCTCGAAAGTGTTTGCGGAAGGATTATCATGAATTTCTTGCACACATCGTCGATACAAGTCAGGAAGTGAAGGACATTAAGAGCATTCCAGAAGTACGTGACTTTCCCGATATCTTTCTAGAAGAACTACCGGGATTACCACCACAACGTCAAGTTGAGTTTAGGATCGACTTAGTTCCAGGGGTTACCCCAGTAGCCAAATCGCCTTATCGTCTGGCACCAGCAGAGATGCAAGAACTTTCCAGTCAGCTTAACGAACTCCACCAAAAAAGGATTCATTAGACCAAGCTTCTCACCTTGGGGAGCACCGGTGTTGTTTGTAAAGAAGAAAGACGGATCGTTCCGTATGTGCATTGACTACAGAAAACTGAAGAAACTTATTGTCAAAAATCATTACCATCTACCCCACATTGACGACCTATTTGATCAGCTTCATGGAGCAAACTACTTCTCGAAGATAGATCTATGATCCGGATATCACCAATTACGAGTATTAGAGGAGGATATTCCCAAGACAACCTTCCTAACTCGTTATGGGCACTACGAACTTGTAGTGATGTCGTTCGGATTAACCAACGCACCAGCGGTATTCATGAACCTAATGAATAGGGTGTGCCATCCTTACTTGGATCAGTTCGTCATCGTCTTCATCGATGATATACTTATCTACTCCCGAAGTAAGGAAGAGCATAGTCAGCACCAACGACGAGTCTTAGAAACACTACGATCGGAGAAGCTCTATGCAAAGTTCTCTAAATGCAAATTTTAGATTCGAAGAGTCAAATGTTTGGGCCACGTTGTTAGCGAAAAGGGGATACACGTGGACCCCTCCAAAATTAAGGCCATTGAGAATTGGTCGACACCGAAGACACCTACAGAGATTCGTCAATTTCTAGGTCTCACTGGCTACTATCGCAGATTCATAAAGAACTTCTCTAGCGTTGCGAAACCTCTTACTACATTAACCCAGAAAAGGCGTGGCCTTTGACTGGGAAGCAAAACATGAGAAGGCGTTCCAAACACTGAAACAGGCCTTGTGCACCGCACCGATACTATCCCTCCCTGAAGGGATAGAAGATTTCATAGTGTATTGCGATGCATCAAATCAAGGACTTGGTTGTGTTCTTATGCAAAGAGGGAAGGTTATTTCCTATGCCTCCCATCAGCTTAAGATACACGAAGTAAACTATACAACACACGATCTTGAGTTAGGAGCAGTGGTATTTGCTTTGAAGATCTGGAGACACTACCTGTACGGAACAAAGAGTACTATTTTCACCGACCACAAGAGCCTTCAACACATTTTCGATAAAAAGGAGCTCAACATGCGACAACGACGATGGGTCAAGCTACTCAATAACTACGAATGTGAAATTCGTTATCATCCTGTCAAGGCCAATGTAGTAGCTGACGCCCTCAGTCAAAAAGAATACACTGGTCAGAGAGTCAAATCTCTGACTATGACTATCCATTCCCACTTATCCACACAAATTAAGGAGGCTCAACTGGAAGCTTTGCAACCTGAAAATGTGACGGGTGAATCCCTGAGAGGAATGGAAAAGAATCTAGAAATCAAGGGTGGTGGAGCATATTATCTCATGGACCGTATCTGGACATTGAGACATGGTGGCTTCAAAGACGTGGTCATGACCGAAGCACACAACACGAGATATTCCGTTCACCCAGGTTCAGATAAAATGTATATGGATCTTAAGAAACTGTACTGGTGGCCTAACATGAAACCAGAAATTGCTACCTTTGTAAGTAAATGTCCTACTTGTGCTAAGGTTAAGGTCGAGTATCAGAAACCTTCAGGATTACTACAACAACCGGAGATACCGGAATGGAAATGGGAACGGATTACTATGGACTTCATAATCAAGTTGCCCAAGACAACGGGTGGACATGATACCATATGGGTCATCGTCGACAGATTGACCAAATCCGCGCATTTTCTACCAATCAAGGAGACTAACAAGATGGAAAGACTTACAAGAACTTACATAAGGGAAATAGTACGACTACATGGTGTTCCAATATCCATTATCTCCGATAGAGATAGTAGATTCACTTCAAGGTTCTGGCAGTCACTACAAAGTTCCCTGGGGACTAGGCTAGACATGAGTACAGCCTACCATCCACAAACAGACAGGCAAAGTGAGAGAACAATACAAACTTTGAAAGATATGCTGAGATCCTGTGTGATTGACTTTGGAAAGGCACTGGATATCCATTTACCCCTTGTCGAATTTTCATACAGCAATAGTTATCATACGAGCATAAAGGCTGCTCCATTTGAAGCCCTCTATCGCCGTAAGTGCAGGTCCCCTCTGTTCTGGGCTGAAGTTGGCGACACACGGTTAGCTAAAGGACGAGTTCCTGAAAGCACTCTCACCGGTCCGGAAATCATACGAGAAACGACAGAGAAGATCGTTCAGATTCGTGAACGGTTGAAACCCTCTAGAGACCGAAAGAAAAGCTACGCTGACCAAAGGAGGAAACCTTTGGAATTCCAGGTAGGAAACGGCGTTCTATTGAAGGTCTCACCTTGGAAAGGCTTGATACGCTTTGGAAAGCGTGGAAAGCTAAATCCAAGATACGTAGGGCCTTTCGAGATTCTCGCCAGAATCGGCCCTGTAGCTTACCAACTCAATCTACCACGTGAACTTAGTAACATACATCCAACTTTCCACGTCTCGAACTTGAAAAAGTGTCTATTCGATGAGACTCTTGTTGTCCCACTCGACGAGATCGAGATCAACGAGAGCTTCAAATTCGTGGAAGAACCAGTAGAAATCATGGACCGAGAGGTCAAACAAACAAAGCAAAGTCGCATATCCATCGTGAAGGTTTGCTGGAACGCCAAGCGAGGACCTGAATTCACATGGGAGCGCGAAGATCAGATGAAACAAAAGTACCCACCTCTTTTTCTCTGATTCTAAAGTATCTTTCTTACTTTAAATTTCGGGACGAAATTCCCTCTAACGGGGGATGATGTGACAACCCGATATTTCAACTCTATGTAATGACCTAAAAAGTCAAGTATTGTAACCACTTTTGATATAATGAAATTAACTTCGAAAATAAAATGTTAAAAAGTCTCTATTTGGTTACCTACTATGTTAGATATCATTAAACTGTGATCGTACATAAAAAGAACGCCCAAATCTGACTTCGTATAAGGAAGTTATGATTTTTCCAAGTTCGGCATAGCGACAGACAACTAATTTGTCGACAGAGTCTAAACGAAAGTTGTAGAGTGTAGTCTCACCTACACATAGATATAAAGAACGTCGAAAACAGAGTTCGTATGAAGAAGATATGAATTTTGAAGTTTATTAAATAATAAAAGTATAAATTTAAATTAAATTTCGGTATTATCCGAAGGAGGAGTCACCGGGCCAATCCGAGTTACGCCCAGCGTACTTTCGTACGCCCAATATACTCGAGGACTAGGCCTCGGATCATCCACGTCGCCCCCTATGCGAGGCTATGCCCCGTCCCATCCGAGCTCCGAGGCAGTCGAGGATGCGGTCACGCATGACGCACGCGTACGCCCTGCGTACCGAGGCGGTTCCCAGCCCCTATAAAAGGGATGCGAGGGTTCCGAAGAAAAGGCTCATTTCCTCTCATCTTTCTTCTGTTTTTGCCTCGTTTTCCGTGCACGTGATATCCCGAAGCCCCGGTTTCCTTGCTCAAGTCCCGAAGGTCGTTTGTGCTCCCGAGAGTCCCGAAAATCCCAAGAAAATCCGCTTTCTCGAGTCGAAGTTCTGCTCGGTTTTCATCTCACCTTCTTCGATCTTTCAAGTGAGTTCAAACCCCTATAATCCACACTTTTAAATGTTTTATAAATGCTTTTACATGCTTTTTAGGGGGGGGGGGGGGGGAATACAAGTAAAACACACGGTTATTATCATGTGTTATATAAAGTTTCATTATACACTTTTTATCAATGGAATCGTATGTGATTTATAACTATTATAGGGAAACATTCGTATGCAAAATATATCACGATAACATCTTATCTTTTGAAATGAAAAATGTTGTTAAAAATATACAAATCAAACACTCTGCTTATACTTTATGTATATGTGTCCATGTTTGGCACTACAAAAGTTATACTTATCATAACAAGTGAGCATTTCACTTGGGTTTACTATACAAACAAAACACACTTTTGGAAAACTATAATAGGTATAGTTTTAGGAGAACATCATGAACTTTTACATACTAGAAACACTATTTCAAGGAGTTACTTTCATATACAAGAACAAACGAACATTTTCATATGTAAATCTGTTTTATACTAAATTTTGTGAGACACTTAACTTCACGTATGTTCGAGTACACATTTCAAGTCCTGTATTACATACCAGAATCCCTTGGAAGGGGAGCATGGTGTTTGTGTATAGATCTATACGGTATTAACAACCCCGCGCCCTGACTATTAGCTACAGTACACCATTTGGGGTGGCAAACGTCAGAACATTCCAACGCCTGGAGAACACTGTGTATAGGCATTTCTAGTCAATATCATGGTTATAAAACTCACATGGAGTATTAAAAACACGTTAATTTACAGGGTTTTTCAGACGTCTTGGCAACTTTATACGTACATAAATTAACTACTTTAGGCATGAAAAACATTATTGTGTTACAGTTTTGAATCTTCTAAACTGACACCCACATACGGAAAAACATCAATTTTCTAGAAACAAACATTGGTCTTGATAGAAGGCTACATTTATACCAGTAGAAAATATGGGATTTTCTAGGAATAAACAAACAAAAACAAACCATTTCATCTAATTCATACAAATATTTTCATGAAACTCACCAGCTTAAATGCTGATCTACTCTTTCAAAACTACTTGTATGTCCCAGGGATTTAGTAATTACAGGTAACAAACAGCTTTTGAAGAAGGGACGCTGCGGCGCCAGTTTAAATTCATATTTTGGCATCATTTTGTAATTGGTTTTTTAACATGTACATTTTAACAATGTAAACTTTCAATTATATATATGATGGTTAAATTGCTCTTTACTACGTATTCAATTGTTACGGTACTACATGAAGTCATCCGCCCCCGAATGTTTCCGCCGTCCCGGTTTGGGGGTGTGACATCGCGAAAGGATTTCCGGTGGTGTAGAACCAGAGGAGTTCGGAAGGGATGCAAGGATGGAGTCTTGGATTTTTAGTAGGGTCGTGATGAGGAGATTTTGTATGTAGTGGTAATTCATCATGGGGATGTCTGGAGGTATCGTCAGTGTGTCGGGTTTTCCAGCCCGAGAATGTTGGATCGGGTTCAATATGTGTATGTGCTTGTAGGTGGGAACTCATAGGGGTTGCTTAGGAGCTGTAGGATTTATCATCCTGTTAGCATGGAAAGAAAGAGTCGTCTCAAGAATAAATTGGGATGAGTTCCTAGCTGTGCAATTCAATAGAAGTAGTGCCAGTTTAGGCAAGGGGTGACAGATTGGTACCGGGGTCAAGACCGGTGGTTTGTAATGATATCTAGTTTCGCACGAGGCGAATGAGTGGGCAAATTATGAAATAAGAATGTATCTTTTGGGTGATCCTGAGTTGATAAGTGTTGTTATTAGTAGGAGAAAGCCGGTAGCCGACTTGGAGCAATTGTCAAAACTCTGCAGAGAAAGAGTTGGATTCTATGAGATTTGTGTTGGATTAGTGTCTAAGTATATAACTATAATTGGTAAGACTTGACCCGACTCGGCATGGTCCATTTTGGTTGCATGGCATCAGGACATTTGGATAGACTGTTTGTGAGAAGAGGACATTTGTGACATATTAATATATTATAAGCTCTAATATATTAATATAAAATTATGTTACTTAATTAGTATTGATCAAGAATAAATTTGGACTTCATTTATTGATCAAAAGAGACTAATTAAATATATGGGGATTGATTGTGTAAATCATTCATTCTTATATATGTGGGCTTATGATCCAAGATTCCTTATGTTGGGTTTAACCCATGTGGTGGTCCATGGATACTCCATAGAGGTTAAAACCCATGAAGCATAAGGAATGGGTAAAGTAATGGGTTACATGGTGTAACCCTAATGTGCACACTATATAAGGACCCATTTAGCTCATGAAATTGACACAAGTAATACACATATGAGGGCTAGTCAATTTGAGCTTGGAGTGTCTTCTTCTCATGGTTATTCCAAGTGTTCATGATGTTGTGTGAACCATTTGCAGTGTCACACTTGGGGCACTAGGCTCTCAAGCTTCGTGGAGTCAAGCAACAACAAAAAGGTATGTATTCTATTTATTTTATTAACCAAGTATATAATATTTGTATGCTAGTATAGGGTAATATCTTTGAAACTTCATATTTGCATGTATAATAGGGAAAACATAGATCCAAGGTATTTAGGGTTGTATGTGCACCATAGGATGTTGTAGTATTCAAAGTTTATTATGGAGTAACAATATTTGGTGTTAATGTTTTTAAGAATTCCATAACTTATTCTTAAGTTATGGAACATGAAAAGTTTCATCAAAAAACAAGCATTTAACTCCATAAGTTATGGATTACCAAAAGTTCTATGTTTCCTTGATTTATGAGTTTGTTTAGATTAATGGAAAAATAATTTGTGTTTTAGTTGTTTTCAATCCTATTTAATCTAAAAGTTGTTCATAAAATGTTTTTTTTTAACTTGTCCTAAAGTTATATGAAAAGTCACATTTATGAATCTTAAAAACTCATAAATATGCCTTAGGTTACAAAAAAATGAAGAGTCTTTTCTTATAAATAGTTTTTATGGCTCCATAACTTCTCTCCAAGTTATGGATGTCCAAGAGTCTCTTCATTAAATGTTTTAAAGCTTTACTTAAAACTCATAAGTTATAAAAATCCAAGAGTTTTGAATAGTTTCAAAACTTGCCCTCAAGTTTTGGAATTTGAAAATTTTTCTCTAATGAATACTTTAATTCCATGTTAAGCCCTTAGAATTTTAAAAGTTAAAATTCAACCCTTATACTTTATAACATTATAAGTTAATAATATTTATATATAAGGGGGTATAAGGTTATGGCCTATAAAATGGCAGTTTAATGGGTGTCCACTCTCACCCACCGCTTCGTTGACCGGTGGAGGGTCGTTAGCCGAACGGGTAGGACGAGGACTATAATTCTCCCTTCATTAAAAGTATTAATGATAAATACTAAGTAACTAAACTCTTATGAATAACCAATCTTAGTTACTCAGGAAAATGTGAATTTGCTGCTAAACCATGAAATTATACTTTGCACTTTGCTTAAGTCAGTTAGTAAAGCGTGTGTGGTTAACCGGCACACTAGCTTAATTTAACAAGGTGGGAAAAGGGTAACTTAATGTTTATTATAGTATCGGTGGAGCGTGTGTGGTTAACAGGTACATCGATTGAGGGGTAAATATTAAGGGTACCAAGTATATTTGCATGGTTATTCACACCTTGTTTTGTGATCCTCGGCATCCCAGTCACAAAACCTGAAGGGCACACTTGAGATTGCAACATGCCTTTGTAAATTTCAATGAATCTCAAAATAATCTAGGAGTTTCAAAACCAATTAAAACCTAATAATACATTTCGTTTATCTTGGTGGAAATTGGTGAATCGTCATTCACCTACCTTCAAATATTTTATAGATTGGATTACGACATCCCTCTTCCAAGTTATAAAATAGTTTGCTAGGTCCTAGCCTTAATATTTCATATTGGGTGTTATATTAAGGACTTTAGATCAACTATCTTGAATATCTCCCAAAAAGATGTATGGTTCAAACATCTATGATCCTCCCAAATCTCTTGGAACTTCACTTCCTCCACCTCCTCCAATTATTCTCCCTAACCCACAAGTTCAAGGTCACTCAAGCCCTATTGGCAAGCAAGGTCTATGTGTGATCGCATCTTGGAGATGAAGTCACATATTGACAAGCTGGGAGAGTTGGGTGTCAAACTCTTGAGAAAGTTGGGGGTTCAATCACTTTCTTAGTCACATAGTGAATTCCTTTCTGACTACTATGAAACAGACTATGACATGACCCTTAATGATCTTATGTATTTGCTTGGTGCTGTTGAATCAACAATAATTTAGAGCATTGGGAGAGCAAATTTGATTAGTAGATCAACTTCCCAAACTACCACTGACATTGACAATGGTAACATTAGATATCTAGAAAAGCCTTATCTTCCCAAGGAAAGGGATTGACCATAGTCAACTAGGTTGACCAAATGACAAAAAGAAAGGCTAAGTCAGCGATAGTCCCATGTACCATTCCCAAAGAGTCCCTATGTTTCTCTTGTCAAAGGAAGGGGCATTGATTGCGTAGCAGCCTATTTACATGAAAGATCATAAGGTTGATCCAGTCAAGAAGATTGACTCTACTTCAGGTAAAGTCCACTATCTAACTCTGTTAAGTTTCTATTATGAGATTCTTGTTACATGATGTGACTGGGTCACATGTTGATGTTTTAAGAATCAAAGAAAAGTGAAGAAACTTAAAATAATTATCTGATGATTCTGATCGCGAAGATGGATCTCGATCACATGGTTCTGTGATCAAAATTTTGAGTTGTTGCTTAGGAGTTATGATATATTTTTTAGGAATAGATAACTACAAAGTTTTTCATGTGCTTTTGCATTGTAAGGATACTTTTTCCGCAAAGTTTTTAAATAAAAGAAAAAAATCATTTTATTTATTTTAAAATATCCTTACAATGGCATTTGTGAAAAGGAAAAAAAATTGTTGCTTATATGATTCCATTAATAGAAAGAGTGGAAATATGAATTTGATTCTTTCATTTGTGGTAGTGACTAAACTTTCCAAATAAGGAAAGATTCTCATCACCCAAGTTTCAGTTGGATAGAAACTTGGAATCATGCAAGTTGTATAGTATGATGAATGAGAACTTTCAAGCATTGGAAACTTAAGACTAATTACTTGTTCATATGGATGTGTGAATCAAGTAAAGGACTAAGGGATCGAGTACACATTCGTGTGCACTGATCAAGCCCACCACAAATGTAACTTGAGTGACACATCTTAAAGAAGGTTTATTAACACTAGTGAAATGTAAGAGTAAAAGGTTTTCTACTCTTGTACATTTGAATTTGGTAAGTTGTGATGTTTTGGATAAAACAGAGACCAACTTAGGTCAATTATGTTAAGTGTTTGTCATGATTAGAATCCACACTATCTCTTGAACATTTGGCAAGAAAGTCTTATAGGTCAAGGAGACAGTGGGAGTCTAAAAGATCCTGAAAGGGTTTCAAGAAGTAATCATGAATAAAACCTATATTTCATCACTAGCACACAACTACAGGTTTATAACCTATCGTGTTGACATTTCTGAGCCCATTCCAGTTAAGTTGGCTAAAAATATTTGAGTTCTACATGTTCTCAAGTATTTGCATAACTACTTGGAAGCAATGGCAGGCCCTTGAGCTTCCACGTGGCAAGAAGTTAAAATTGCACAAGTTCAATCCATATGAGTTAGGATTTGTCACTAACCTAGTCTTGTGACTATGGTTTGACAAATTCACATGGATAAGAACACATACACCATAAAATCTAAGTTTCGTAAGGTTTCTCTCCGATTCATGAAAATGATGGTGAGGAAATTCTTTCACTAAGTAGATTTTAAGTAGATAGCAATTGTGATATTTGTAGTTCTCAAAGTCGTTAGTGGAGCGTGCGTGGTTAACTGGCACACTAACATGGACTTATGAGAAATGGCAAAGGTCTAAACAATTGAGAGTATGATTACAACATCCCATTTCATAGTTCTAAAATTGTTTAGACACACCTATGATCTATCTAAGATAAGGTGTATGATTTTGAGAAAGTGTTATCAAAGCAATCTAGTATCAAAATTCTGAACTTTTGTAAGAATGTCAATAAAGTATTGACTTCTAGAGGTCCAGTTGTTTTCTGGATACATGTCAAAGCTAGTGGGAGCATAAGTGCTATGCTAATAATCATCATGTTAGTGGGAGCATGATAATTATGATAAGTATTGCAAGTTAGCAATGTTAATTATAGAAAACAAAAGTTTTAATTCGTGAGGCTGTAAGGGTTGAAAAAGTTGTTTTGCTATAATTAAGGGAGAGGAAATTATACTTCATTTCAATTCTAAAAAGCTTAGATTGAGTTTATAATCTTTATAAAGAGCTTATATTGAGATTTTAATCACCTTTAGTCAAGATTTTATATATGAATTTCATGTTGGATTGGTTCAACTTAAGAAAATTCTATATATTGCGTTCTCAAAATTCGATTATGATTACAACATCCCTTTTCATAGTCAAATTTTGAGAATATGGCAAACAAAAAATTATTATGGCAAAAGACCAGTCTAGAACCATGTCTTTATGTGAAACATCATGAATCGTGTCCCATTTAGTTTGGGTACAAGATCGACTACAAGTGATATAATATTTATTCTTTCTGAATTTTCCAAATGCCTTTGGGCATTAAGGAAGAAAATGTTTAGAATTGCATATGACTAAAGTGATTAGGCAATTGTCGAGGACAATCTAAGGTTTACCAAAGATTGGTTGCTTAAGGATAGTGGGAAGTATACTGTTAATATTGGAAAGACCATATTGACATAGTCTGAAAAGAGGTAACTCTTGTTCAGAAGTGGTAGTCAACATGGGACCATATTGACATAGTCTTCATAATTTGAAGCAATCTGTGTAACGTTAAAGAAACTTAATGCAAGAAGCATGTTCAAAGCAATGCACTTTGAATTTGAGACATCGTTTCCATGGAATTGCTCTCCATTGGAATAATTTGTAATGATTGTTGCCAAGTCTTTGTGGCTTTGTGCATAATCATTACAAGAGGAACAATGCATATAAGTTTAAAGTCTAAACATATTTCGATAAATGTTAGGAATTCTTACATTTACGACAAGGATTTGAAAGTGTGAAAAGAGAATCATTGAAATTATGTTCAATCGATCTAGTTCACGAAGTAAGGATCATAGATAAACATAGAGTGCATACTTGATGTATGGCAAAGCTATTGTTTAGAAAAACATAGTGTACATGCTTGGAGCATGGGACAACTAGTGTTTTTAATTTAGGTATAAAGTTGATAAAACCGAAACAATGAATAATGAGTAATCAGTATGGTGATAAATAAAAGTCTTCTATTTATATTCATAGGGTTTGATACCATATTTGATTCATTTATTCTTGTGTTTCACTTTGCATGTTTTGACTTCCATAATAACTAGGTTATTGTTCTGGAATGACTAAGTTATTCAAACCATCCACAATCGGTCATATGTTGGAAGTAGATATGAATCAAGACTGTCATGGGTTGGCTTGTAGAGGTCCAAGTTGGTGGACAAAGTTGTGCTACAACACTCATGAGTGCTCATAAGTTCCGAGTATTGGATTCAACCCGCGCTCATTTGAATCACTTCATGGATTTTATCACGAGTGATCATGAGAAGATAATATTTTATATTCTTCAAACCTAGAGATATTAGTTGTTACTATGAGTTGGTTGTACATTGATTTCACGAAAACGCATTCGGTAACTCGATGTTATAAAACGTGCCTTTGTGTATGATTCAACAAGTAGTAGAACAAGCCATATGAGTCGAAGTTTATCCATTCCTTTTACGTTCAGGATAAAAGCGATATCTGTGGGCCCCTTGATGATTTAGTGATGACACATGTGAGTGCTTCGCCAAGCCAAGACTGATTTGATTTGTTCAATCAGTCAGTCATCATAAATAGGAAATCGGGAAACAACAAATGGACAGAGAGAATGATTGATAATCCATGTCTCAGTCCATATGATATCTATAATGGAGGAATATATGATCCCTTATATAATGGACAAGTCATTGACAAAGGTCAGAGTTCATCGACAAGGACAGAGTTCGACAACAGCTTTTGAGAGCTACGATTGCCAGTTAGGTTTGAAGTCATACGCAATAATAGTTTTAGACTTATCTAAGTGGGAGACTGTTGGATTAGTGTCTAATTCCATAACTATAATTGGTAAGACTTGACCCGACTCGGCATGGTCCATTTGGGTTGCATGGCATCGGGACATTTGGATAGACCGTTTGTGAGAAGAGGACATTTGTGACAAATTAATATATTATAAGTTCTAATATATTAATATAAAATTATGTTATTTAATTAGTATTGATCAAGAATAAATTTGGACTTAATTTATTGATCAAAAGAGACTAATTAAATATATGGGGATTGATTGTGTAAATCATTCATTCTTAGATATGTGGGCTTATGATCCAAGATTCCTTATGTTGGGTTTAACCCATGTGGTGGTTCATGGATACTTCATGGAGGTTAAAACCCATGGAGCATAAGGAATGGGTAAAGTCATGATTTACATGGTGTAACCCTAATATGCACACTATAGAAGGACCCCTTTAGCTCAAGAAATTGACACAAGTAATACACATATGAGGGCTAGTCAATTTGAGCTTGGAGTGTCTTCTTCTCATGGTTCTTCCAAGTGTTCATGATGTTGTGTGAACCATTTCAGGTGTCACACTTAGGGCACTAGGCTCTCAAGCTTCGTGGAGTCAAGCAACAACAACAAGGTATGTATTCTATTTATATTATTACCCAAGTATATGATATTTGTATGCTAGTATAGGGTAATATCTTTGAAACTTCATATTTGCATGTATAATAGGGAAAACATAGATCCAAGGTATTTAGGGTTTTATGTGCACCATAGGATGTTGTAGTATGCTCAAAACCCAACAATTTGATAGTAGTGTTTGGAGGAATCTGAGTCAGTTGAGATCCGAAGTTGCATTGTGGGATTATTATTTAGGAATTTGTGTTGCAGTAGGCTTCGAGGACGAAGCCTAATTGATAGCTTCATTTTATTTACTTCTTTTTATAGTTTTTTAGCACATTTCATTTGCATTTTAGTTAATTTCCATGCATATTTTTCTTTTTATTATTTTCTGACCATTTCGGGTACTTTCTAGTATCTTGAGCAGTATTGTAGATTTTCTTGGAGACTAGCGGAGCGGGACTCTTGGGAGGCGCTTGGGCTTGAAGGGAAATGGGGATTTCATGCTTAATGGCTACGGAGTTGATTCATGGAGTGGCCTTGTCAATTGCTTGAAGGCATGGAAGTGTTGAACTTTAAATTTGAAAGGCACGGGAGAATTCTTGAGTGTGCAAGATCGATGTTTAGGAGTTTGCGGAAGTTTTGAGTGATGTAGAGAGAAAAATTGGGCTCTAATTGAAGAAATATTAAATAAAAATGGGCTAGAAGCTGATTGGATTCGAACTGGGCCAATGGATTAGCTGTGGGGGCCCAATACTTGAAGAAGCCCAAAAGTTCTGTCGCAGTCACGCGGCCCGCGTAAGATTCCCGCGGCCCGCGTGGATTCCTGATAAGGGCAATTTCGGGATTTTACCTAGAGCTCTATATTGGAAAGGTTGATGTGCCTCTTCAGCCTTATCTTGGAGGTCCAGGTTTGACACTTTCTCTTTGGAGTTTGGAGCACTTTTGAAGCCCAAGAACTCCTCAAGAACATCTTCTTTTCACATCTTGATTATTGTAAAATGTTTGGTACAATCTTCTTTAACTTTATTTTTTTGAGTTTACCCATGCTTGGCTAAACTAATCTTGGTTGACTTTTTGTTGAATCCTTTGAACTTTTATTGAATGTTGACGAATCCATGAATTTGTTCTTAAATCTTTATGGAAATGTTTTGTGTTTTAAGATATTATCACTACTAGTATGTTTTTATTCATGAGTTTAAATGTGTTTGTGGTGATTAGTTGACTAATTTCTTGATTAAGTAAAGGATCCTCAAATTAGCAAGCAACAAATGATTTTTGTGTTGTTTTTGCTTCACACAATCATAAAAACATTTTCTCCAATATGGTAGTGAAAGCAATTGACTCCTCTTGGATTTGGTGACTTTTTGGTTCTTAATGCTAGTTGGTTTTCACTAATTACATGCTATTTGGAATTAGTGACTTTGACTAAGGAAATTGTTATGAGCTTCTATAGCCATTTCAACAATTAAGAAAAGTCTAGGTAACCTCAAGCTCCTTGGATTACTATAGCCAAATTAAGGATTTAATTCAAAGTATTCCACCATTGGATTCTAATGATATGTTCATCAAAAGTCAAAGTGAGGAAACTTTAAGTCAATCATCTCTCACTTACTGATTTTACATCAAACCCTTATTTTTGTTGAAATTGTCTATTTAAATCATAGTTAATTCTAGTTTGTTTCAAGTATTTCAAAACACCAAAACTCCCATTTTATTTTTATTGTTATTTTACAAGTATTTTTAGAAAGAGATTTTCCATAGAGTTATAAATTGAACCAATCTCTGTGGATTCGATCCCTTTACCACTATATGCTATGTTAGTGTGTAATAATTAGGGTTATTAATTTTGTTGGCCTCGACAACCACCAAAATTTTGGCGCCGTTGTCGGGGACTGGTTTATTTTTAATCAATTTGTTTCTCTATGCCCAGATCTCAACGTACAGCTGACTTGATTTACAACCCAGAAATCGAAAAAGAAGAAAGGCGTGTAGCGAAGGAAAAGCGAAGTGAACGTGGTCAAACTTATAATCCTTACGTGGATCCGGAGGTTGAAACCGCTTCATTAAGTGATATAGAACCCGATTCTAGTCCTGAACCTTGCCAAGAAATTCCCGAAACACCACCCCTACAACAAAATCCACCCATTATTGAGCCAATTGCAATGGCGGACGGAGGAGAAGTTCCCGAAAGAACTTTGAGGCAAATGATGGGGACCGATGTTACACAAACTCCAACCGGTATCAATTACCCGGTTTTGGAAGGAGGCTCAGAGTTGAAGTCAACTTTAGTCCATCACCTACCAACTTTTCATGGATTGGAGAATGAAGACCCTCATAAGCATTTGAAGATGTTCAACATTATTCGCACTAGCATGAAGCCACAAGGGTCAACCGATGACCAAATCAAGCTAAGGGCATTCCCCTTTTCATTGGCCGATAGAGCAAAAGATTGGTTATTCTATCTTCCACTGGGGTCGATCAACTCATGGACCGACATGGAAAGAGCTTACCTTGATAAGTTCTATCCCACTTCAAGAGTCTCAAGTCTTAGAAATGAGATTTGTGGAATCCGCCAAGGTCAAAATTAGACTTTTCATGGTTATTGGGAGATTTTCAACAACTTGTGCTATAGTTTCCCACAACACCAAATTCCAGAACAACTCCTCAATCAACACTTCTATGAGGGATTGTTGCCAATGGAGAGAAAACTAGTTGATGCCTCAAGTGGTGGTGATGTCTTTAGTAAAACTCCACAACAAGCAAGACAACTTTTCAACACCGTAGCCGCGAATTCTCAACATTTTGGCCCGCGCCAAGACATGAAGTGTATCATCCAAAGTTCGGAAGCAAGAAGTTGGAGGGTGCTAAGTGTAAATTAAGGAAGCTACTCGACGAGTAGGTATGCTACTCGTCGAGTCAGAGCGGGATTGATCGCGGGTTTAAGTGGCCAACTCGTCAAGTCAGCGGTGGACTCGACGAGTTGGTGCTGAAGAGAGAAAACCCTAATCTCGAGGGTTGCACCCTATTTAAAGGACTTTATGTCCTTCCCCCAGCCTCCTAATCCCCCTGAGAGTTCCAGAAAACCCTAATTTTGTGTCAGGCTTCATTGTTGAGGAGATTGGGACTTGGAAGACGAAATTTTTGGAATGAGCTTGAGAAATTGGAAGCTAGCATCAAGGGGTTTGTATAGATCTGGGATCTACATCAGATTTGGGCGCATCTCTGAGGTAAGGAGCCCTTATCTTAAGCTATTTCCTTTTTGGTTCATCCTTGGTGGTTGTTTTGGGAGTTATTTAACTTGTTTTGAGGCCTATCTCGGATTTGGAGTTAGATCTGGGGTTGTTACTCCAGATCTAGACTCATGATGGCCTAGAATGTCATAAAGCTTCAGTCTTTGAGTTGTTGGTGAAGTCCCTTTGTCTAAAACCCAAGCCCTAGTATGTTTTGGACCCATATCTCCTTGGTTTCACGTAAAGTTTGCAACTTTGTGTGAGGGTTAGATTGTAGAAGGGTGGATCTATGGATTGGAGCCCCTGCATGGCTCGAAAAACTTCTGAATGGATTGAGAACTAGAGAGACTCGGCGAGTCACATGGGTGTACTCGACGAGTTGTATGAACATGTGCATGGACTCGATGAGTTGGAAGAACAACTCGGTGAGTCTGTTGAAGATTGCCTTGGACTCGGCGAGTCTGTTCTTGGACTCGGCGAGTCTGGTCGCAGACCCCAACCTCTTTTGGTTAAAGCCTTGGATTAATTGAGTCGGGCAGGATGGGACTCATAGATCGTTGGACACGACGAGTCTTGGGGCGACTCGGCGAGTTGAGTCGTATTTTGGGAGTTTCTGAGTATAGGAACTCGACGAGTTGTCAGGGTGACTCGGCGAGTAGAATCAACCAGGAAGGTTGACTTTGACTGAGGACTTTGAATTTGACCAAGAGTTGACCAGTTTTACTTCCAAGTGTATTTTGGTAATTTTGGGTATTTATGGAATTGGTTTTTTGGTAGTGTTATGTGGTGAAGATCGTGTCGGTGGTCGGAGTAGCTGGGTCTTATCTTTCCAGTCGGTAATTGCAGGTGAGTTATCCTCACTATATCGATAGGGTCTACGGCACCAAGGCCGGCCCTTTATGGGATGGAAATCCGGGTATTGTTTGTTATGTTATTGCTTTTCTAGATATGCATCCTGGTATTTAGGATGGTGTTATGTTAGTGACCTGGTCAAGGTCGGTACCCGGTATATAAGGTAATGTTATGCTAGTGACTGGTTCGGTCGGAATCCTGGTTAGGAGGTTGCAATGTTATTGAAATGCTAGATACATCCTGGTTTAGGGTGGTTGTTATGTTACTGATATGCTAGATACATCCTGGTTTAGGATGGTTTCTATGTTACTAATATGCTATGTGACCTATTAGACTGCTTGTCTGGTTAAGGATTGTTATGCGATTAATTGTTTAATGTGCATACGATTGGTTGACGGGGGTTGGGTTGAGGCGGGTCCTGCTTTGTGCTGTAGGCCAAGATACCCAAGGCGGACCAGATATTCTGAAGGCCCAGTGAGCGGTTCGCATAGGCTGAAGGCCCCAAGAGGGCGAACCAGACGTGCTGAGGCTCGAAGAGTGGACCAGGCCGACTGAAGGCCCGATGTGGGCAGACCAGTCATACTGTAGACTCAGAGAGTGGACTAGGTGGATTGAAGGCCCAGTACGGGCGGACCAATCACATTGTAGACCCGATGTGCATGGCTGTTCTATTTGTGATATGTTATGAGTATGTATGCGTGTGGTCGGTATTTTAGGGGTAACTCACTAAGCTTTTGGGCTTACAGTTCAGTGTTTTGTTTAAGGTACTTCAGGAGAACGTGGCAAGGCGAAGGTGTGATCGTACTGCTCCTCATGTTTTATGATTTATGTGATATGGTTTTGGGGAATACTCTGATGTTTAAACTATTTTGAAAACAAATGTATGAACTTAATGGTTTTTCAATGAATTAAAATGTTTTAATTTGGCTCGAATTTTATGGGTGCTATAAGTTGGTATCAGTGCCTTGGTTTCAGTGAATTGGAGGAACATTCGTGTAAATCCAGTCTCAAATCAAGGAGGGATTTACAAAATGGTTTTCAAAAGGTTTTCGAAATAAGTAAAGGAGGATGCAGAGGGTACGATCAGCCGGAGCCAGTAAGTAGACCCCAAAATACCACACAAGTTACTTGACTATGTGATATGTTGGAAGAGCATACTAGTACTAGGCTAGGGATCTTCAGAAATTGCATGATAGAATTGCCTGATTTCATGATGCCTATTAGCATAGGGTTTTCCTTATATGAAATTGACGATAATATCTTATAATCTTAAAACCTAGAGATATGAGTTGTTACTATGAGTTGGTTGTACATTGATTGCACGAAAACGCATTCGGTAACTCGGTGTTATAAAACGTGTCTTTGTGTATGATTCAACAAGTAGTATAACAAGCCATATGAGTTGAAGTTTATCCATTCCTTTTACCTTCGGGATAAAAGCGATATCTGTGGGCCCTTCGATGATTTGATGATGACAAATGGAAGTGCTCGGCCGGGCCAGGACTGATTTGATTTGTTTAATTAGTCAGACGTCATAAATCGGAAATCAGGAAACAACAAATGGACAGAGACAATGATTATAATCCATGTCTCAGTCCATATGATATCTAGAAAGGAGGAATATATGATCCCTTATCTAATTTACAAGTCATTGACAAAGGTCAGAGTTTATCTACAAGGTCAGAGTTCGACAAAAGCTTTTGAGAGCTACGATTGCCAGTTGGTTCTTGAAGCCATACGCAATAATAATTTTAGACTTATCCAAGTGGGAGACTGTTGGATTAATGTCTAAGTCCATAACTATAATTGGTAAGACTTGACCCGACCCGCCATGGTCCATTTGGTTTGCATGGCATCATGCACTTGGATAGACTAAATAAGAGAAATAAGACACTTATGGTTATTAATATATTATAAGTTCTAGTATATTAATAATAAGAATAATAATATTTAATTAGTATTGATCAAGAATTAATTTAGAATTAATTATGTGATCAAAAGAAGACTAATTAAATATATGGGTTGATTGTGCAAATCATCGATAACTTATATAGTGGGCCAAAGCTCCATGGATAATCAAGTTGGGTTAAACCCATAGGATGCTCCATGGAGGTTACATAACCCATGGGTCATGGTAATGAAAGGTCATGACAATTAGGGTTTACACGGTGTAACCCTTATTGTAACACACTATATAAGCATCATATTATTCACCAAAATCGACTACTAGTATTATTCTAGAGAAGGGCTCGCCGATTTCAAGTGTTCTACATTTCTCTCAAGGTTATTCCAAAAGCAATTGATGTTGTGTGAACCATTTGAGGTGTCACACATGGGGCACTAGGCACTCAAGCTTCATGAGGATTTCTACATCAAAGAGGTATGTATTCTATCTTGTTATATTCATTGTTTTGTATGCCAGATTAGGATAATACCTTGGAAAGTTCATATGTGCATGCATAATAGAGAAAACATAGATCCAAGGTATTTAGGGTTGCATGTACACTTAGGAGTGTTAGAATGCTCAAAACCCAACAGTGGTATCAGAGACTAGGCTTTTTTTCTTCTTATACTTGCAAAATTGGCTGAAAAATCGAGTTTTTATGCTGTCTGCACAGCAGACTCGCTGAGTCCACTGATGGACTCGCCGAGTCCAAGGCAAAATTCATCCAACTCGCCAAGTTTGTTCGTGCACTCGACGAGTTGGATCCCCAGACAGCATATATTTGACTTTTTTGGCTGGAATTGGACTAGGAACATTACCCTAAGATGTTTTTGGACTTATAAACTTGTTTTGATGTGGTAATGTTCATGCAAATCCAATTTCAAAGATAATTGTCAATAGATTCATGTTTTGTATTAGTTTAAGGTTTAGACTAATTACATGAAAAAGTTTGATTTGAATTATCTTGTTCTTATGAGTTGCTTAGATTAATAGAAAGTTATGTGAAATTGTTGTTTTCAATCCAAATGAATCTAAGAGTTGATTCTAAAATGTGTTTTGTAACTTGTCCTCAAGTTATATGAAAACTCACATTTAAGTTTCATAAAACTCATAAAAGTTGGCAATGGTTACAAAAAAAATGACGGCTCTTGTCCTCAAGTTATGGAGGTTCAAGAGTCACTTCATTAAGTAATAAAATGTGTAACCTTAATTAATTCCATAAGTTATAAAATAAAGAAAAGTTAATTCTTTTAATAGTTTAATGTCTTTCATAACTTGTCCTCAAGTTATGGAACTTGAAGAGTTTTGGAATAAAACTACTTTAAACACATAGGTTATGGAATTAATTAGTTTTAAATAGTATCAAAACTTGCCCTCAAGTTTTGGAATTTGAAAAAAGTTTTCACTTATGAATACTTTAATTCCAAGTTAGCCCTTAGAATTTTAAAAGTTAAAATTCAACCCTTATACTATATAATATTATAATTTAATTATATATATATATATATATATATATATATATATATATATATATATATATATATAAGAGTAAAGTCAGTCTTACCATTAGTAGGCCTCATTCATGAAGCTGATCTATAAGGCGGTATAAGGTTACTGCCTATAAAATGGCAGTTTAATGGGTGTCCACTCTCACCCACCGCTTCCGTTACCGGTGGAGGGTCGTTAGTCGAACGGGTTTGACAAGACTATAATTCTCCCTTCATTAAAAGTATTAATGATAAATACTAAGTAACTAAACTCTTAATAATACCCAATCATAGTTACTTAGGAAAATGTGAATAAGGTGCTAATCCATGAAATTACACTATGCACTTTGTTTAAGTCGGTTAGTGAAGCGTGTGTGGTTAACCGGCACACTAACTCGTATTTAACAAGGTAGGCAAAGGGTAACTTAATGTTTATCATAGTATCAATGGAGTGTGTGGGGTTAACCGGCACATCGATTGAGGGGTAAACACTTAAGGGTACCAAGTAATTTGCATGGTTACTTCACACCTTGTTTAGTGATCCTCAACATCCCAGTCACAAAACCTGAAGGGCACACTCGAGATTGAAACATGCCATTGAACAGTTCAATGAATCTCAAAAGATCTAGGAGTTTCAAATCCAATTAAAAACATAATAATACATTTCATTTATCTTGGTGGAAATTGGTGAATCGTCATTTAACTACCTTCAAATATTTTATAGCTTGGATTACGGCATCCCTTTTCCAAGTTATATAAGTATTGTGTTGGGTCCTAGCCTTAATATTTCATATTGAGTGTTATATTAAGGACTTTAGATCAACTATCTTGAATATCTCCGAAAAGATGTATGTTTTAGACATCTATGATCTTCCCAAATCTCGTAAAACAAGCTTTCCTAAATGGAGATGATGTCCCATGGAAATCATACTTCTTTCACCTCCTCCAATTATTCTCCTTAAACCCACAAGTTCAAGGTCACTCAAGCCCTATTGGCAAGGCAAGGTCTAGGTGTGATCACATCTTGGAGAAGCAGTCACATATTGACAAGCTGAGAGAGTTGGGTGTCAAAGTCTTGAGAAAGTTGGTGGTTCAATCACTTTCTAAGTCACATAGTGAGCTCCTTTGGGATTCCTACGAAACAGACTATGACAAGACCCTTAATGATCTTATCTATTTGCTAAGATCAACTTCCTAAAACTTTATGGACATTGATAATAATGACATTGGATATCCAGTAAAGCTCTCTCTTCCAATGGAAAGGGATCAGCCATAGTCAACTCGGTTGACCAAATGGTAAAGAGAAAGGCTAGGTCTGTGATAGTCCCATATTCCATTACCAAAGCGTCCATATGTTAACTTGCCAGAGCAAGGGGCATTGGTTGCGAAGCTGCCAATTTACCTAATGGTGTTAAAGTCAATAAGTTTGACTCTACATCAGGTAAAGTCCACTATCTAACTCTGCTAAGTTTCTATTCTGAGATTCTTGATAAATGATGTGACTGGGTCACATGTTGATGTTTTAAGAATCAAAGAAAAGTAAAGAAACTTAAAGAAAGAATATGTTGAATCTGATCGCGTAGATGGATTTCTATCGCATAGTTTGAAGATTGGATTCTTGAGCTACTTCTTAGGAGTTATGAGCTATTATTTAGGAATAGATAACAACAAGTTTTCATATGGATTGTAAGGATAAGTTTTTCCGCAAAGTTTTTAAAATAAAAGAAAATTTTTTATTTTATTTACTTTAAAATATCCTTACAATGGCATTTGAGGGAAAATTGTTGCTTATATGATTCCATTAATAACAAGAGTGGAAATATGAAATTGTTTCTTTCATTTGTGGTAATGTCTAAATTTACCAAATAAGGAAGGATTCTCATCACCCAAGTTTCAATTAGACCGGAACTTGGAATCATGCAAGTTGTATAGTATGATGAATGAGAACTTTCAAGCATTAGAAAAACTAAGACTAACTACTTGTTCACATGGATGTGTGAGTCAAGTGAAGGACTAAGGGATCGAGTACACATTCTTGTGCACTGGTCAAGTCCACCACAAAAGATCGATAAGATTATTCGTCATAATTTACTAAAACTCAGTAAATATGGTTATACTTACAAGCTTAAGTGTAATTCTGAGACATTAGAAAAGGTTCCAATGTAAGGCAGAGCGAATAAGAAGAATCAAATTAGGCAGAAGGATAAAAGTTTCTCAAATCTGAAAAGATGGGAGATTACTTTAGTATCAGTTTTTATGATCATCTTAATGATTTAGAGACCTTATCACAATTCATCCTCTAAGTGCATTCTGATAGCTAAGAAGAGGAATCTTGAATTGTTGAAATGGTTAAATCAAGAAGATGAGTGATACTTCGTTCCAATACAAGTCTTAGAGTCATACTCCAAGATTGTTAAATCAAAAGTTTTTTTAAAGTTATGATCTTAAGAGTTTTGAAACTTCCATAAGTTATGGATGTTAAATGTCTCATTTATTAACTCTTTAGGTTATGAAGTCCAAGAGTCTTCAAAGGATAATTGTCAAAGTTTCAAGATTTGTATCAGTTTATATGATTATCTAATTTCTTGAAAATTGTTGATGTGAATTATCTTTACTTATGAGTTTAATCTAGATCATAGAAAAATTATTTGATTATTGTGTTAATCAGAATATTTGATCTTAATGGTTTTTATGAAATCCATAACTTGTCCTCAAGTTATGGAAAGTGAAGAGTTTTTCTTTTTAAAGTGTCATTAAGTCTCATAGGTTATGAAAATAGAAGAGTCTCTTTTTTTAATGTCATCATTAAATGATTTAATGTCTTCCATAACTTGTCCTCAAGTTATGGAACTTGAATTTTTTTTTTCATTAAACCTTAATTAAACTCATAAGTTATGAAAAAGCCAAGAATTTTGAAAGGTTTCAAAACTTGTCCTCAAGTTTTGGAATTTGTAAAGTTACCCCCCATGTATACTTTAATTCCAAACTAGACCTTAGAATTTTAAAAGTTAAAATTCAACCCTTATACTTTATAATATTATAAGTTAATAATATTTATATATATGTATAAGAGTAAAGTCAGTCCTACCGTTAGTAGGCCTCATTCACAAAGCCGGTCTATAAGGGGGATATAAGGTTACTGCTTATAAAATGGCAGTTTAATGGGTGTCCACTCTCACCCACTTCTTCCTTGACCGGTGGAGGGTCGTTAGCCGAACGGGTAGGACACGGACTATAATTCTCCCTTTATTAAAAGTATTAATGATAAATACTAAGTAACTAAACCTTTTATAAATATCCAATCTTAGTTACTTAGGAAAATGTGAATAAGGTGCTAATCCATGAAATTACACTTTGTACTTTGTTTAAGTCGGTTAGTGGAGCGTGTGTGGTTAACCGGCACACTAACTCGTATTTAACAAGGTAGGCAAAGGGTAACTTAATGTTTATCATAGTATCGATGGAGTGTGTGTGGTTAACCGGCACATCAATTGAGGGGTAAACACTTAAGGGTACCAAGTAATTTGCATGCTTACTTCACACCTTGTTTTGTGATCCTCGGCATCCCAGTCACAAAACTTGAAGGGCACACTTGAGATTGAAACATGCCATTGAAAAGTTCAATGAATCTCAAAAGATCTAGGAGTTTCAAATCCAATTAAAACCTAACAAATTATTTCGTTTTTTCACGGTGGAAATTGGTGAATCGTCATTCACCTACCTTCAAATATTATATAGCTTGGATTACGACATCCCTCTTCCAAGTTGTAAAATAGTTTGTTGGGTCCTAGCCTTAATATTTCATATTGGGTGTTATATTAAGGACTTTAAATCAACTATCTTGAATATCTCCCAAAAGATGTCCAGTTCAGACATGTATGATCTTCCCAAATATCTTGGAACTTCACTTCCTCCACCTCCTCCAATTAGTCTCCCTAACCCACAAGTTCAAGTTCACTCAAGCCCTATTGGCAAGGCAAGGTCTTGGTGTGATCACATCTTGGAGATGAAGTCACATACTGACAAGCCGGGAGAGTTGGGTGTCAAAGTCTTAAGAAAGTTAGTGGTTCAATCACTTTCTAAGTCACATAGAGAGTTCCTTGGGACTCCTATGAAACAGACTATGACAATACCCTTAATGATCTTATCTATTTGTTTTGTGCTGCTAAATCAGAAATGATTTAATGTACTAGTAAAGCAAATTTGATTAGGAGATCAACTTCCCAAAACTTTATGGACAGGGACAATAGTGACACATGAAATCCAGAAAAGCATTCTCTTCCCAATGGAATGGGATCGGCCATAGTCAACTCGGTTGACCAAATGGTAAAGAGAAAGGCTAAGTCTGAGATAGTCCTAGGTACTATTACCTAAGGGTCTATATGGTCCTATTGCCAAAAGGAAAGGGAATTGGTTGCGAAGCTGTTAATTTTACCTGAAAGATCATAAGGCTAGTAAAGTCAATAAGTTTGAATCTATTTCAGGTAAGGTCCACTATCTAACTCGGTTAAGTTTCAATTCTGAGATTCTTATTACAAGATGTGACTGGGTCACATGTTGATGTTTAAGAATCAAAGTAAAAGTGAAGGAAACTTAAAGAAAGAGTATGTTGAATCTGATCGCGAAGCTGGATTTCTATCGCTTGATTGAAGATTGGATTCTTGAGCTACTCTTAGGAGTTATGATAGATTGCTAGGAAACAAGTAATAACATAGTTTTCATTTCAAGTTACATTGTAAGGAAAAAGTTTTTTCTGCATTTTAAAATAAATAAAATTTTGTTTTACTTTATTTTTATCTCCTTACAATGGCATTCATGAAAACTTGATGTTTGTATGTTTATAGCAATATTGGAAATATGAATTTGATTCGTTCATTTGTGGTAGTGTCTAAATTTACCAAATAAGGAAAGATTCTCATCACCCAAGTTTCAATTGGACCGAAACTTGGAATCATGCAAGTTGTATAGTATGATGAATGAGAACTTTCGAGCATTGGAAAAATTAAGACTAACTACTTGTTCACATGGATGTGTGAGTCAAGAGAAGGACTAAGGGATCAAGTACACTTTCTTGTGCACTTGTCAAAGTCCACCACAAAAGATGGATAAGACTATTCATCATGATTTACTAACGTTCAGTAAATATGATTATACTTACAAGCTTAAGTATAATTCTGAAACATTGGAAAATTTTCAATGTATGACCAAACGAATAAGAAGAATCAAATTAGGCAGAAGGATAAAAGTTTCTCAAATCAGAAAAGATGGGAGAGTACTTTAATATCATGTTTTAAGGTCATCTTAATGATTTTGAGACCTTCTCACAATTCATCCTCTAAGTACATTTTGATAGTTAAGAAGAGGAGTTATGAATTGTTGAAGTGGTTAAATCAAGAAGATGATTCATACTTCATTCCAAAACAATTCATAGAGTTATACTCTAAGATTGTAACTTTAGTGACATGTCTTAAAGAAGGTATAACACACTTGTCAAATGTAAGAGTAAAAGTTTTCTACTCTTGTACATTTGAAATTGGTAACTTGTGATGTTTTGGATAAAACAAAGACCAACCAAGGCCAATTGTGTGAAGTTTTTGTCTTGATTAGAATCCGCACTATCTCTTGGATGTTTGACAAGGGAGTCTTATAAGTCAAGAGGATAGTGGGAGTCTTAAAGGTCTTGAAAGTCTCAAGAACTAATTAAGAATAAAACCTGAAGTTATAAGTGCTTCACTAGCACACAACTTGAGGTTTATAACCTATCGTGTTGACATATTTTGTACCCATTCCAGTTAACGTTGGCTTTGCATATGAGTTCTTAGAGTTCTCAATTGTTTGTATAGCTGCTTGGAATCAATGGCAGGCCCTTGAGCTGCCAGGTGGCAAGAAGTTAAGATTGCACAAGTTCAATCCATATGAGTTAGGATTTGTCACTAACTTAGTCTTGTGATTATGGTTTTGACAAATTCACATGGATAAGAACACATACACCATAAAATCTAGTGTCATAAGGTTTCTCTCTGATTCATGAAAATGATGGTGAGGAAATTATTTCACTAAGTAGATTTTAAGTAGATAGCAATTGTGATATTTTCAGTTCTCAAAGTCGTTAGTGGAGTGTGCGTGGTTAATCGGCACACTAACATTGACTTATGAGAAATGGAAACAAGTCTAAACAATTGAGACTATGATTACAGCATCCCTTTTCATAGTTCTGAAATTGTTTAGACACACTTGTGAGCTACCTAAGAAAGGTGTATGATTTTGATAAAGTCTTATCGAGGCAATCTAGTATCAGAAATCTGAACTTTGGTAAGAAAGTCAATAAAGTATTGATTTCTAGAAGTCCAGCTGATTTCTGAGTACATGTCAAAGCTAGTGGGAGCATACGTGTTATGCTAATAATCATCATGTTAGTGGGAGCATGATAATTATGATAAAGGTTGCAAGTTAGCAATGTTAATTATTGAAAACAAAAGGTTCTAATTGGAAAAGAGTTGTTTTGGTATAATTAAGGGAGAGGAAACTATACTTCATCTCAAATCTATAAGCTTAGATCATGAGTTTTTAATCATTTAGTCGAGGATATATATATATATATATATATATATATATATATATATATATATATATATATATATATATATATATGAATTTCATGTTGGAATGGCTCAACATAAGGAAATTCTGTATATGGGTCCATTATTTACATTCTAAAATTCAATTATGATTATGGCATCCCTTTTTTCATAATCTTAATTATGAGAACTTGGCAAATTGAAATGGAAATATATTATAGCAAAAGACTGGTTTAGTCTTTATGTGAGACATCATGAATCGTGTCCCATATGCTTCGGATATAGGATCGATTACATGTGCTATATTCATCCTTTCTAAAATTTTCCAAATGCCTGGGGCATTAAGAAGGGAAACGGTTTAGAACTGGATATGACTAAAAGGAATAAACAATTGTCGAGGACAATCTATGGTTTACCAAAGATTGGTTGCTCAAGGACAATTGGAAGTATATTGGTAATTCAGGAAGGACAATATTGGCATAATCTATAAGGAGGCAACTCTTATTCGGAAGTGATAGTCAAAATGGAATTTGGAAATGTTTCAAAGTTAGATTAGGAAACTTAATGCAAGAAGGATGTTTCCAAGGAGTTGATCTCCTTTGGAATGCTCTGTAATGGTTGTTGTCAAGTATTTCTAACTTTGTGAAAAATCTTTACAAGAGGATCAATGCATATAAGTTTAGAATCTAACAGATTTCTGTAAATGGCATGAATTTGGAATTCTTGCATTTGCAGTAAGGATTTGGGACTGTGAAAAGAGGATCACTAGAGTTATGTTCAATTGATCTATTTCACAAAGTAAAGATCATAGACAAACATAATATGCATACTTGGTGTATGGCATGACTAGTGTTTAGAAAACATAGTGTACATGCTTGAAGCATGGGACAACTATTGTTTTAAATTCAAGAATAAAGTTGATAGCTGAAACAGTATACAATGAATAATGTGTAATCATATGGTGATAAATAAAAGTTGTTTTATTTATGTTCATAGGTTTTAATACCATATTGGATTCAATTATTAACTTTGCATGTTTTAACTTCCTAAATAACTAGGTCATTGTTCTAGATGACTAAGTTATTAAAACCATCCACAGTCGGTCAAATGTTGGAAGTAAATATGAGTTAAGACTGTCATGGGTTGGCTTGTAGAGGTCTAAGATGTTGGACAAAGGGCTACAACACTCATGAGTGCTCATAAGTTCTGAGTATTGGATTCAACCCGCTCTCATTGGAATCACTTCATGGATTTTATCATGAGTGATCATGAGACGATAATATCTTATATTCATCAAACCTAGAGATATGAGTTGTTACTATGAGTTAGTTGTACATTGATTGCACGAAAACGCATCCGGTAACTCGGTGTTATAAAACGTGTCTTTGTGTATGATTCAACAAGTAGTAGAACAAGCCATATGAGTCGAAGTTTATCCATTCCTTTTACCTTCGGGATAAAAGTGATATCTGTGGGCCCCTCAATGATTTGATGATGATAAATGGAAGTGCTCGGCCAGGCCAGGACTGATTTGATTTGTTCAATTAGTCAGTCGTCATAAATCGGAAATTGGGAAACAACAAATGGACAGAGAGAATGATTATAATCCATGTCTCAGTCTGTATGATATCTAGAATGGAGGAATATATGATCCCTTATCTAATGGACAAGTCATTGACAAAGGTTAGAGTTCATCTACAAGGTCAGAGTTCAACAGAAGCTTTTGAGAGCTATGATTGCCAGTCGGTTCTTGAAGTCATACGCAATAATAGTTTTAGACTTATCCAAGTGGGAGAATGTTGGATTAATATCTAAGTCCATAACTATAATTGGTAAGACTTGACCCGACCCGGCATAGTCCATTTGGGTTGCATGGCATCATGCACTTGGATAGACTAAATGAGAGAAATAAGACAGTTATGGTTATTAATATATTATAAGTTCTAGTATATTAATAATAAGAATAATAATATTTAATTAGTATTGCTCAAGAATTAATTGAGAATTAATTATGTGCTCAAAAGAAGACTAATTCAATATATGGGTTGATTGTGCAAATCATCCATAATTTATATAGTGGGCCAAAGCTCCATGGATAATCAAGTTGGGTTAAACCCATAGGATGCTCCATGGATGCTCCATGGAGGTTACATAACCCATGGGTCATAGGTCATGACAATTAGGGTTTACATGGTGTAACCCTAATTGTAACACACTATATAAGGATCATATTATTCACCAAAATCAACTACTAGTATTATTCTAGAGAAGGGCTCGTCGATTTCAAGTGTTCTACATTTCTCTCAAGGTTATTCGAAAAGCAATTGATGTTGTGTGAACCATTTGAGGTGTCACACATGGGGCACTAGGCACTCAAGCTTCATGAGGATTTCTATATCAAAGAGGTATGTATTCTATCTTGTTATATTCATTGTTTTGTATGCCAGATTAGGATAATACCTTGGAAAGTTCATATGTGAATGTATAATAGAGAAAACATAGATACAAGGTATTTAGGGTTGCATGTACACTTAGGAGTGTTAGAATGCTCAAAACCCAATTGTCAGTTAGTTACAAGAATAGGCAACATTATTTCAGTGTCGGTGAGCTCAGGACGGTCGGCAAGTGTTGTGAGGCCCGGTTTTCCTTGGATCTCATGTATCGGATGGAAAGGATTGATTGTGCGATATATTGCACTATTGGGACTGTAGTCTATGTCTTGGGAGTGGTTTGTAGCCCGGTTTAGGGCAGAGGTTGTTTCAGCTGCTTCCGTTCAGCTGTGGGAGTTTCAGTTAGTAAGTGAGTCAGGGTGTGAACGCTGAAGAGAATGATTTCTAAAGCCCGAAAGCGGAAAGCTTGTTTGGAACACCTTTGGAAAAGGGGTTTTATGTGGGAGGACTACGGATGGAGTCCCACAAAAGGGTTATTCATCATTGTAAGGATTTAGTCGTTAGCAACCATTAGCAGTTGACAGATTAAAAGCGCCAAGAGAAGTAACTCATTGTCGAGTATTAGTTGGAGCATCTATATGGTGGTATTCAGGAAGTGAGTGTGGAGTCATTCACGCATTAGTGGATGTCGGTTTCACTGGGATTCAAGAAGTGATCATCTAATTCTTAGAAGTGTATGATGAGTCGGGTCTAGCTAGCAATGGAACACTAGTGGGAAAGAGTTGGTTGTCATCGGATAAATCGTTGGGAACTGAGGAGGATTGAGAATCCTCCAATCTTCATGTATTATGAATGCTTAGTTGAATCTAAGTGGGGGAGTGTTACCCTGAGATGCTAAAGTGGAAAGGTTTTGAAATGGGGATAAGTTTCACAACCCGACAAGGAGAACAGAGGCCCTATTGGCTGCTTAGTTAAGGGTTGTGTTGTTTGGGGGTCGGCCAAACTCCCCAACATAAGAGCATGTCTTCTGGATGCTTGATAGCAGAAGTTGGGTAACCAAGTTGGGGTCCTAGTCAAGAATCGAGTTCAGTTCGAGTTTTCGGTCGAGGGTGTGCTTGACTCTGAGGGCTTTGGATTGATAGATTGAGGGTTTTATTAGATGTCAGGGCTCAGCAGTGCATTCAGCACGAGAGTGCGGGTTATTTAGCGTGTATGGTAGACATGTGGGCCAGGGAACAGACCTCGTATTTTCGAGAAGGTGGACGATTGATTGAAGGCTTGGAAGGGTGGTCTAGTCATGCTAAAGACTCTGTTTATGTTTGTAGATCTATGTTCGAGTATTGAGTAGACTGCTACGCTTTAGCACTCAATAGGTCGGTTCCACGTTTTGAGTATGCTGCTAGAGTAGGCTGAGGACTCCGGTGTACCTTGGTTGATCGGCAGTTATTACTAGGGGTCGGGCGGAGTTCAAAGAATCTTGGTGATCTCATCCGTTCGGAGTGTCTCCGAGGATTCATCTTCTCGGATCAGGTAATACTCCAGTTGGGGACCGAGAATGTATCCGAATGGGTGTTTTAATTAAAATGTTGGATCCAGCGGTGTTGTTAGCCGAGAGTGTGGCATGATGGGAGCAAGCGATAGACAAGTGGGGCAGGGAACAGACCATGGTTTCAGGGAAGGTAGTTGGTCGATGTGAGGCTTGGGTTTAGGCCACGGAAAGGATTCCGGGAACGGAATAGGAGTTTGGAACTTCTAGAGGGCTAGAACAGACTGCATGGGAGAGATTCCCGGGAAGAATGGTTCAGGGCGACGTACATCGGTTTTGAGCAGTCCGGATAGACTGAGGGTCGGGAGGCGTACTAGTCGGGCCGAAGGCTCGGGGAACGGTCCAGATAGGCTGCAGGCCCGGGAGGGCGGTCCAGACATGCTGAAGGTTCTTAGAGTGTTCCAGATAGACTGAAGGCTTGGAAAGGGGGTCCAGTCATGCTGAAGACTCTGTATGTGTTAGTGGATCGGTATGAGGAGAATGAAGGAATTTGTCGCCATGCAATGATAATCGATATGGTCTGGCCCCAAGTATTGATCATGATGATGGAGTTGGTTGACGGCCATGCATGGGCCTAGTTAGTTATGTGATCGGATTCAAAATATATGGGAGTCCGAGAATAGCGGTTGCTCTACATGGATAGTGTAAAGTGGAGTTTAGCTTAGTGGCACTTTTAGGTGCGGTAAGGGTTGTTGTGTAGACTTCCAGGAAAGGAAAGATATGTAGCTCCGGAAGGAGTGCGGGTCCTCTGAATGGGAGGAAGCAGAGTAAATGGATGACCGAAAGTGCTTCAGTTGTTGGTAGTAAGCACTGGATTGTACCAGATATATGGAATCACATACGGTTTGGATGCCCGTTGAGGTTATGGCAATGTTGGATGATGCGCAGCCATGTTTTCAGTCTCCTTGGAAGAGGAGGATGATAGTAGTTCCAAAGTGGATATTTTGGACAGAGGAAGGTGAGAAAGCAGGTTAACAGACTCGGGAGTAGCCTGGACCGGTTCTGAGGACTATATAAGGATATTACAGTCGGAGGTCAAGGACCTAGAGATCGTGATGGGGAAGTGTAAGTGGGTTGCACTCGATTATATCGAACCGAAGGGTCCGAGGGTGACGCAAGGACAGGGTCCTTGGTTCCGATTATGGTTGATTCATGAGCTCTGAATGTAGTGGTGTTCCATCCTAGGGTTGGCTGAGCCATCGTAGGCATGCCTGGTTTTCCAACCCGAGGCTGTTTAAGCCAGTTTCGATGTGTAGGAACTTTATAGTTGAGTGTTCGGGAAGGTTGCACAGAAGCTGTGAAAGGTTTCATCGTGTCAGCACGGTAAGGGACTTGATCCAGGGAGGAAATGGGATGATTTTCCATCGGTGATGTCAATGGAGAGCAAACTAGTTGATGCCTCAAGTGGTGGTGATGTCTTTAGTAAAACTCCACAACAAGCAAGACAACTTTTCAACACCGTAGCCGCGAATTCTCAACATTTTGGCCCGCGCCAAGACATGAAGTGTATCATCCAAAGTTCGGAAGCAAGAAGTTGGAGGGTGCTAAGTGTAAATTAAGGAAGCTACTCGACGAGTAGGTATGCTACTCGTCGAGTCAGAGCGGGATTGATCGCGGGTTTAAGTGGCCAACTCGTCGAGTCAGCGGTGGACTCGACGAGTTGGTGCTGAAGAGAGAAAACCCTAATCTCGAGGGTTGCACCCTATTTAAAGGACTTTATGTCCTTCCCCCAGCCTCCTAATCCCCCTGAGAGTTCCAGAAAACCCTAATTTTGTGTCATGCTTCATTGTTGAGGAGATTGGGACTTGGAAGAGGAAATTTTTGGAATGAGCTTGAGAAATTGGAAGCTAGCATCAAGGGGTTTGTATAGATCTGGGATCTACATCAGATTTGGGCGCATCTCTGAGGTAAGGAGCCCTTATCTTAAGCTATTTCCTTTTTGGTTCATCTTTGGTGGTTGTTTTGGGAGTTCTTTAACTTGTTTTCAGGCCCATCTCGGATTTGGAGGTAGATCTGGGGTTGCTACTCCAGATCTAGACTCATGATGGCCTAGAATGTCATAAAGCTTTAGTCTTTGAGTTGTTGGTGAAGCCCTTTTGTCTAAAACCCAAACCCTAGTATGTTTTGGACCCATATCTCCTTGGTTTCACATAAAGTTTGCAACTTTATGTGAGGGTCAGATTGTAGAACCGTGGATCTATGGATTGGAGCCCCTACATGGATCGAAAAGCTTCTGAATGGATTGAGAACTAGAGAGACTCGGCGAGTCACATGGGTGTACTCGATGAGTTGTATGAACATGCGCATGGACTCGGCGAGTATGTTGAAGATTGCCTTGGACTCGGCGAGTCTGGTCGCAGAGCCCAACCTCTTTTGGTTAAAGCCTTGGATTAAGTGAGTCGGTCGGCGACTCAGTGAGTCGAGCAGGATTGGACTCAGAGATCGTTGGACTCGACGAGCCTTGGGGCGACTCGGCGAGTTGAGTCGTATTATGGGAGTTTCTGAGTATAGGAACTCGACGAGTCGTCGGGGTGACTCGACAAGTAGAATCAACCAAGAAGGTTGACTTTGACTGAGGACTTTGACTTTGACCAAGAGTTGACCAGTTTTACTTCCAAGTGTATTTTGGAAATTTTGGGTATTTATGGAATTGGTTGTTTGGTAGTGTTCTGTGGTGAAGACCGTGTCGATGTTCGGAGCAGCTTTTATCTTTCCAGTCGGCAATTACAGGTGAGTTCTCCTCACTATATCGATAGGGTCTATGGCACCAAGGCCGGCCCTTTTTTGGATGGAAATCTGGGTATTATTTGTTATGTTATTGCTTTGCTAGATATGCATTCTGGTATTTAGGATGGTGTTATGTTAGTGACCTGGTCAAGATCGGTACCCGGTATATAGGGTAATGTTATGCTAGTGACTGGTTCGGTCAGAATCCTAGTTAGGATGTTGCAATGTTATTGACATGCTAGATACTTCCTGGTTTAGGGTGGTTGTTATGTTACTGATATGCTAGATACATCCTGGTTTAGGATGGTTGCTATGTTACTGATATGCTATATGATCTGTTAGATTGTTTGTCTGGTTAAGGATTGTTATACGATTAATTGTTTATTCTGCATACGATTGGTTGACGGGGGTTGGGTTGAGGCGGGTCCTGCTTTGTGCTATAGGCCAACATACCCGGGGCGGACCGGATATTCCGAAGGCCCAACGAGTGGTCCGGATAGGCTGAAGGCCCCAAGAGGGCGGACCAGACGTGCCGAGACTCGGAGAGTGGACCAGGCCGCCTGAAGGCCCGGTGTGGACGGACCAATCATATTGTAGACTCAGATAGTGGACCAGGTGGATTGAAGGCCCAGTGCGGGTGGACGAATCACACTGTATAACCGATGTGCATGGCTATTCTATTTGTGTTATGTTATGAGTATGTTTGTGTGTGGTCGGTATTTTGGGGGTAACTCACTAAGCTTTCGGGCTTACAGTTCAGTTTTTTGTTTCAGGTACTTCAGGAGAACGTGGCAAGGTGAAGGCGTGATCGTACCGCTCCTCATGTTTTATGATTTGTGTTATATGGTTCTGGGGAATAATCTGATGTTTAAACTATTTTGAAAACAAATGTATGAACTTAATGGTTTTTGAATGAATTAATATGTTTTAATTTGGCTCAAATTTTATGGGTGCTACATGAAGAGAGACAGACAACACAGAGTCAATGAAGTGGGAACATCAAATCTTGAGTCTCAAATCAAAGATCTAACCTCCGTTGTCCAAAATCTAGCGATGGGACAAACTCCACAAGTGATGGTTTGTGGAATATGTGCAACAATGGGTCATCCTACGGATATGTGTCCCATCCTTCAAGAAGATGCGGAGCATGTGAATACCACAGGAGAGTTCCATAACTACCACAACAAACCATCTGGTTACCAAAATGCATATAATTCAAGTTGGAAACCAAATCCCAACATGAGCTACAACCCAAGACCATTGCCTCAAAATGCGTTAGTTAGACCATCCTATCCACCACCACAACCTCATTACCAACATCAAGAAACACACTATCAATCCAAACCGCACCCTACACATCATCATCATCAACAACCTCCTCAATCTCAACCAAGTAGCTCCGAAATGTCTCTTGAAGACATTGTCAAATCCCTAGCCATTAGTACCCAACAATTCCAAAAAGGGACAAGGACTAGTATCTCCAACCTTGAAGCACAAATGGGAGATATAGTTACATCCATAAGCAAGTTGGAATCCCGTGGTAAACTCCCTTCTCAAACCGAAAAGAACCCAAATGTCAATGTGGTGACCTTGAGAAGGGGCAAACAAACCAGAGAAAATAGTTCGAAGAAGAATCCGAGGGAAGAAGAGGAAGAAATGGAGATCATTCCCATTGAGGATCCCATAGATAAGAACGATACACAAGCCCGAGCCCCAAAGAAGACTACCCCTCTAGTGACACCAACAGCCACTCACCCACCGTTCCCTTCCCGACTTGGAACTTTGAAGAAAATATAGAGGAGAAAGAGATTTTAGACACCTTCCGAAAGGTGGAAGTAAACATCCCTTTACTTGATGCAATCAAACAAATCCCGAGATATGCAAAACTCTTAAAGGAGCTTTGCACCAACAAGAGAAAGTTGAAGGGAAATGAGAAAATTTTGATGAATGAAAACGCATCCGCGGTTCTACAAAGGAAACTTCCACCCAAATGCAAAGATCCCGGAATTTTCACGGTTCCTTGCAAGATTGGAGATGTCACTTTTAGTAGTGTTATGCTTGATCTTGGTGCCTCTATCAATGTCTTGCCCTATTCGGTGTATGAATCATTGAATGTCGGACCCTTAAGTGAAACCGGTGTCATAATCTCTCTTTCGGATAAATCAAGAGTCTTTCCTAGAGGTGTTTTGGAAGATGTCCTAGTGCAAGTGAACCAATTGGTCTTCCCGGCGGATTTCTATGTGATTGATCTAAATGAGCAAGTGTCCTCTATGTCGGTTCTAATCTTGCTTGGGAGACCGTTTTTGAAGACGGCTTGGACGAAGATCGATGTGTATACGGGAAGTTTGACAATGGAGTTTGATGGTGAAATAATAAGTTTTAATATTTATGATGCCATGAGATATCCTAGTGATGTTTCATCTTTGTACTTTGTTGATGTTGTTGAGCCAATTACTCAAGAATTGTTTGAGTTATCTAACGGTGATATGTTGGAGATGATCTTAAGCAAAGGATTCGATTGTGGGAAGCTAGCCGAGCAATTAAAGCTTTATTCTTTGGATCCGGAAGTTGAGAAGTTGGTAAATAAAATGGAGATGAAGAAATCCACAAGATTAGATGTCAAACAAATTGAATTGCCCCCAACTCACACAAAATTGCCTCCATCCCTTGTTCAACCACCTAAATTTGAATTGAAGGTCCTACCTCAACACTTGAAGTATGCCTACTTGGGAAAGAATGAAACCCTTCCGGTTATCATTTCAACTCACTTAATCGAATTTGAATAAGAACAAATCCTCAAGGTGTTGAAGGAGCATAAAGAAGCCATGGGTTGGACGATTGTGGATATTAAAGGGTTGAGTCCCTCCACTTGTATGCACAAAATTTTTGATGGAGGATGAATGCAAGCCAAGTCAGGATGCACAAAGAAGGTTGAACTCACCAATGATGGAAGTTGTGAAGAAAGAGATTTTGAAGCTCCTTGATGCGGGGATGATCTACCCAATCTCGGATAGCAAGTGGGTGAGCCCGGTGCAAGTCATTCCATAGAAGACGGGAATCACGGTGGTCGAAAACAACAAATGTATGATGATCCCCACCCGTGTGCAAAACGGGTGGAGAGTATGTATTGACTACCGCAAACTCAATGCAAGCACACGAAAAGATCATTTTCCATTGCCTTTCATCGACCAAATGTTAGAAAGGTTGGCAGGGAAATCCCATTATTGTTGTTTAGATGGGTATTCCAGTTTTCACCAAATCCCAGTGGCACTGGAAGACCAAGAAAAGACAACTTTTACATGTCTATTTGGCACTTACTTTCGCATACCGTAGAATGCCATTCGGATTGTGTAACGCCCTAGCCACTTTCCAACGTTGCATGGTTAGTATCTTTTCATAATACGTCGAGAAACATAATTGAAGTTTTTATGGATGGTTTCACGGTATATGGCAACTCCTTTCAAGAGTGTTTGACCAATCTCACCAAAATTTTAAAAAGATGCATTGAAACAAATTTGGTTCTAAATTTTGAAAAATGTCATTTTATGGTGAGTCAAGGTCTCATTTTGGGTCAAATTGTATCAAAGAAAGGAATTGAGGTAGATAAGGCAAAAATCGATGTTATTCAAAGCTTACCCGACTTGTGTTCGGGAAGTTCGTTCTTTTTTAGGTCATGCCGGATTCTACCGAAGGTTCGTCAAGGATTTTTCAAAGATAACAAGACCAATGTGCCAACTCTTGAAAAAGGAGGTTGATTTCGAGTTCAATGAGGAGTGCAAAGAAGCTTTTAACAAGCTCAAAGAGTTGCTTACATCCGCTCCCATCATGCAAGCACCAAATTGGGATCTCCCCTTTGAGATCATGTGTGATGCAAGCAACTATGCGATAGGCGTCGTTTTGGGTCAAAAGAATGGGAGGGCCTCCCACGTGATCTATTATGCATCAAGGACACTAGAAAATGCTCAAAGCAACTACTCTACCACGGAGAAGGAGCTATTGGCCATAGTGTTTGCCTTGGAGAAATTTAGACAATACCTACTTGGTACCAAGGTCATAGTGTATTCGGATCACCCAGCACTTAAGTACTTGATGACGAAGAAAGATGCAAAGCCTAGACTCATCTAGTGGATTTTATTGTTACAAGAATTTGATTTGGAAATCCGGGACAAGAGCGGATGCGAGAACCTTGTTGCCGATCATCTAAGCCGGATCACTTCAAATGAAACTCCTCTCCCGTTGCGGGACGAGTTTCCGGATGAACATCTCTTTTTCCTCACTCAATATACTCCTTGGTATGCCGATATCGTTAACTTTTTGGTCACAAAGAGGTATCCCGACACATCACGTGCTAAAAAAGACAAGTTGAAAAATGATGCAAACTACTATGTGTGGGATGAACCTTATTTGTGGAAACATTGTCCCGATGAAATCATTAGGCGACATGTACCCCAACAAGAGCACCAATCTATTTTGCAATTATGTCATGAATTTTCTTGTGGGGGACACTTCGGACCTAGCCGAACCTTGAGAAAGGGTCTTAAATGTGGACTATTTTGGCCGACCATGTCAGGCGACTGTTACTTGTTTTGCAAAAGTTGTGAACGGTGCCAAATGACGGGAAACATTTCACAAAAGAACTAAATGCCCCAAAATCCAATCCTTGTTTGTGAAATTTTTGACGTATGGGGGATTGATTTCATGGGCCCATTTCCCGTCTCATTTGGCAACGTTTATATTTTGCTCGCATTTGACTATGTTTCCAAATGGGTTGAGGCCAAAGTCACAAGATCAGACGATGCCAAAACAGTTATCGAATTTTTGAAGTCTAATGTTTTTGTAAGGTTTGGTGTACCTAGGGCATTGATTAGTGATCGAGGGACGCATTTTTGTAACAAGATGATGGAGGCCTTGCAAAAAAAGTACAACGTGACCCATCGTGTCTCCACCGCCTACCACCCTCAAACGAATGGTCAAGCGGAGGTTTCAAATCGTGAAGTGAAGTCTATTCTTGAGAAAACAGTGAATCTGACAAGGAAAGATTAGAGTTTGAGGCTTGACGATGCCTTATGGGCCTATCGGGCCGCTTATAAGACCCCGATAGGAATGTCGCCCTTCAGATTGGTTTTTGGAAAACCATGTCATCTTCCCGTCGAATTAGAGCACCGCGCATTTTGGGCGGTCAAGCAATGCAACTTCAACATTGACGAGGCGGGAAGGCATAGGAAACTTCAACTCCAAGAGCTAGAAGAATTGAGAAACGACTCCTATGAAAACACAAGGATTTATAAGGAGAAAACGAAGCTCTTCCACGACAACTCCATCACCCAGAAGCATTTTGAACCAGGGCATAGGGTCTTACTATACCATTCACGATTGAAGTTATTTCCCGGCAAGCTAAGGTCAAGATGGATTGGACCTTTTGTTGTGATAAAGACCTTTGACCATGGGGCGGTAGAAATTCAAAGTGAAAAGACGGGACAAATTTTCAAAGTCAATGGGCACCGGTTGGAACCATTCTATGAAGGTTTCAGTGCTAATGCTCTTCAAATCATCCATTTGGATGTCCCGATGTGTTGAAGCAATCCCGGAAGACATCTCGCCAAAGACGTTAAAGAAGGGCATTTTTGGAAAGCAATGTGCTTTCACCTTTTTCAAATCCAAATAAATCATTTTACAAAGCGTTTTTTGGGATTTAAAATTTTTTTTTTGAAAGGTTTCACCATTCATTCCTCGTTTTACTCCAAATTTTGTCAAATTTTTGAAATCGGGCCTTACGTGAATCGTTTTGGCTTAAAAATCAAGTTTTTATGGAAAATATTTTTTGTTGAAGTGCAGGAATGCCCCGCGGCCCGCGTCGCTTGGAAGCATAAAGATTGCGCGGCCCGCGTAGACTAAAGCTCAACTATCATTCAGCACCCGCGGCCAGCCCGCAGCCCAAGCAGTACCCGTGTGAAAGATCAGGGAGTTCAGCCCGGAGTTCTACCAGTCGAAATCTCGTGAAACCAACGCCATTCTTAACCATTTTTCATCCTCTATAAACCCTACCCAAATTTCGGTCCGATCTGTGGCCGGAATTCCGGGCGCCACCACCACTCACCACCATCTTTTTTCGCGTTTTCTGGCCAACTCCGACCACCATTGGAGATTCCGAGCACGGGGTTTTGTTTCTCTCCTCGAGGGCCTTCTAACCATACCAATCTTTCCGCAAAAACTCACAAAAAAATTTCCGTCTAATTTTGGGTGCTGCCACTCTAGAAACCAGAAAGTCATCTTGAAGCTCGTTTGCGGGGTTGTTTTAGCGATTAAAGCACTAATTCATCCCGGGTCTAAGAAATTGGGTAATTTCATTCCTTTAACTTGATTATTTACATCCCAATTTCCCATTTGTTGTTGGTATTGTGTGCCTTTGTTGTGGCTCGAAAGTTATTATTGGTAAAATTTTGTCCCGAGTAAATGTCTAAACGTGCAAAAACAGGGACGGGAGCTACTTCCTCTAAAGGAGGGTTGAAAGGAAAATACAAGGATCCCCCGTTTCGTTTGTTGAATCGCGAGGACCACAAAACATATGATTTTCTCGTCTCGAATAAGCGTCAAGTCAAGTCAACAAAATTCCTCCATAGGGAATCTTTTGCTAGTCTTGGGGTACTCGATGGAGTCCAAGCGTTATTTAACAACATCGGGTGGGGTCAATTCCTCTATAATCGCGCCGCCACCTATGTTGAACCCACCTTGGAATTTTTTGCCACATTCAATCCCGAGGAGGAAGCCCCAACCGTCACCTTCCAAATGCTCGGTGAGAAATGATCCCTACCGCATCGGGTCGTGAACGCCCTGATGAGCACTCCAGTGGACAAGCTATATTACCATCAAGACCCATGGCCCGGAAACTTCAATGAGCATCACTTTTGGCAGCAAATTACCAACGAGCCACAATATTCATCATCTTCGTCAAAGGCCTCCTCCATAATTCACCCATGTTTGCGCCTAGCGCATCGAGTTCTCGCATGCACCATTTTTTCCCGCTCCGAAGTGGGACAAATTTCAAAGGCGGAATTATTTTTTCTTTGGTGCATGACTCGTGAGAATGGTCCGCGGCCGGATTTTGCCTACTTTTTCTTCACCAAATGTTACAACCTCACAACTATGGACAAATGAGACATTTTCGTTGGGGGATTGATCAGCCTCATTGCATCTCGGCCACCATTTCAGCTTCATCTCTCTACTCTTCTATTTGAGAAGGCTTCTGGACCCTCTAGCCTTGACAGCCATGCACTTCGCCGAATGCAACTCATCCGGGATTCGGTCATCGGTCCCATGTGGATTCTTGGCAACCAAACATACCTCATTCTCCCCCATAAGTATATAGGGAGTTTTGAGCCAACCGATCCCGAATAATGGATCATTCCATCAGACTACCCTCCTCCTATAGATGATGAGGATGACCAGTTTCAGCCTCCACAGCAATACGCCGAGATTCAATTTCAACCGCAGCAGCAGGGGGGACAAGAAGTCCCATCATATTTCCCCCCTACGTTCTTTGAACAATTCGCCACAATGCTCTCCACGGTGCAGCGCATCGATACCCAAACGTAAGAGAACACCCGGGCCATCCAGGATGTGGTGACCCATGTTGATCGGTTGGAGCAGTCCTTCCCGCCGACTTCCTGCCAGGTCAAAGATATGTGGGACTACCACTATCGCCACAGACATTTCCCGCCACCCGACCCTCCGATTTAGGTCCTTTCTGCCCTTTCCTTAAGCATTGAGGACAATGCTTGTTCTTAAGCTTGGGGTGGGGCATTTCTCTTTCTTTTTAAATTTTCATGCATTTTTCTTTAGTTAGGTTGCATAACATATTAGTTTAAGTTAATTTTCATTCATTTTTTTCATTTGTATAAAATTCCAAAAAGATTTTATTTTCTTCTTTTTCACCTTTTATATTTTTGCATAACATTTAGCTTAAGGCATTAGCATTCATGCATTTTTGTTGTCTATTTATTCTCACCTCCTTGGAAACCATGGAACAGGTTCACAGTTATTATATCATTATTGGTCAAGGGTCTTGTTGTTATCTCACCCATCGAACCGGGACCATTGGCTGCAGTTTGGGATTTCATACTTGGGATCAGATGCTGGAAGCTTAAATGGGTAAATGATCATGGTCAGGTAGTTTCATGAAGAATCATGCATACAATACTAACAATTGTAGGATATACTATAGCAATGGATGTTCTTAGCCTTGCGGTCACTACCGCCGAGAGGATCACACTTGATCATGTTTGAACTGTTAGGATGAAGCACTGGTGTTTGTCCCCGAGTAGAATCCATATCCGGTCTCTTTACATCACCATATCTTTTTGCGATTTTCTTTGAATTTTAGAGAGTCTTTTAGTCCACATTTGGAAATTTTCATCATCTTTGAAAAACCACAAGTTTGAAAAGGAGCTTACATTACATCTTTATGCTCCACGCATGGTCATTTTCACACTTAGGCCATTCGGATTATATCATTACCCTTTTGATTCCACTTACACACTTTTGGGAACCAAATTTTGAGTCAAAGGGTTTTCTTGTTAAAATTTTGGATTGTTAATACATTACCTTCAAGTATGGTAAAAAAAAAAAACAAAAACAAAAAAAAATGGCATGCAAGTTTTCAGCTACAACTATCTTAGATAAGTGGCCGGTTCAATTATTGAACAAATTTTCCAACACCTTGGTCACCCGGCGTTTGATATTCATTTGTATAGGCCTGTTTTATTGTATATAGATCGAGTTGTTCTTCGCAAATTGGTGATGTTAGGGAGACTGTCGAGTTGGATACTACGGGAGGTTTGGGCCAACGCCAAGTGAGCCGATTCCTACAAAGGTGCCCGAGCGATTAAACCTAGTCACACATGAGAGAAACCGGCAGACGTGAGATCAGAGTGTGCACTTAAAGAAGAGCTCCACCCGAGCCCATCCAGTTGCTTTCTCTCTACTACAGATGTTCTTCATTGTATACATGTTCCATTGAGACTCCGACTGACCATCCCTCCTTATTCACGTAGAGGAGTTGTCATGGCTGTGGTTTATGGTCCCATTGTCATCAGATGAAAAATACGTGAGGTAATAGAAGAATCAATTCTAACCATGTTGACTAATGGTGATCGGGTTCCGCGGTTCTATCCATTCTTTTTATTTTCCTTAGGATAGTTCATCACGAGTTCATTTTAGTCTTGTCTTACTTAAGGGCAAGTAAGGTTTAAGCTTGGGGTGATTTGATAGCTTCATTTTATTTACTTCTTTTTATAGTTTTTTTAGCACATTTCATTCGCATTTTAGTTAATTTCCATGCATATTTTCCTTTTTGTTATTTTATGACCATTTCGGGTACTTTCTAGTATCTTGAGCATTATTGTAGATTTTCTTGGAGACTAGCAGAGCGGGACTCTTGGGAGGCGATTGGGCTTGAAGGGAAATGCGGATTTCATGCTTGATGGCTCTAGAGTTGACTGATGGAGTGGCCTTGTCAATTGCTTGAAGGCGTGGAAGTGTTGAACTTTAAATTTGAAAGGCACGGGAGAATTCTTGAGTGTGCAAGATCGATGTTTAGGAGTTTGCGGAAGTTTTGAGTGATGTGGAGAGACAAATTGGGCTCTAATTGAAGAAATATTGAAGAAAAATGGGCTAGAAGCTGATTGGTTTCGAACTAGGCCAATGGATTAGCTGTGGGGGCCCAAGACTTGAAGAAGCCCAAAAATTCTGTCGCAGTCACGCGGCCCGCGTGGATTTCTGACAAGGGAAATTTTGGGATTTTACCTAGAGCTCTATATTGGAAAGGTTGGTGTGCCTCTTCAGCCTTATCTTGGAGGTCCGAGTTTGACACTTTCTCTTTGGGGTTTGGAGCACTATTGAAGGCCAAGAACACCTCAAGAAGATCTTCTTTTCACATCTTGATTATTGTAAAATGTTTGGTACAATCTTCTCTAACTTTATTTCTTTGAGTTTAGCCATGCTTGGCTAAACTAATCTTGGTTGACTTTTTGTTGAATCCTTTGAACTTTTATTGAATGTTGAAGAATCCATGAATTTGTTCTTAAATCTTTATGGAAATGTTTTGTGTTTTAACATATTATCACTACTAGTATGTTTTTATTCGTGAGTTTAAATGTGTTTGTGGTGATTAGTTGACTAATTTCTTGATTAAGTAAAGGATCCTCAAATTAGCAAGCAACAAATGATTTTTGTGTTGTTTTTGCTTCACACAATCATAAAAACATTTTCTCCAACATGGTAGTGAAAGCAATTGACTCCTATCGGATTTGGTGACTTTTTGGTTCTTAATGCTAGTTGACTTTCACTAATTACATGCTATTTGGAATTAGTGACTTTGACTAAAGAAATTGTTATGAGCTTCTCTAGCCATTTCAACAATTAAGAAAAGTCTAGGTAATCTCAAGCTCCTTGGATTACTATAGCCAAATTAATGATTTAAATCAAAGTAGTGCACCATTGGATTCTAATGATATGTTCATCAAAAGTCAAAGTAAGGAAACTTTAAGTCAACCATCTCTTACTTACTAATTTTACATCAAACCCTTATTTTTGTTGAAATTGTCTATTTAAATCATAGTTAATTCTAGTTTGTTTCAAGTATTTCAAAACACTAAAACCCACCATTTTATTTTTATTGTTATTTTAAAAGTATTTTTACAAAGAAATTTTTCATAGAGTTATAAATTGAACCAATCTTCGTGGATTCGATCCCTTTACCACTATACGCTATTTTAGTGTGTAATAATTAGGGTTATTAATTTTGTTGGCCTCGACAACCACCACTAATCTAAGTGGGGGAGAATTGTAACATCCCAAGTCAGAATCAAGAGTTCCATGGAGTAAAGTGTAAATTAAGTCAGGGACTTGACGAGTAGGTCCTCTTACTCGCCGAGTCGGAGCGGGATTTTGTCACAGGTTAACTGGCCAACTCGCCGAGTCAGAAATGGACTCGATGTGTTGGTGCTGAAGGGAGAAACCCCTAATTTTGGGAGTTGTGCCCTATATAAAGCACATTATAGCCACCCTCAGTCTCTTTACTGCCCATTTGAGTTCCAGAAACCCTAATTAGTGTGTGTGAGCCTCCATTGTTAAAGTTTGAGCTTGGAAGAAGAATTTAAGAGGAGATAGTTAGAAGATCAAGGGGCTAGCATCGGGAGATCATTGTAGATCCAGAATCTACTCCTTCTTGGGCACATTTCTAAGGTAACAAGTCGTTACCTTGAGTTTTCTCCTTCTAGATCCATTCTTGGTTGTTGTTTTGGGAATTTTAGCTTGATTGGAATCCATTTCGGGTTTAGAGGTTAGATCTGAAGTTGCAACTTCAGATCTAGGTTAATAGTGTGCCATGGAAGCTTAAAGCATCAGCCATGGGGCTTGATTTAGAGTATCTTTGTCCCAAAACCTCCTTTGTAGCTTGATTGGAGCTTGTTGGGCCTTGCATGCACGTAAAGTTGGAAACTTTACATGTGAATCTGGCCCTAGGAGTCCAGATCTATGTATTGGAAGCAATGATATGGCCTGAAATTGTCGGAATGAAGATGTCCCGTTTGGACTCGGCGAGTTGGAAGAACAACTTGGCGAGTCTGTTGAAGATTGCCTTGGACTCGGCGATTCTGGTCGTGGAACCCAAACCTTTTTTGGTTAAGCCTCGAATCGGTGAGTCGAGGGACGACTCGGTGAGTTAAACAGGATGGGACTTTGATATTGTTGGACTTGACGAGTCTTGGGGCGACTCGGCGAGTTGAGTCGTATTATGGGAGTTTCTGAGTAAAGGAACTCGACGAGTAGACGGGTTGACTCGGCGAGTAGGGTCAACCAGGAAGGTTGACTTTGACTGAGGACTTTAACGTTGACCAAGGGTTGACCAGTTTGATTTCCAAGGGTATTTTGGTAATTATTGGTATTTATTTGGATTTGGTTATTTGGTAGTGTTCAGTGGTGGAGTTTGTGTCAGTGGTCGGAGCAGTGTGATCATACCTCTTCAATCTGCCATAGCAGGTGAGTTATCCTCACTATATCAACAGGGTCTAAGGCACCAAGGCTAGACCTTTATCGGATGGAAATTCGGGTAGTTGTTGTTATGTTATTTCTTTGCTATGTCTGCATCCTGGTAGTTAGGATGGTACGTGTTAGAGACCTGGTTAAGGTCGGTATCCTAATATATAGGATGATGCTATACTAGTGACCGGTTAGGTCGATATCCTGGTTAGGATGTTGCTATGTTATGTGATATATTGGATCGGTTTGATTAGTTGTGAGATGTTATATGACTATATGTTTATGTGCACATGATTGTTGGACTGGGTTTGGGTTGAGGCGGGTCCTGCTTTGTGCTGTAGGCCAACATACATAGGGCGGACCGGTTAAACCGAAGGCCCGACGAGCATTCCGGATAGGCAGAAGGCCCCAAGAGGGCAGACCAGACGTGCCGAGGCTCGGAGGGTGGACCAGACATACTGAAGGCCCAGTGCGAGCGGACCAGTCATACTGTAGACTCAGAGAGTGGACCAGGTGGACTGAAGGCCCGGTGCGGGCGGACCAGTCATATTGTAGACTCGGAGAGAGAAAGGACCGGGTGGACTGAAGGCCTGGTGCAGGCGGACCAGTCACACTGTAGACTCGATATGCATGGTCGTTCTGTTTATGATATGATATGAGATGTGTGTGGTATTGTGGTTGGTATTTTGGGGGTAACTCACTAAGCTTTCGGGCTTACAGTTTCAATGTATTGTTTCAGGTACTTCAGGAGATCATGGTAAGGCGAAGGCGTGATCGTACTGCTCCTCAGTTTTATGTTGATGTTTCTGGGATACTCTGATAATAAATGAACTAAAAACCTTTTTGTAATAACTTAATGGATATGGGTTGATTTTGAAAATTTTAAATTGGTTGTAAATTTTCACGGTGTTACATAAAGATCATTCAAAGAGAAATAACCGAAAATTTGCTGAGTCTTTATCATAAGGCTGACATTTCTCCATTCATTTCGAAGACCCATGATAAAAGTGAGATTGAATTCCATTGTTGACCTTATTACACCATATCTGTTACACTTGAAGATGAGCTCATTCATGCGATCATAATTAGACTCAATTGATTCACATTCCGTCTGCTTAAACTCTCCTAACTCCAACAGACATTTCTTGACTGAACTTATCTTAGTTTTCTCGCTTCCTTGATATTTCTCCTTTAGTGTATCCCAAATCTCCTTTGAAGTTTTACAGCTACGCACATAATTGTATACGATTGGTGGAAGAGCACCACAAAGTTCTCGCATACATTTTTTTCATTTTTCAATAATCTCTCAACCTGTTCTTGGACATTTTGATTATTAGAAGATGTTCCAATATTTGAACAGCAGGAGGTGGACAAACATCATCGATTATGCATTTCCAGAGCTCTTCATCAATCCCATTAAGATAGTCCCCCATACGATCAACCCATTGATCGTAGAACTCAGGAATTAACATTTGAATCTTAGTTGAAGAACCGAGAAGATGAGAGTAAGACGTCATAGTGTTCATGTTAAAGTTTGCCATTGTTGTACGGATGGTTTTTGAAGAAAGCTTCAAAAGTTGAGATCTAACCATGAAAACTATCAGAAATTGACAACGATTACTTGAATCAAACAACAAAACGCGGAATCGAATCAAAACAGAAGATCTATAAAGATTTCCAGGTTCAAAAGAGCGGAAAATTCTGAATCTGGAATGAGACTCAAAATACTTTTGAAACCAAAAGAAAATCAGATCGTAAACTGTTTGATTCCTGCCCTGATACCAAATATAGTTGTTGTTTTATCAAGTAAGAAATACAAGATCAGAGTTACGAAAGATAGATGAGCACAAGATCTAAATAACGTCTGTTTGGCTCGATTAAGCTTTTTGAAGTATAAAGAAATGTGAATTACGAAGTTACTCTCTAACTCTAGTACTCATCCCATATATACGGGGATCAAGAAAGCATACAAAAAATATAAGGGACTAAAAACACTTAAGTTTCGAAACATAATGCCTTTATAATAAGCAACTTCATAAACACGCTTCGACACAAAAACTGACTAAGACACATTTCGACACCTCACAACGTTTTCGAACTCTAGAGTAATAATTGACAAACTTCTAGTAAATCCGATTATATTAGGTAGTATGTGTAATTTGTACAAAACTTTTTAAAATTTACAAATTAGGTGATCGGTAAACTTGTATAAGACTTTTAAATGTTTTGAGATTAAATTTACTATTTATATTTTGTAAATTTACAATTTTAACTATTTTGTGATTGAGAAAACTATGAAAATAAACAGGAAAAAAAGTAAGTTGTATAAATTTAGGCATACTTATATATAGAGACGACGTGTCATTTCTATATGTGCATCTATATGAACGCCATATTGTCTCTATAGGTTCATCTGCAACAATGATATGTTCTTGCAACAAGTTGTGATATGTTAACGACATGTCGAGGCTATAGATATATCTATGGAGACACGTCGTCTCTAAAGTTTTATCTATGGAGAGACATGTCGTCTCTTCATACTTTGATTTTTTATTCAACTGGGGACATATAGCGACGAACAAATAGAAACGATATTTCGTCTCTAAAGGTAACCTATTGCAACGATATTTATACCGACGACAAAAAAATATTTATTGTGACGAGGGTATAAAGACGAACGTTGTATGGATGAATTTCGATTGCCGCCATCAATAGGGACGACTATAGAGACATCAATAGGGACGATTATAGAGACAACAAATGTCATCCCTATAAGTCCCCCTTTCTTGTAGTATCTCTATAATTACTTTTATTTGTGTTTAAAATTTATGTGTTCGTTTATTAGTTATTTGGGTTCATAAGTTTATACCTGATGTTGAAGTTTTGAACTTCATTCCTTTTGGGTTTATTTAGTATTTTTTTTTTGTTTGAGAAATTAAATTTATTTTTACTTTTTATGCTTATAAATGTTTTTACCCAATAAAATTATGACAAGTGTCATTATTCCATATTTTTTTAACTAACTCATTAAAGCTATATTAAGAATATATATTAAATAAAACTAAATTGAATGATGATTTTGTCATAATTTTAATGGATAGAAATAATTATAGACATAAAAGATATGAGATAATTTAATTTCTCTTTTGGTTTTTCTATTTCGATTTTATCCGGTTTTGTCAGATATTCAGCTTGTAGTTTTGGATTTGCTTAAGGGTTGCTAATAAGAAATCTTAAATATTACTAAAAGAGAAACCTTATGACATCATCTTAAATAATCTGGACCATTGGTTGCATTTCAATCTTATTTTTTCACCCTTAGATCAAATTGTTGACATCATCTTCTCTATATGGAATGTATTTAATTCCAATAAATGTTTTCCAATCGTCAATCAATAACTTACATTCATTGAAATGGAATGTATTTAATTCCAATAAAAGTTTTCCATATTTTACATCTTGAATTTTCAGTTATGAAGATTTTAATATGGTCAATTTTAAAAACATATTATTAACAAACCATTTCAATCAAGCCTTAATATCAACCATTAATATAAATCCGTTTATATTAGTTAACCATTAATATAAATCTTTTTTATTAGGAAATCATTAATACCGAAAAATCATATTCAAATTATCACATACATATACGATTCATCATTGAATCTGCGACTCACATTTATTTTCAATCGTTTCTTTTCTTCAAACTTTCTCCTACAACATCGTTAATATTGCTTATAACTCCCATCATCATTCTCTGCTATAAACATTCGCTCTTGTGCACTAGAAGGTCAGTACTTTCTTTCGCTTTTTATATTATTTTCGATTATTTTTTGTTCCCATATCAAATGTATGTATTCATGTATTTCGATTTTCTTTGTCACAAATTACATGAAATCAGTTAACTATTTTTCTGAAACTTTTCAAATAAACATGAAAAGATATTAGGTACCTTTAACAAAACAAAAATTAACTATATTGGGAACTAACATTAATTACGAAAATGTTACTTTTATATATTAGAGATAATTATGATTTTTTTTTTAGTTTTTATGTCATAAGAATCCGGTTAATTTTGGCATGATTGTAAAATATCATTGAAATTATTATGTTTTTGTATATCATATCAACCCACTTTTTTATCTTTATATAATAACAATAAAATTTATTAATTTACACAACAAATATAAAAATTTCAAATTTTGTAATATTATTATACCTTACAAAATACAACTTCCTCCAAAATAAATTTTCGCCAGTAATTTCATCCATAATTTCAACAAATTTAAATTTGTATTTTCTTTATATAAATTTTTTTAATGATCCTGATTTTTTTTCCTCCAAAAATATATCAAACATTTACGTCTTAGATAATGCTGCCCTATTATAATTGTTATTTTCCAAAAAATATATCCGTTTAATGAGGAATTTGATGTAAGAAAGGAAGTGAATGTTAATTAAAATGAGATATATATTCCATAATTATTACATGAGTTTATTAAAAAAAATTAATATCAAGGTGTAAACATTAAGCATTTTTAAAGTGAAATTTTAAAATACATAGAAACGATGATGTTGTACAATGAAATATAAAATTGAATAGACTGAAAAAAAAACACTATTAAAGCAGTCAATCTTGAAAATAACATAGTTATGAAAAAATATAAAGTAAGATAAAAATTATAAGATATTAGGAGATTTGTAAAAAGTACATTTAGTAAAAGCGTTACTGTTATTAGAAAAAATAAGACCGTTAAGATTAGTGAAAATACAATATATAAACTAAATTATCACAATAGTAATGAAATGTCATTATTTGATATTTCATGTAATTGAAAGATATATCAAATTACATTGATGATATACTAAAATTATTCAAAGTTGCGCCACAACTAATACAAAGTTATTGCGAACATCAAATAAATAAGAACAAACATAAAAGCTAGCATTTATATTCATAATCAATTTAAAATAAATCAATCATGATTTAGAAAAGAATCTCCATTGATGATATACTAAAATTAAATGTATATAACATTTAACATTTTATAAATTATATTACATAACTTTATTTGAATAAATGAAATAGTTGTCAATATTTAATGCAATAGAAAAAACGGTATATTGGTTGTCAATATATGTTTAAATTAGGTAACATTATTATGCAAGGAGCGTCTAATTAAAATACTTATAAATATATAAATATCATAACTATATGAGACGAGGAAAGTCGTTCAACTAATAAAACAAAAAATAATGTCTATAAAGAGATCTTTCAATGATTATATATATTTATCGTTTTCAATGTATTTTCTACACATTTCAATAATATCAATAACCATATTTTTTTTATAATCATTATACAATATCTATAAACGATTATATGTTTTTTTACACGTTTCCCGCATTTAACGGGGGTTATAATGTAGTTTTAAATATGAGAAAATTGAAACAAAAAACTTATTCGATTAAACCCAATTTAAATATAAAAAAATTTGAAAAAAAAAAATAATTCAAGTAAACCCACGTTGATTTGATGTACTTGGAGTACTAAATCTAATCGGATTTGTTCACCTGTGTGTGGACGTACTGCGTACATTAACAAAGCTACATATTCCACGTTATTTTTGCAATGTAGGCCATTCTAAATTAATTTTTCTTTTTTTTTATTGGCAAATTTTATTAAGGCCCCAATTAGAAATTGACTAGAAGGGAAACTAACAAACAATATGAATATTCTTTTCTGGTTGTGAACGAAATAAATTAATTTCTACATTAATTCTTTCTTTTCTGGTTGTGAATGAAATAAATTCGTTCATGTGTGGGACCCCATAAACGAGAAACATTGTACCATGCGAACGTAGTACTCTAACAAAAGTCAATCTTGAATTATCTTAGGATATTTAGTAAAACTTCAAATTAGGTCCCTATGGTTTGATAAATAATGTAGACACTGAAATTCAAAAAGTTTTCAAGCATTTATATTCCAAAATCTAAAATGTCTTATAGTTTTATTCCTAAAAAGCTTGATTCGATCAGGAAAAACTTGAAATATCAGTTTTGTTTGTTTAATGTCTTTTTAAAATTATTTTAATACTTTAAATTAATCCTTTCATATTTTTTGCATAACCACAAAAAAAAATTAAATAAAAAAAAAAATAACATTTGATACAAGTTTGAAAGCTTTGGACCATATGTACAGTTTTTAGCAAACCGTAGGTACCAATTTTGCACTTTTACTCTAAAATATTTTAAGAAACTTGGCTATATAAGTAGGTTTGATGATTCATATTCCAGATATTCAGTGGTCCAAAACGTAATCAACTTTTAAAAACTTATATCTTTTCTGTTCCTCATAAAATTACAATGGGGTCTTCTTTGGTCTCAATCAACATTTTAGTGACAAAGTTGAAGGAAGAGATATTTTCGAACACCAAAAATCACCATCTTCAGTCATTTGTTTCACCATCTGCATATGACACTGCTTGGTTAGCTATGATTCCTCACACATTGGAACACAATAGCCCTCTGTTTAAGGGTTGCCTTGAATGGTTACTCGAGAACCAAAACAAAGAAGGATATTGGGGAGAATCCATTAATGGTCTTCCCACCATTGATACTCTTCCGGCTACTCTTACTTCCATGGCTGTGCTCCGAAAATGGGGTACGGGAATTCATAACATAGAAAACGGTATGTGTCACAATGACTAATTATATAATGTCATAATGATAGAACATTGAAATTTGCGACTTGTTTCAACATGCATCCATGCATATACATAAACAAAAAAAGTAGATATATGAGATCAATGACTTAAAATTCAGTTACTCCCCTCGTCTACGTATTTTTATAAACACCATGCATTGTTTCATATTAAGTTATTATAATATGTAGTTCATCAAACATGCAATAGATTCTGGACCCATTACGTTTCTTGTTCATATGTCTTGTAGTACAAAAAGGTTTGTAAATTATTAATTTTTTATTACATAACTAAATTGTTTCCCACCTGGTATTTAATTTGTAGGTTTGAAATTTATACATGCAAACACTGAGAATATGCTTCATCATCACCATCATGATCTTCCTAGATGGTTCTTCATTGTGTTCCCCGCAACCATAGAACTTGCTGGATCATTTGGTCTTGACCTTATGTTCTCTGATGACGCAAAATCAATCATTTCTCAGATATACCATGTCAGGAAACAAATTTTCGGCATGTAAGCATACGTTCAATTCACCTTAATTTGCTAACTGTAAGTGTAAGTGAAATACTGATGAATGGAAGTTTTAGGGAAGAGATGGTTGATAAATGGCAATACCCTCCATTGATGGCATACTTAGAGACATTTCAAATGACAGAACGTAATGTTGATGAAGAAACTATAATCAAACATTTGAGTGAAGATGGGTCACTTTTTCAATCACCCTCGGCTACTGCACAGGCGTACCTTTCTACCCGAAACCAAAAGTGTCTTGACTATCTGATTTCACTTGTTCAAAAGTATCCCAACGGAGGTACGTATAACTACAGATTCACTTGTTTAAGTAAAAACTTTGGTTGGTTTACTTGTTGATTTTCACTGGGGAAAATGACTTAAAAGCCCAACAAAGTTTCCAAACTATTCAAAAAATCTCAATCATGTTTTTTCTGTTCAAAAAAACCCAACGAACTTAACTTTTTGTCTAAAAAGTCCAACAAAGTTTCAAACCGTTCAAAAAATCCCAATTTTGTTTTGTTTAAGTTCATTGGGTTTTTTTTAACAGTTAAAACATGATTGTAGTTTTTTAAACGTTTTGGAAACTTTGTTGGTCTAACAAGTTAATTTCCCGATAGGATAATAAGCCACGTCATCTATTTATCTTATTTGACTTTAAGGAAAATGTAACTTAGTTGGGCTTTTTAGACAAAATTTTAAATTTGCTGGGTTTTTTTAGACAGACAAAACATGATTGGGGTTTTTTGAACAGTTTGAAAACTTTGTTGGACTTTTAAGTCATTTTCCCATTTTTATTGTATACGACAGTTCCTGAAAAGTATCCAATGGATGAAGAGCTAGTTGAGCTCAGCATGGTTGATCAAGTGCAGAAGCTAGGCTTATCTGAGTATTTTACGGAGGAGATTGACAACATCCTTAGAAAAGTTTACAGGTGATCGATATATCTCTTTTACATGGGTTACATGCATGATACGTTTTCGTTAATGTTAATTTGCTTAACTTCCTCATGTAAAATTTGTTGTTCAGAAGTTACATGGATCAAGAATCACCACAAGATAACAAGATATTTATAGCAACAAAATTATATAAGGATTCCTTAGCTTTTCGACTTTTTCGAATGCATGGGTATAATATATCTCCAAGTAAGTATCTATAGGTTATGGTCCATACCTTCTTTCCACCATTTTCAACATAAACCACGTTCACTGTGCTAAAATCTGCCCTCATAACAAAGCTAATTAAAGAATTGTTATGCATGCTGTCGAGTAGGATATATATATATATATATATATATATATATATATATATATATATATATATATATATATATATATATATATATATATATATATGTGTGTATGTGCCTATGTGTGTGAGCGCCCTCATGTGTATTTAATAATGTAAATATAAGGGGCTTGTCATATCGGATGTCAGATTGTTGTCGGCTATTATTAAGAGAGAGACTGATCCTATTCATGTCTTACGTTAGGACTTTAAGACCACACACCTATCCAACTGATCTACAATAATTTTGAAAGTAAATAACCAAGAGAAAAAATACAAAGTATTGTTGGGTTTGATTTAATTCAATGTCATTATCTCATTTGTTTTAAAAATCTAAAGAGAATGACATGGGAGAAACAACATATAATTTCGTGGTGCATATCTTTTTTAAGTTAAAAAGCAGTACAATGTTGATTTGACATAAAGTTCAACATTTACTAATTTTGAAAATTGAAAAGAAAATTGTGAATTATTTTTTTTAAACCGCAGAAAATTCTATAAATAAAAAAAACATAGCAAAAAGTTAGAAAAAAACACATTACAATAGAATTGTAGCAGAAGGAGGTTTATGAGCCAATCAGTCCAGTTAAGTTTAGTTTTCTTATATCTGTTGGAAATCCAAAAAAAAAATCATCTCAACAACCTCATCAAAAATCATGGATTTCCTATGAGTGACCAAACGTTGGAGTTTCTAAAATTCCATAAACACCAAAAAGTAGAAAAACTAACTGCTTCAAAAGCTTTTCTCTGTCCACCCACCCTTAAAGAGGACCGAACTAACTGCTTCAAAAGTCTTTCTTTGTCCACCCACCCCTAAAGAGGACCGAATTAACCATGCCAAGAAAAAAGATTAGTAATGGTGAAATGATGAGGTTGAACATCCCATCATATAACAATATGATTCCATATATCAATCAACTCTCTGCATCCTATAGAAATTTGAATTATTTATGCATCCAAATTATTAGTATACCTGGATTTGAGTTTTTTAGTTGTTTCGACTTTTCTTCGTTATGTTTGATATTTTTATTGAATTATTATTATTGTTATTATTATTATTATTATTATTATTATTATTATTATTATTATTAGTCGTCGTTTTATTATAAAATTAAATAACAGTATTAAAAATATATTTTAAAGTAAATTACCAGATTTCCTTTTTCTTAAAACAACAATTGAAATGATCCATATTGTATCGATAATTTATAATCATTGATTTCTACAATATATAGAATGTAGTCGTGCGAAACAAAATCACAAACAAACACACATAATTTTTTGTAGCCTCAAAATGAGAGTCGAATGGTTGAAGAGTATAATTCTACAACGGATGACAATGGATCAAAGTATGACTCATAGAAAATCCCGCTATAATCCGAGACTAACCTTCCAAGTGGACGCCGGTGTGATTAACTTGGGAAAAACAATACAAACTAGGTGGGGAACCCCTGCGTTGTGGGGGTCGGATGCGACAAGTCTTTCAGTAAAATTGAAATATGAACAAAATAACTTTACATTTTAAGAATAACTTTTAAAAAAAATTAAATTCAAATTTTTTACATATTCATTTTCACTATAAGATATAAAAAGTTTTGTTTTGTTTATATATATTTGTTTTAAAAAACAAAAATTGCACTTTAAGAGGGATTTGAACACAAAATGACCGGGAAACCGGAACTATTCCCAACACGTATCCGCATAAAATATGGGTAGTGACATAAAATGACTTAAATAGGGATTTGAACATAAACACATAAACAAATGACCATTCTTGCCAAAAGTCACATAAGTTTACTATTCCTAAAAGAGTGTTCTCCTTTAATATATATATATATATATATATATATATATATATATATATATATATATATATATATATATATATATAATAAAACCTTTTTTTAAGTGGTATAAATATATTAAAAATGTTTTTTTAAAACACAAAATAACATTTTTTTTAAAACAATGCAATATATATATATATATATATATATATATATATATATATATATATATATATATATATATATATATATATATATATATATATGGTTTGGATCTTTAAAGGAATCAAAAAATAATGAAGACTGTTAAGACAAGTCTCCACAACCCACTTCGTCAAGAACACAAACGTTAAACCTAATATTTAGATGTGATGTGTTTGCATGCGATACAAGTCTGTCTGTATGACGTAATACGACACGAGGATATAATCACGTGCGATAACGTAATACGACACAAGGATATAATCATGCCTGTCTGTATGACATAATATTTTTTTAGAGGTGAGCAAAATCGAACCCAAAAACTAAAAAACAGATAAAACCCGACAAAACCAAAATCGAAAAATCGAAATCGAAGCATAAACCGATGGCTTGGGTTTAGAATTTTCAAAAACCGAAATTTTCGGTTTGGATTCGGCTTTTGGGTTTGATAAAACCAAAAGAAACCGAACCGAACCGAATTTCATATATTATATGTATTCTGTGAGTTATATATGTATATATACGTTGTCCTTGGGGTATAAACAGAATCTGAAGCATGGTCTAGTGGTTAACGCGTTGGGCAATTGTAGGAAATGGTGCGAGTTCCAAACTTGTTAACCTCATTTTTCTAGATTTACTTTGACAGCGAGTAAAATATATCCAACATTGCACCATTACTGAAAGTTAACCATTATATAGTTTATGAGTTGAGGTGGACTAAAAAATAAGTTTGAGATTTAGTTTGAACTATAATACCAAAACCAAACCCATTGGTTTGGGTTTAAATTTTCAGAAACCAATCTTTATGGTTTGGGTTCGGTTTTAGGTCAAAAACGACCCAAATACAATGATGCACAACCCTAATATTATTTCCTTTTGATTTAATACATGGGTTTCACTTGATTTGTACCTTAACTTTATTTCAGGGACTTTTTGTTGGTTCTTATATGATAATGAAATATTGGATCATTTGGAAAACAACAGTATACAGTTCACAAGCTTATTGTATAATGTTTACAAGGCCACAGATCTTATGTTCTTTGAAGAAAGTGAAGTAGATGAGGCCAGGTCATTTTCTAAAAAAGTCCTTCAAAGAATCTCGGCCACGAAAAACATAGTCATCAATGATACAGTTGTCATGCTTCCCAATATATCCAAAATGGTAACCCCTCCCTCCCTCCCTCGATATTATATATATTGATAATTTGCATAAATAATTTGTGAGAGTTTTATTATTCATTTTGGGTTGCTACATATTTTAGAGCAAAATGTAAAATAAGTCTTTCTAAAAATAACGATTTAGTTTTTGGTTATTGCCGATTCCTCTCCATAATTTTTAATCTAATAATTTTCTAACATTTACAATTTTTAAGTTAAATTATTGGTATTTTATAAGTTGACATTTCAATCCCTTACTATATTTTAAAGTTAGGTTTTTAGTCTCATACATAACTTTTTTTGTAGTTTTTGTTTTTGTTAATCTTATTTTTTATTTAAACGTTATAAACTTTTATGTTGCAAACTTTATTTTGATATGTTTGTAGTCCACTTGATATGGTATAATTGTCATTGTGCTATGAACTCTTGACATTTGTAAATAACAATCTATATACGAATTGCAAAAAAGTTACCATGCGTATTAAAGTTATGTTTTTGGTCCCTCAAATAACTTTTTATAGTTTTCATTTTAAGTAATTGAAAACAAGTTATCCGCCGCAACGTGCAGGATGACTTGAATGGTAGTTTGTGTAAATTTTATAAGTTTTCATACTTTCGTAGATTGAGGAAGAGCTAAGTATACCATGGATTGCAAGACTTGATCATCTTGATCATAGGATGTGGATTGAACAAAACAATGAAGGGCCTCTATGGGTTGGAAAGGCCTCCTTTTATAGGTTATCATGCATACATAATTTCAAGCTTATGCAATTGGCTGTCGAAAATTACGCATTTCGACAATTAATCTACCAAAATGAACTTGCCGAATTAAAAAGGTAAAACCATTAATTCCTTTCGGTATGTTTTATTAATTCCAAAAGTATAGCACATTGGATAAACATCAATAATTTGTACACGAATAGTTCCCCTCATTTAGTTACTTATTTTTTATTCAAGTTTACTTCACTATACGTTTCGTTCATGGTGAATATGGTACAAACTTTGACACCCACTATTTTCTATAATTTTTGTTTTATCATAGTTTATTTATTTTTGTAGGTGGTCCAAGAAGTGGGGGCTTACTGAAATGGGATTTGGCCGGGAGAAAACGGTGTATTGTTATTTTTCTGTTGCAGCCAGCACTTGTTTACCTCATGATTCTATTATACGGATGCTTGTTGCAAAAAGTGCCATAGTGATTACAGTTGCAGATGACTTTTTTGATATGATAGGCAATCTCGAAGAATTACACATCTTGATTGATGCGATTCGTAGGTAGCATATACTCGTACTTCCATATTTCTTGATCATTGTGCTTCCATTCTAGGTCTTCTTGAGGATTATTGTTGTCTTTTTCATTGGTAAAAGTTATATATTTTTATGTTTAAATGATAGATGGGATGGTAAAGGCTTAAGTGGACCAAGCAAGGTTATTTTCGATGTGTTGGATGATCTTGTGAGAGATACTACCGAAACCTTGGTCCTTCAAGGAAACATTGATGTAATTGAAGATTTTAGAGACCTAGTAAGTGTATTAAAAGTTGAAAATATAATTTTCCAAGGATTATTATCCTTATAGAAACACTCTAGTAAATTTTCCATTTATCTATTTGAAGTGGCGGGAGACATTCAATTCGTGGTTGACTGAAACTACATGGGGAAAGAACGGTTACATACCTTCAGTGAATGAATACCTGGAAATCGGCATGATCTCCATTGCTACACATATCTTGGTCCTAACTTCTTCATGTTTCTTAAATTCAAGCTTACCACAGTTCAAAGTCAAGCCTCAAAAGTATGAAAACATCACACGGTCACTTATGGCTACTACTCGGTTGCTCAATGACATTGAAAGCTACAAGGTCATCACTTAAAACCACTTACCTTAGTACTCATTTTGATATAAATGAAACGAGTTAACTACTTTCTTTCATAGTACATATTCATTGACATAAATTTTGAAGCAGAAGGAACAAGAAGAAGGAAAAATGAACCTTGTGTTGCTTCATTTGAAAGAAAACCCAGATGCAAGCATGGATGATTCAATTTCTTTTGTGAAAACGTTTCTCGAGGGGAAGCGGAAAGAGTTGCTTAAACATGTTTTTACAGAGGATGACAGTAATTTTCCAAAACAATGGAAATCCCTTCACTTATCATGCTTCAAGGCATTTCAAATGTTATTTAATTCTAGCAACCTATATGATTCAGATGCAGATCTACAATTAGACATAGAGAAAGCAATTTACATTCCTCCAAAACGTGAACTTCCCAAATATTTGAAGCCCCAAACAACCATGCATCCATTTCCACAAAAACGGAACTTAATGATCACTGGTGAATATTTTCAAACCCCAGCTCGACGCTTTGTTCATGGTTTTGTGGGCATTAAGTGTCATCAGCTTCCCACGAAGTCCATGAGAAATGTCATCTATGAAGTGTTAAGTCCGCCGATGTTTATATCGTGTTTCATTTAAAGAAAATATATGATCCATAATATCCCATACGCTACTAAAGATCGCAACATCAAAGAACTACAGGCAAAAATGTGATATTACTACGTACGATGGAGATGATAACCATATATGATAAATTATTTAAATTTGATTGATAATTATACATGTAAAAGCTTGTTTGTGAGTCATTTTTCTACATGTAAAAGCTTGTTTTATAGAATATGTATTTGGATTTTTTTTGTCCATCATTGTTGTACAACGTATCTTGTCATCTTTTTTCAAAAAAACACTATTTTTTGGATAAGTAAAGTGAATGTAAAAATATATGATTCCATTCGCCAGTGGACGGTTTGGCATTGATGTTTCTTGAGCATCAAAAACTAAACAAATTGATTCAAAACGCTAGAGAGAAGCTAATAAGCTAGCAGGGCCGGTCTATTGGTTTTTCGTGCCCCGGGTGAAAGAGACTCGATAATGCCCCTATATATATATATATATATATATATATATATATATATATATATATATATATATATATATATACACACCAAACCCATACACAACATAATTTATAAACAAAAATACTAATAAAGTTTTTATTTAGAGACAATTTTTATTTAGACCTTTTAAAACATAGTGACCGAAAAAAATTAACAGATTTGAAGTTGGATGATACAGAGTAATTTATAAACTTGACTCAAAAAGTAAAAAAAAAAATGGCCGCAAATCCTAATCCTATTAGCTTAAACAGAATACAGTAATCCCATTAACAAAAAACCAAACAAAATAGCCCAAATACTTTTGTTTTTTCAACTCCATATCTATATTTAAACTATTAGTCGAAGACTAATTTCTAAAAGTATTCCAATCCTATTAAACTAAAAACCAAGCGAAGTGGAAAAACATTGAACAACCATTATAAAATAACATTTTTAACGGCAATGACTTGTACAAATAGATGATCAAAATGCACTTGAAATTGCATTTATATAGTTGAGATAACACCTACTAGCAGAAGAGCTCAGCAAGATTACAAGCAACACCTAAGTCCACTTGAAATTGAAAATACCATCTTCAGGGGCAAAATTGTCCAACTTGGATCAAAAGTACATTCCAGTCGGCAACTCTAGATAAAGTCCCCAACCAAACTCATATCAAGGGCAAAATCGTCGGGTTTAAGCTATAATAATAAAATACAAAAATCATAACAATTGATCAACATATAAAACCAAAATCATAAAACTAGAAAAGTTGCCAAGATTCCTCTTTCTAGATTTGAGTTTCCACAAACTGGCATAGACCAGCCACACACGACTACACTATGCATTCAAAATTCTTGAAAGAAAAGAATCAAAACATAAAGAATAAGATTTATGTTTCTGATTTCGGGTTATAATTTCAGATTTGATAGTAAGGGATTCAAGTAAATTCATTTATAACCAAAGAATAAAAACGTAATACTTTTTTACCGTTAGCTTGCAAGACTCGGTACAATCGATTTCTGATTTTAGGCGTGATTATTTCGCATGATCGACTCCTCGTTTTCTGATTTTTTAGCGTGATTCTCAGCTGCGTTTTGCCGCTTCTGTGCTTCTATGTGTCGGATGCCTCATGCCTATGGAACAAAATTTGTGCCGAAAGTTTATATGCCCTTAAGAGGTAGACAAATCGTTATGCCCCTCTTCGTAATGATGCCCTGGGCAGTGGCCCAGCTCGCCCTGCCCTTGGGCCGGCCCTGCAAGCTAGCTATAAGAAAACAGAGGGAAAGTATCATGGTAATCTAGCTAACATAAGGCTACTCTCTTCTTATTTTACAACTTTCATGTGGACTGGAATAGAGCATGCTTATAGAAATGCATACAACAGTTGATATTTACATCGCAAGTGGTGACGTACCATTCTAGAGTGAATCATGAGTAACCTGACAACCAGCTGTAGATGTACAAATGATAGCTATCCTAAGCACTGCGAAGTTACATGAAGTTGACATCCTGTTGTCACCAAAGTGGGATGTATTATGTCTTAGGTTTTTTGTAACATCTCCATTTCTAGGAATTTTCATTTTCACCCTTGGTATGAGAATTATTTGCAAATTGGTCCTAAAAGGCATTTTTGTAATTTTAGAGTTGCGTGTACCCAAGCATACGCGAGGCGTACGTGGCTTGGATCTAAAATCCTAATATTTAGGGTTTGTGCGCTATTTATTCATCCTTAACTCTCAAGGCTACTTTCATTCATCAGCTTCCAACCCAATTTCCACCCTTACGTAAACCCTAATCCATTTGAGAGCATTTTTGAGCCTTGAGTGTACATTTTAGTGTTCTTGAAGGAGGAAGAAGTAAGGGGGAACCATCCTAGAAGAGTGGAGCATTTTGGATCCATAATCACATCACCATTTGACATCATTTGAAGGTAACTGATTGAGCTAATATTCAAAGAAGTGTCATGTTTAACTATCTTTTCCGACTAAGAGGTGAGTTTTCCTCACAATACCCATTGGTCAAAGGCACTAATGTCAGCCCACTAGATTGTGTATTCTGGTATATAGGATGTTGTTATGATATATCGATATGTCAGGTTTGTATCTTGGTATCTAGGATGTTGCTATGTAATAGTGATCTGTAGATCTGTCTTTTTGTCTGCTGACTGGTTATATAATTATCTATTATTGGATATATGTTATTTGTAATGTATATGTCGACATGGTATGGTGGGGTTGATACTGTACTGAATCGTGTTGTCAATCAACAGACCAGGGCATTCCAACTAAAAGGTTGTAGACCAGGGTAATCCAACCAGGAGGTTATAGAACCATTATGTATTGGGCAAGCCAATTAGAAGGTTTGTCACACCCCCGAACCAGACGGCGGAAACATCTGAGGGCTCTTGTGACCTAAACTGAATACCATCACAATGATTATACATGAATCATAACATCATTCATCACCATGCATTGAAATAATACAATTGATATTGTTTACATCCATTACATTGTTTTAGTCATTACAATTTCATAACATAAACCGTTCGATAGATAATCTAAGCAAAACACCATGACATAACTTGATACTTATTCTTCGGCTTATCTATTACTTGAGAATACAAGTTATTTTGAAATACGTCAACATAAGAAATGTTGGTGAGTTCATAAGTAATGTTGTAGTAAAATGATTTGGTGTAGTTTGTAAACCCAGAAAATCCGATATTTTCTGAAAAAAGTATTTGTTTAAAAAAAAGTGTGAAGATCCGTAAATATGCTTGTTGATTTTTAAAACATGTATAGTTGTTGAACTTTGTATATGTCACACAAGTGAAAATGTTGAACTTCCCAGGAAAACCCGATGTTTTCCCAACACGTAAAATACGTGACTTGTTTGTTGTTATACCGATACGTCAAATGTTTTTGATTACCCGGGTGGCGTTGGATTAATTAGGGTTTCTGAGTTGTTATCATCACGCATTAGGAAAATGACTACTTTATAACTACAGATTACGAACGATCCTTAAAGGAGTCGGCCGTTACTACTCACTTAATCCCCCACCCTGATTACTATTGTTTATCGTCCTAAATCTGTTTACTTTGTTTTCTCATAGCCTAACAATCGAGGAGAAAGGAGGGTACGAAGCCCCCTTTATTACCAGAAGTTATTCAAGGCTATCGGGAATGCGAAAGACACTTGGCCCAACTCGCATTTGACTTCTCCACTTCACTAGCAGTACTAATGGGCCATTTGGGCCCAATAACACATTATAGCTATTGAAAGTCCTTTTACGTGGAATTGGGTCATAGAAGGCTCAATATCACGTAAGCATAATCCCTTTGGACCCAAAGATCATGTTGATGGGCTAGCAAGGCCCAACAAGCAAGATTTGAAACTTTCAAGCCCAAAGTTTGTATGTTGACTCATCATAGTTATCGCGTGATTAACGAATTACTTTGGTTTAACGATTTTGTGTTGTTATTGATTCGAGGCCGAATCAATTCGTTTGGTAACGATATGTGTTATTGAGAGTGTATTTGTTTTCCATTTTCGTCGGTAATTCGCGGATCTTGTATTTTAATTTGATTGTTTGTAAGTAGAGTTTGACCCTTTTCATTACTCTTCCTTTTATAAAAATAACACTTTTGGTCCTTTTATATAAAAGAATTTCATTTTTAGTCCTTAAAACACTTTTCTTGACACTTTTGTATGATTTGTTTGATGAAAACACGATTTTACCCCAAAGTTTATTTAATTGACAGCTTCAGCCCCTCTAGAATAGTGGTTCTCGGTTAAGGACCCATTTTTCACAACTTTTACAATTTTGGCACAAAATCTAAAAAGTTTGCATTTTTAGTCCTTTTTGATAATAAAAAGCATTTTTGAACCTTATAAACATTTTATTATGCTAATTGCTCCCTGTTTTACAACAAATTTCATTTCCAGCCCCTCAACTTGTAAAACTTCACATTTTGGGGCTTATTGGGCCGAAAAGCCCAAAATTAGCCCATTAGGTTAAAAATTTACATTTTAAGTCCTTGGAAATTTCTAAAAATTAGGAAAATATTTATGGAAACTATTTTGGACCCTCTTACCCTTCAAGAACCGTGACTTGTTGATTTTTACCCCAAGTTTGTATTTTTGACAATTTAAGCCCAAAAATGGGTTTTATGTTCAAGTATGTTTATTCTAACCTTATAAACTATTTTTCTTGACTTGATTAGTGTAAAATAGCTTAATTTATGTTTATTTCCTTCCTCATGTCTTAGCTCTCGGTTATTACACACTTTTTGATAACATATTCATCACAAAACACATGATATCACACACATACATGCATCAAATCACACATAGCATACATTTACACATAGATCTACACATTTTCTTGTATTCTCCCCCATAAAACTCATAAAAACCGAAAAGAAGGGGGTATGAAACTCACCTTGAGTTGTGGATCGGTTTTGAAGAAGATTTGGAGAAGTTTGGTGCTATTTTCGGCCCTATCAAGTTCCTTGGATGGATCTCGAACTTAGATGCTTCTAAGGTGAAAGATCATGAGTTTGAATGAATTAAGAGATGATTCTTGAATGAAAGGAAATAGCTAGATTATGGATCTAACATCAACTTACCTTAGATGATGTGTTTGTGGGTTAAATCTCCTTGAAAGCTTCCTTAATCTCGAAAATATGGAGAGGAGTGGAGAAAGTTTTCTTGAGAGAATTGTGAGTGAAATGTGTGTGTGTGTGTGCTTTGATTCGGCCAAGAGCAAGAGAGAGGAGAGAGAAGAGAGGTTTTTGAGTTGATTTGCATGAAAACATGAGACGGTGCATGGGAAACCTATGGATAAATGTGAGGTGGCATGGGAAAAGTCAACTCTCCTTCTTTGGTTGGGCTTGGGCTGAGAATGGAGAGAAAAAAGGAAAGGATTGGGCCCTTAAATTCCTAAGTCCAAATCATAGATAATTTAGATAACTATTGGCCCAAAATAAATCAAGAAATGATTTTTATGGCCCATTAGGGCTAATTAGGTAAGTTATGGCCCAATGAGGTCCATTAAGGTATTTTATTTCATTCTAGGCCCAATATGGCCCAAAATGTTAAAATAAATGAAAGTGGGTCTAATTAGAGCTCATTCAAGAGTTCTAAGCCCAATATTGTCCAATTGGAAGCTTATTGGCCCATTGGGCCCAATAAGGAAATCCTAGTCCAAAATGGACTTAAACAAGGATTTCTAGGATTCCCAATTATTTGTTGACTATTTGCAGTGCATGTATGATGTGTTTGATTGAGATTTGGTTGTTAATGAATAAGCATCTTACATGCTTTCCCATTGTTGGTTTACATTTGTTATCATTGTTCAATGTTTACAAGGATTCAAATTCCTAGTTGTGACAAGGTTGTAGGTCGGGGTATTCCAACCGAAAGGTTGTTGGCCACAGTTAATCCAACTAGGAGGTTGTGGACTTGTTATATATTAGGCAAGCCAACTGGAAGGTTGTGGGCCGAGGAATTCCAACCAAAAGGTTGTTAGCCATGGGTAATTCAACAAGAAGGTTGTGGACCTGTTATGTATTATGAAAGCCAACCGAAAGGTTTTAGGCCATGGCATTCCAACTGGAAGGTTGTGGCCAGGTGTAATCCAACCAAGAGGTTGTAAACCCATTATGTGTTTAACTATATGTTTGTGTAGTGGTTTTGGGGGATCTCACTAAGCTTCGTGCTTACGGTTTAAGTTTTATGTTTCAGGTACTTCAGATGATCGTGAGGAAGCAAATGCCTGATCGTACACATCCTTAGATGATACATATATTTTAAGTATTTATGATGATACTTATTTAGGACACTCTGATATACGATTTCTGTTTTTGAGAACAACATTTTGTAAACAACTGGTTTTTATTTGGGTTTATCAGAAAATAATGATTTCTCTTGATTTAAAAATGAAAATTTTTATCGTGGTTTTTAGGATGTTACAAGTTGGTATCATAGCCATGGTTTGAGTGAATTGGATGAACATTCGTGTAAATCCAGACTCAAACTAAGGAACTACAAAAGCTTTTTTAAAATGGTTTTCAAAAATTGTTTATGAAAAGTAACCAAGGAAGGATGTGATGTGTATGATCAGTCGAAGCAAGAAAGTATACCCAAGTTACCACACTGTTATTTTTTATGATATGATAGCACTGCATGCTAGTGATAACCTTGGGATCTTAAAGAATTGCATGATAGAATTGCCAGATGTATGATGCTTGATAGCCTAGGAAGACTTCTTGTATGAAATTGACATCATTACTGTAGTTGCTTAGTTTATACACCATAGTTGTACATAACTAATATTTTATAGCCTGAGAATGTTTAGTTTAGCCCTATTTCCCGTTCCTTGTTTGGTTATGGGTTTAGAGGAGAATCAAGAATTCAAATGTATATAGGATCCAACGTTATGGATGATTAGAATGCACGAGTGGTGTAGGGTTGGTGGAGGTTTCATGGGTGAGTATGTTGGTGAGCATTCGACCAGATGGGGTGTGATTAGTCACACACACACACTCTCTCTCTCTCTCTTTCAAGAGAGAGAGAGAGAGAGAGAGAGAGTGTGTGTGTGTGTGTGTGTGTATGTGAGTGAGTGAGTGAGTGAGTGAGAAAGAGAGAGAGAGAGAGGATAGGATGTATGTGTATCCTAGATGCTGATGGGTTTTGAGGATAACAACATTCCTATGGTGCACATGTAACCCTAATTGCTTTTGATCTAAGTTTTCTCTATTGAACATACAACTATAAACACCAAAGCAGTAATCCTATAGTCTAGCATATAATTTCGAAATTGACATATGAAATAGGATTAGATGATTACCTCACTTGTTATATTGTAATAAAAAGAACAATCCTTGCTTGATCTTGACTCTTGAAAGCTTAGTGCCCTAAGTGTTGCACTCTAATGCAGTCACAAACACTCAATGCAAAGGATGATGAAGGAGAGAGGTGAAAATCAACTATTCTAGGGTTTTATAAGTATGGGGCTGAATTCACCATGTATAGAGGTCCTTAAATAGATGTGGCTGCTAGGGTTTTCAGGTGGAAACCCTAATCCTTGCTTAGGCTCCAAGCAGCCTATGGACCTCCCTTTTGGAAGGCCTTTGACGATTTCTATAGGGCCTCCCTAAGAAATTTTCCCATCCCATTCCAAGGGAGTCCACTAGCCCAATTTTCAACTATCAATGATTTGCAAAACAACCCCTCCATTGTTAATCAGTTCCTTTAATCCCAAAATTAATATCAAATGAATTTCTGATCGATTCCTAATTAATAATATGATTTCCAAATAATATATTAATCTTATAACATATATTAATAATATCATTATGAGTACCGATTTATTATTCATATAACAAATCCTACTCTTTCTCTCTCTCCTCTAGTCATCCTATCAAGTTGCATGAGTGAAGGCAACCCAAAAGGACCATGCTCATAATCAAATCAAGTACATACCAAATATAGTTATAGGCTTAGACAACTAATCCAACAGTCTCCCACTTGGATAAGTCTAATAACTATTATTGCAAGTATAACTTCAGAATCGGATTAGCAATTGTAGCTTTCAAAAGCTGTTGTCGAACTCTGATCTTATCAGTAACGCGTCCTTTAGATAAGGGATCAAAATATTCCTCCGTTATACAAGATATTGTATGGACATGAGACATGGATTATAATCATTCTCTTTGTCGAAGGTTTGTTTCCCGAATTCTGATTTACAATGACTGACACAGACTACAATTGAACACATCAACTTAGTCCAGGTTTGGCCAAGCGCTTAGGGTGTCATCACTAAATCATCGAGTGGCCCACATATATCGCTTTTATCCCATTTAGGGTAAAAGGAACGGATAAACTTCGACTCATATGCTTGTACTATTTACTTATCAAATCACACATAACAATACATTTTATAACATCAAGTTACTGATGCATTTACGTATTATCAATACGCAATCGACTCGTAAACAACAACTATATGTCTTCGTTTCAAGAATGTAAAATATTATCATCTCACAATCACTTGTGATAAAATCCATGAAGTGATTCAGATAAGCGTGGGTTTAATCCAATACTCAAATTCCTATTTCAGGAGTACTCATGAACACTGCAGCAAACATTTTCTATGTCTAAGCTCATAGACAATCTACAATCGGATTCATGACAGTTTTACCTCATTACTTACTTCCAAAGTATGATCGACTGTGGATGTTTGAATAACCTAGTTATTCGGGAAGTAAAACATGCAAAGTAAAACACAGGAATAATCTAATTCAATTAGTCTCAAAACTTTTGAATATAAATAAAACACTTATTATTTAATCATCATATTAATTAGACCTTACTCATTGTTTACTGCTTCGATCAATCAACTCAATACTAGAATTAAAACCATAGTCATCCCATGCTCCAAGCATGCATACTATCTTTTTTCTATGGTCCTTCCTTTGTGAAATAGATCAATTGAACACATTTCCAATGATGCTCATTTCATAATTCTCAAATCCTTATTATAAGTGTAGGAATACCAAATTCTTGCCACTACTAGAATCTTGCTAAATTTAAACTTACATGCAATATTCCTTTTGTAATGTCAAGACACCAAAGTTATAGAGACTTCGCTAATGATATTACAAGACATTCAACTGGAGATTTGTTACAGAACAGTTCCATGGAGAGAAGTCTCATTTTCACTGTACATTCATTGAACATCCATCTTGCATAAAAGTTACTAACTTACACATAGATTCTTAATATCCAACTACTATTATGGAAACATTTCCATAATTTCCATATGACAATCCATTTCTAATAGAATCCTATCTATTTAGAAGTATATCAATATGGTCCATCCATTACTATACTTCCAACTGTCCTAAGCAACCAATCTTTGGTAAACCTCATATTGTCCTTAACAGTTGTTTAATAACTTTAGTCATATCCAGTTCTGGTCCCCTTTCCCTTTTAATGCGCTAGGCACTTGGAAAATTAGAACATGTGAATATTATAGCATATTCAATCGATCCTATACCCGAAGCATATGGGATACGATTCAAAATGTCTTACATAAGGACATGATACTGGACCAGTCTCTCGCTACAATATTTCCATATATAGAATTTCATATGTTGAAACATTTCAACATGACATTTCAAATGGTATGGGGGCCGAAAACCCTAAGTACTATATAAGTGGCACTTAGACATTTCAACTTTGTAAGTGTTTTACTCCTTTATTAGTTGATTTACATCATCATCTAGTGATCTTACAAGGTTTCATCCATGAAAGCATTCCATTTGTTTAGATCTTCAAGCATTCTTCAAAACACCAAGAACACACACCAATGTTCTTGGACCTTAATCACCCAATCAAGCTTCTATCTTGTAAGTACACTTTCCCTAGCTTTTTGTGTGCTTTAATGATCTAGTTTACACTTAGAAAACACCAAGATATCATAAGATCAAAGGTGTTTACGGCCAAGGGATGTTCTTGGGCCGTAAACCCTTATAAGTGGGGTTAAATGAACCTAGTCCCTTCTTTGGCCTTGGACACTAGTCTAGATCACTTCCTTGAAGTGTTTGGGACCTTAAACATCAAAGAAACCAAGTCCACATGGAGTTTATGACCGTAAACGCATAAGGAAATGGTCCTTAGGCCGTAAACTCTATAAAGGGGTGATATTGTTCCCCTAATGCTGATGGGTTTTAGCCATAAGAACTTTCCTATGTGCGCATGCAAAACCCTAATGCTTGGATCTAGGTTTTCTAATAAACATGCTTTGAATCCAAGTCTTCTAATGACTAATTAGGTTAAATAACAACTTTGAAACAGATCTAGAATCATACCTTTGAGTTCCTTGTTGATCTTGAGGTCTTGGAGCTTCTAGAGTCACAAATGTCACTCCTCTAATGGCTTACAAACACCAATAGCAAGGAAGATGATTTAGGAGAGAGGAGAGGGGAGGAAATCGGCCAGGGTTCTCTTGCTTTAGGAGAGGTGCCGATTTTCTTATGCCATGGGGTCTGTTTATACTTGTAGACTCCTTAAGGGTTACAACCTAAACCCTAATTGGATAATCTTCTCTTAAGGCTATCCAAATCCATTCCTTAGATATCTATATGGACGATTTTAGCTATCCTAAAACTCTTAGAATTCGTCCATACCATATCTAAATGGATTTACAGTCTAAAGCTTAACTATCAAACAATTGACAGTTTATACCCCTTTATTTAATTAATCTCTTTAAGTCACCAAATTAATTCTAATTAATTCTATGACTTATATTAATCAAATAACAAATATATTATTCATTATATTATTCTCATAATATATTAATAATATTTACTCTCTCGTAATAAATCATCCTGTCAAGTTGCTATGGTGAAGGCAACCCAAAAGGACCATGCACAACCGGGTCAAATACTTGCCTAATATAGTTGCAGCCTTAGACATTATTCCAACAAATGCTTCCTAAGGCGTGGACTTAATCATAGAATGCTTACTCATGACTTATAAGACCTTAAATCACCAAATGGAACTTAGTACCATGAGTTTACAGCCGTAAACTCATGGGGGAAATGACCTTAGGCCGTAAACTCCATAAGGAGTGGTCCTTGGGCCATAAACTCCAATGCCATGCCATGCAACCTTTATATGCAATCCTTTGGTACCTATAGCACTTGAATCAAAGAGCTTCCATGTCCTAGGGTGTCTTAACTTAGTTAATTAGTTGTTAAATAACTAATTGGATACATATATGTGTTATTATATGTTATTTAGGATCATTGTGTGTGTTCAAATCTTCACTTGACACCTAGCACCTTGTCCAACACTTCCATCCAATCCACTCACTACAGGTGAGTTCATACCCCTTAATTAACCTTTTAAATGCTTTTATGGGGGGATACAAGTTGAATCATATTAGTTATTATATCAATCACATGTGATTAATAACTAGTACACAAATAGATTTACTGCACTTTTAGCTGTTTTACCAAGCATATTGCTCCAAATGATCTCCTCAAACATTTTTACATGTTAAACTCTTTATCAAACTGTCTTACATACTATATCTTTCCTTTCAAACTCTGTTATAACTATGTTTCAAACAAAGAATTCTTATACTTTAAATTGTTCTTATCAAACAAAATACTTTTATATCATTTTATAAACTGACATCAAGTCATAGATATTTATTATTAAACTCTTCAAATATTTTACAAAACTTCTTCTTAAATATATATTGTCAATTGCATGTCTATATATGTATAGTTAGGTAAGTAATGTTTAAAGGACTTAGGACTGCTAACTCGCTTTATTTCATTTTACTTGTTTGGATGTGGCCTTAGGGTATCGGTTATTTGTTCGAATGTCATCTAAATATTAGTTACGTATTATGTATACATATGTAGACATAAAAGTTCTATCAGTCAGTTCAGTACATTTGGGAAGCAAAGGAATACTTTCATTCATTCTTATACATATATTACAAGTAAACTATAATAGGTATAGTTTAGGAGATTCTATTTACTATTCCTAGTACAATTGTTAAAAGCATGTCTAAATATGTATAGTTATATAAATAATGTTTAAAGGACTTAGCACTGCTAACTCGCTTTATTTCTTTTCCTTTGTTTGGATGTGTACTTAAGGTATCAGTTAGTTAACCGAAGGTCGTCTAAATCTTAGATATATAATATGTATACATATGTAGATATAACGATTCTAATCAATCAGTTCAGTACCTTTGGGTAGCAAAGGTATACGTTCATCTATTCATATATATATATATATATATATATATATATATATATATATATATATATATATATATATATATATATTCCTAGTAAGCTATTATAGGTATAGTTGTGGGTATATATATGACTTCATAACATTAATGTGGATTATTCGACCTAGCAATTCGTTGCGGAAGTCACCTTTCTTATATGGAGAACGTTTAGTATGGGGACTATCAATCACAATATTAATTACTTTCAGTGGGTCTCGTGAGAAGACTACTTACTTACTTTCAGCAGGTCTCGTGAGAAGACTACTTACTTACTTTCAGCGGGTCTCGTTAGAAAACTACTTACTTGCTTTCATTCGGGTCTCGGTAGAAGACTCCTTTTATACTAGTAGAAAATATGGGATTTTCTAGGAAGTTCAAACATTTACAAATATATACAAACATTTTCATTGATACTTATACAAACAATGACATTAAATACATATGAACTCACCAGCTTAAATGCTGATCTACGCTTTCAAAATAACTTGTATTCTCAGGTCCCAGTAGACAGGTACGATGACCAGGTTTTGAGAAGACGGAGCAGATTTTGTTTTGATTAGTTATTTTCATGTCTTTTCCTATGAAAGAACTCACATGTATTAAAATATTACTATTAATGCAATAGATGATGTTGTTGCTTGTTTACTACTTTGCATTGTTATGATACTGTACATGATGTCCTCCACCCCAGAACGTTTCCGTCGTTCCGGTTTTGGGGTGTGACAGATTGGTATCAGAGCATTGTTTATAGTGAATCGAGTGTATCAACCCATAAAAGATATACAAACTATAATAACAATGGGACTAAAATACTATGACCAAGAGTTTATACCTTTAAGTACTAAAAGACTTAACTAAAAGTATACATATCTACGTACCTACATACTTACTATAGAACAATATCATACTAGAACATAACATAAGTATTTTAATGTTGGACACAGTCGAACTTGGGCAGTTATGTAATCATATCTCGGATGAATATAGCCTGATCAACTATATTTATTTAAGATATGGTGAACGTGTGTTCGGGAATGATAGCGGTGTTGCGACAAACCTAAAACTTACCAAATTCTAGGTCCAAAGAATTCTTTAAAACAAAACATAAAGTAAATTAATATAGGAGTATTATAGGATACTATCCAATAACAATACTAAAAGTGTACAATAACAAGAAACTTAAGAATCAAACCCAAAATAGAGATACCATATGAGTGTCTTAAAATAACTGTAAATAATTATGTGAGAATTAAAAGACCCTTACTGGTCGGTCTATAATTGCAGAGTGTATAATCATAGAGTTATATAGAATAAAGATCTCATAGACTTAGAATGTGTGGTTTTGCTTCACTTCCTTTTCCTTGTTTGGATGTAGATTTTGAGTAGCATCACATATTCGAATGTCTATTAGATCCATGTTATATATAATTTGTATACCCTATGTGATTATCGAAAGATTCAATAAGGATCTCAAGTTAAAATTAGTACTAGAAAAAGATTGAGTATTCTCATAGATTCTCTAGACATTCCCTTTCTTACACCGACAACTTGACTAGAGACACCACCTCACTGAAATAGTCAACAGAGAGAACTTCGAGAAAGGATCAGACAAAGAGTACGAAGCTAGTGGGATACCAGAAGATACCAAAGGGACATAAGTGGACATCATATTACTTTCGTCAGGAGTAAGACAGAGAACAAAGGATACCTCTCGCGAGTCATGCGAGGTGGAAGAAAACCATATGTGTCGCATTAATAATGAAGAGCCCAATACGACCTAGTGAGTTGGTGAATACACTACTCACCTTTTGTGGTAGGCTTAAAGTATTTACAATTACATCTTGAATATCAATGATATTGACAGTTGGATTGGTTTTGGACAATCCTTGTCCAAATACTTTCATTCTTATATCATTAGAACCCTATACCATTCATACTATCTCTTGTTGTTGAACTATGGCGATTTAGTTTATATGACACATTCATTTTCTGTACTATCGAATTCTTATCATTTTCTGATTATTTTCAACTTATAGTTGAAAGATGCCTCCTAGAAGAAATCCAGGATGTAACAATGGTACTGAAGCACCGATACCACCCCCACCACCTCCTCAGTTCGATGTTGTTGTGTTCCAAGCAGCAGTCACGGCGGTTGTAGCAGCTGCCATGACACATATCAATACTTCTGCCGCTACTCGTTTGGGAATTGGGTCACATCCTTCAAACCATGGTGAGAGTCATGGGCACTCACGAGAGTGCACCTATAAAGATTTTATGAATGCCAAACCCCTGAATTTTAATGGAACTTGAGGGGTTATGATATTAGGACAATGGATAGAAAAGACAGAGGCAGTCTTTGAGATCTGCGCCTGCCTAGAGAACAACAAGATCAAGTTTGCTACTTATACCTTTTCAGAAAGAGATTTAACATGGTGGAATGGCCATGTTAAGGCACTGACTCTAATAGTGGCAAATTTGATAAGCTGGGAGAACTTAAAAATAATGCTGATGAGAGAGTACTGTCCACGATGGGAAATTCAAAAACTCGAGCAGGAACTCTGGAATCTGGAAATGGTTGGTTCTGATATATCAACCTACACCAATAGATTCTGCGACCTGGAAATTCTTTGCCCAGATATGGTTGCTCCTGAGAGCAAGAAAATAGAAAGATATATTTGGGGACTGTCGCCTCAAATTCAGTTAAGCGTGTTAGCGTCAAGGCCTAATACTTTTGATAGTGCCAATGAACTAGCACAATCTATTATTGACCATGAAAACTATCAGAACTCAATGATTGTTGTACAAGATCAACAAAAGGGAAACAACAACAACAATAAGAAGCAAGGTTGGAACAAGAGGAAAGATGAGTCCTCACAAGAATCCTCAAGGAAACAATAACTAGTTACAGTCAATGCTGCTACAGTACCTACAATAGTCTCTGCTAACCCATTTCCAGCAAAGCCTTATGCTGGTAATCTTCCAAAGTACAACAAATGCAACTTTCACCATCATCGACCTTGTCGGGAAATATAGTGCTTAAACTGCAACAAAAAGGGACACACCATCCGTTACTGCAAGACTCCAACAAGGCCGATCACCCAAGTACCCAACGCTAGTGTGGGCCAGGCTTGCTAAGGTTGTGGCAAGGTGGGTCACTACAAAAGAAATTGCCCGGGGACAGCGAATGCTAGCACAGACAGAAAGATGCTAATGATCACCGCCGCAGTAGAGACTACTCTGGACCCACGTTAAAATTCTATTACGTTCAGTAGCGTATATGTTAGACTCTTAAACTTTTAAAAAATAGTGCAACTAGAGTCATATCTTTTGCGAGATCCCATCAGTGTTAGGGACTCTTGTGCTGCATGTATTGGCTTTTTGCAGTATACTTTGTTCACAGCTGTAGTAGCATAGCTGAAACTAAAGTACTGAAAACTCTTTCATAGATTGCACCGTATTGTTTTGTAACACCTTTTGATTTAGTCTAACGCCTGTAATTCCGAGAAGTTCGACTTCGTCATTTGACTTGAGTCGATTTGATCCTCACAGTGTCAGTTTCATGCGAAAATCCTTTTCTCTTAATCGACTCTCTAGCAAAGCCGTCGTTCGATAAATCTGAGGTGCTCATGCGCAGAGTACCTTATGATTCGTAGCCTTCCCAAAGTAACTTCAGCAAATCTCTCCGGAAAACTACTCGTACAGTACGTCAAGTTCAATCTAAAGGCCCATACAGTTAACCTATCACGGAGGAAAGTATACACTAGAGTGGTACATAATCAAGATTCTACAGGCTTAGAATTGATGATTCCGCTTTAACTTCTTTTCCTTGTTTGGATGTGAGCTTAGAGAAGAATCATTTATTCGACTATCTTTTCAATCTTAATTATATACGACTTGTATACTCGAGACGGTGATTGATGAACCATGTATGAGTTCTAATATGAATTTCAGGATGGATATTGTCTCCAGACAACGAGTGATTGTGCTACCATACAAATAAACTTAGAAGCCAAACTTATAACTTCCCATCGATCAGGATAGGAGATGCAGATGGAATAGAAGTACCTATTCTTTTCAAGATTCAGGAATATTCACTTTCGAATCTGAATTTCGGGACAAAATTCCCTCTAACGGGGGATGATATGACAACCGAAATTTTCATTCGTACAAACCCTACAATGAAGCACTTCAATTAAAAGTTAAATACTTTTCTGCTAATTTTTAGCCGGTTTAAAGTCAGTTTGAGTGTTCTAAAGCCTAGTATTGCAAGAGATAAATGGAGAGAGGATACTTTAGGTTAAAGTGTGCAACATTTAGGTTCCAAAACTCCAAGAGTTTGGAGTTTACGGCCCAAATGGTATGGGGGCCAAAAACCCTAAGTACTATATAAGTGACACTTAGTCATTTTATTCACTTTTTACCATTTTCAAACCAAAAAGCCATTCTCTCTCAAGTGGCATCTGATTTTCCTTCTTGATCTTCAACTTAACTGCTTTCCTCCTTGATTAGTTGATTTACTTCATAATCTAGTGATCTTACAAGGTTTCATCCGTGAAATCATTCCATTTGTTTACATCTTCAAGCATTCTTCAAAACACCAATAACACCAAGAACACACACTAGTGTTCTTGGACCTTAATCACCCAATCAAGCTTCTATCTTGTAAGTACACTTTCCCTATCTTGTTGTGTGCTTGAATGATCTTGTTTACACTTAGAAAACACCAAGAAATCATAAGATCAAAGGTGTTTATGGCCAAGGGATGTTCTTGGGTCGTAAACCCTTATAAGTGGGTTTAAATGAACCCTAGTCCCTTCCTTAGCCTTGGACACTAGTCTAGATCAATTCCTTGAAGTGTTTGAGACCTTAAACATCAAAGAAACCAAGTCCACATAGAGTTTACGACCGTAAACTCATAAGAAAATGGTCCTTAGGTCGTAAACTCTATAAAGGGGTGATATTGTGCCTCTAATGCTTCCTAAGGCTTGGACTTGATCATAGAATGCTTACTCATGACTTATAAGACCTTAAATCACCAAATGGCACTTAGTACCATGAGTTTACGGCCATAAACTCATGGGGTAAATGACCTTAGGTCATAAACTCCATAAGGAGTGGTCCTTGGGCCATAAACTCCAAAGCCATGCCATGCAACCTTTAGATGCAACCCTTTGGTACCTATAGCACTTGAATCAAAGTGTTTCCATGTCCTAGGGTGTCTTAACTTAGTTAATTAGTTGTTAAATAACTAATTGGATACATATATGTGTTATTATATGTTATTTAGGATCATTGTGTGTGTGTGTGTGTGTGTTCAAATCTTCACTTGACACCTAGCACCTTGTCCGACACTTCCATCCAATCCACTCACTACAGGTGAGTTCATACCCCTTAATTAACCTTTTAAATGTTTTCAAATGCTTTTATGGGGGATTACAAGTTGAATCATATTATTTATTATATCAATCACATGTGATTAATAACTAGTACACAAATGTTTTACCAAGCATACTGCTCCAAATGATTTCCTCAAACATTTTTACATGTTAAACTCTTTATCAAACTGTCTTACATACTATATCTTTCCTTTCAAACTCTGTTATAACTACGTTTCAGACAAAGGATTCTTATACTTTAAATTGTTCTTATCAAACAAAATACTTTTATATCATTTTATAAACTGACATCAAGTCATAGATATTTATTGTTAAACTCTTCAAATATTTTACAAAACTTCTTCTTAAATATATATATATTGTCAATTGCATGTCTATATATGTATAGTTAGGTAATTAATGTTTAAAGGACTTAGGACTGCTAACTCGCTTTATTTCATTTTCCTTGTTTGGATGTGGCCTTAGGGTATCGGGTATTTGTTCGAATGTCGTCTAAATATTAGTTATGTATTATGTATACATATGTAGACATAAAATTTCTATCAGTCAGTTCAGTACCTTTGGGTAGCAAAGGAATACTTTCATTCATTCTTATACATATATTACAAGTAAACTATAATAGGTATAGTTTAGGAGATTCTATTTACTATTCCTAGTACAATTGTTAAAGGCATGTCTAAATATGTATAGTTATATAAATAATGTTTAAAGGACTTAGGACTGCTAATTTGCTTTATTTCCTTTTCCTTGTTTGGATGTGTACTTAAGGTATTGGTTAGTTGTGTGAAGGTCATCTAAATCTTAGATATATATTATGTATACATATTTAGATATAACGGTTCTAATCTATCAGTTCAGTACCTTTGGATAGAAAACGTATACATTCATCTATTCATATATATATATATATATATATATATATATATATATATATATATATATATATATATATATATTCCTAGTAAGCTATTATAGGTATAATTGTGGGTATATATATATATATGATTTCATAACATTAATGTGGATTATTCGACCTAGCAATTCGTTGCGGAAGTCTCCTTTAGTTCCCAAAATCTCTTTTATGGAGAATGTTTGGTATGGGGACTATCAATCACATTATTACTTACTCTCAGCGGGTCTCGTGAGAAGACTACTTACTTACTTTCAGCGGGTCTCGTTAGAAGACTACTTACTTACTTTCATTCGGGTATCGGTAGAAGACTTCTTTTATACTAGTAGAAAACATGGGATTTTCTAGGAAGTTCAAACATTTACCAATATATACAAACATTTTCATTGATACTTATACAAACAATGACATTAAATACTTATGAACTCACCAGCATAAATGCTGATCTACGCTTTCAAAATAACTTGTATTCTCAGGTCCCAGTAGACAGGTACGATAACCAGGTTTTGAGAAGACGGAGCAGTCAAGACTCATCTTTTGTTTTGATTACTTATTTTCATGTCTTTTTCTATGAAAGAACTCACATGTATTAAAATATTACTATTAATGCAATGGATGATGTTGTTGCTTGTTTACTACTTTGCATTGCTATGATACTATACATGACGTCCTCCACTCCAGAACGTTTCCACCGTTCCGGTTTTGGGGTGTGACATTCTGCAACTTTGCAAATTTGAAACCTTTGTTTCCTATAAACAACATTGTTAACTTGCAACACCTTTCATAATAATCATGCTCCCACTAGCATAACAATTATGTTCTAATCAGCATAATAAATATGCTCCCATTAGCTTTGACATGTACTCAGTAATCAACTGGACTTCTAGAAATCAATACTTATTGAGTTTCTTACCAAGGTTCAGATTTCTGATACGTGGTGCTTTGATAAGTCTTTATGGTGAAATTTTCATTATATAGCTTATTTGTGTGTCTAAACTTTTCCAGAACTCATAACAATAAGTCCCAAACGTTCAAACTATTTGCCATTTCTCACAATTCGAACTATGAAAAGGGATGTCGTAATCATACTCGAATTTGAGAATGTAATTATCACAACTGGTAACTCTAATGATATTAATCAATCATTTAAAATCTACTAGTGAAAGCGTTTCCTCACAATCTGTTTCATGAAGTAGAGAGAAACCTCTAACCACTTAGATTTTATGGTGTATGTGTTCCTATCAATATGAACTTATCATTTCCAACCACTATCATAAGACAAGGTTTATGACAAATTCAAAATCTTATGGACTAAACCTGCTTAATCTTAATTTCTTGTCATCCGACAGCACAAGGGCCTACCATTGCTTCCAAGTTATTTGAGTAGCTCACCCACACTGATCAATGTACTTTCACTGATCAAGATGCTTTGCCTTATGCAATCAAATGAGAACTCATAGAAGTCAGATGCATAGTTAACATAACTGGAATGGGCACAAAAAATAAGAATATGTCAACACGATAAGTTATCATCCTCAAGTCGTGTGCTAGTGATTACCAAAAAGTTTATTCTTGTTTAGTTCTTGAAACTATTTAAGACCATTAAGACTTCCACTGACCTCTTGACATATAAGATTCTCTGTCAAGGAACATTCCTTGAAAAAACAAATATTCAAGAGTTATTGAGGGTTCTTATCAAGAAACACTTCATATAATTGGTCTTCGTTGATCTTTGTTTTAGCCAAAACACCACAACTACCAATTTCAAATGTGCAAGAGTAAGAAACATTTCTACTCCACATTTCATGAGGTGTTATAAACCTACTTAGGATATGTCACTCAAAGTACAACTTGGAGTAACTAGAGTATGACTCTAAAACTCGATTTTGGAACGAAGTATGACTCATCCTTTTGATTTAACCATTCCAACAATTCTCGATTCCTCTCCTTAGTCATATAAATGCACTTAGGTGTCCTTAGAGGATCAATTGTTACATGGTTTCATAATCATTAGGATGATCATAAAACACGATACTAAAGTACTCTCCTTTCCTTTCAGATTGGAGAAACTTTTATCTTTCTTCCTAATTGATTCTTCTTATTCATTCTGGTATACATTGAAACTTCTCAAGGTATTATAATTACGCTTAAACTTGTAAGCATAACCATACTTACTGAACCTATAGTAAATCACGACGAATAGATTTATCATCCTTTGTGGTGGATCTAACTTGTACAAATCAATGTGCACTTGATCCTTCAGTAGTCTTTCACTTGAGTCACATACATATGGGAACAAGGATTCCAGTCTTAATTTACCAAAGATCAAGATTCTCATACATCACAAAATTCAATATTGCATGATTCCAAGTTTCGGTCCAATTTAAAATTTGGTGATGAGAATATTTCCTCAGTTGGTAAATTATGACACTACCACAAACTATAATAACCAAGAATCAAATCCTTTTGCAGCATTGCTAACAGAAATATAAACACCAATTTTCACAAATGTCATTGCAAGGATACGTAAAAAAAAAAGATAAAATCAAATTTTATTTTATTTATAAAATGCGGAAAAACTTGTCCTTACAACGCAAATGAAAATGAAAACTATGTTACTAAATATTCCTAAGCAATCTATCATAACTCCTAAGTAGCAGCTCAAAAATCCGATCATCGAACCATGTGATTAAAATCCATCTCTTCACGATCAGACTCAGCTTACTTATTCTTTTAGTTTTCCTTCCGTTTCATAGATCCTATAAAACATTAAAATGAAATCTTATCACATCATGTATTAAGAATCTATAAATAGGAACTTAAATAGAGTTAGATAGTGGATTTACCTAAAGTAGAGTCATAGAGTTTGACCTTACTATCCTTGCGATCTTTCAGGTAGATATGACAGCTTCGCATCCAATGCTCCTACTCTTGTCAATAGAATCATATGGACTCTTTGGGAATGACACATGGGACTATCTCAGAATTTGCCATTCTCTTATGATCAAACTTTTCGACCATGACCGATTTCTCTCCCTTAGGAAGAGAAACAATTTCTCGACTATCACCTTTGCCATCACCAATGTCCATGGAAATTTTGGATGTAGATCTTCCAATCAACTTTGCTTGACTAGTGCGCCAAAGCATTGTTTTTTCAGCAGCAATTAGCAAATATGTAAGATCAATAAGGGTCACATCATTATCTGTCATATAGTAGTCCTTAACGAACTAACTATACGACTCAGGGAGTGACTGAAGAACCAATTCAACAACCGGCTTCCTTGGGAAAATGACACATAACATCCCTAGTCTATCAATGTGTGACTTCATCTTCAAGAAATGTGCACACACAGACTTTCCATCTTTGGTGTTTGTTTGCCAATAGGGCTTGAGTGACCTCGAACTTTTTAAGTCGACGAAAACGTGGTCCGGGGAGAATCACTAGAGGAGGTGGAGAAAGAGAAATATGATTTCTGGTTCCATCAATGCAAGAAGAAAGGATTGATTTTTCAACTTGATCGACACATGGAAGATCATCTTCAGAAGGAAATCCTTTTCCAAATGATTGAGGAAGACCATGGTTGTCAAAACTAAAAGGGATAAATTCAAGTTAGTTGATTTAATCCTTAATATAACACCCAAATGAAACATTAAGGCTAGGACCCAAGACAATAATTCACAATACGGAAGAGGGATGCCGTAATCCAATTGTAAATTATTTGAAGGTACGTAAATGACGATTTACCAATTCCACCACGAAAACAAAATTATAACTGAATTAGGTTTTAAATGAAATTCCTAGATCTTTTGAGATTCATTTAACTTTTCAATGACATGTTTAATATTGATTATGTCCTTCAAGTTTGTAACTGGAATACCGAGGATCACAAAAGAAATGTGTGAATAACAATGCAAATTAGCTTGTCAATCTCGAGTCAATTAGACTCTCCCCATCAGCAACCCAATCCAACCCAAATTTTCTATTAAAAATTTAATTTTTCTTTCTTCTACCTATGCAACCCAATCCAACAAAAATTTCACCCTATTAGCAACCCAACCCAAACCAACTATTTATTATAAAAAAATTAAAATTAATTGATATTATACTTTATTTATTGAGAACTTTTTTTTATAAAATTTAGTATTTTTTGCTAATTTTATTGAGATAATATTTAATGTATAAATTACAAATCAATAAAAAATAGAATATGACATATAAAAGAAAAAAGAAAATAAATGGAGTGAGCAAGTGCGAGTTGGGTTGTGATGGTGGCCTTGTTCACCATTAATCATTTAATTTTTATTTTTTTATTTAAAAAATTGGTGAGCGGATTGCCTAAAACCCCCCAATGGGGGTAGCCTTACCACCTAACCAATGTGTTGGTTAACCACACAAGCTCCATTGATCTATGATAATTCTCGAGCTATCCTTTGCCACCCTTGACAGTCCAAGTTAGTGTGTCGGTTAACCATATACGCTCTACTAACGACTTGGCAAGGTGCAAAGTGCAATTTCATGGATTAGCATCATTTTCATATTTTTGTAATGTAACTAAGATTAGGAATTTATAAAAATGTTTAGTTACTTTATATATTCATTATACTTAATAATGAGAGTTTAATGTCCAATCCTACCCATTTAGTAACGACCCTCCATTGGTCAAGTGTGTGGTGGGTAAGAGCGGATACCTAATGACGGTCATTTTACAAGTCGCTTCCTTAAACACCCCTTATAGACCAGCCTCATGAATGAGGCCTACTAACGGTAAAACTGATCTTTTCTTATATATATATATATATATATATATATATATATATATATATATATATATATATATATATATATATATATATATATATATATATATATATATATATATATAATTAAACTTTTAATCTTATATAGGATAATAGTGTATTTTATACATTTAAAATACTAAGGTTTAATCTTTTAATAAATTAAACTTTTAATTCAATTAAACTTAAACCTATTTATGGACTTATTAATTATCCTTTAATTAAAACACTTAATTAATTAATTAATTAAATCCATGAGGGTTAATTTTAAACTATTCAAAATACCAAGGTTCTAAATCTAAGACTTCAAAATTAAAACTATTTAATCAAATTTTAAATTATAAAACCAAAAGGTGCATTTTGAAACTATTAAAAATATTAGGGTTTAACCATTTAAATATCCAAAAATTAAAACCTTTTAATTTCAAATTTATTAATTTCAAATTTAAACTATAAAACCATAGGGATGCAATTTGAAACTATTCAAAATCTAGGTTAAATCTAAAATCAAAATAATCTTATTATTATCCATATTTAACCAAATCCTTTAATTTTGATAAGGATATGATGATATCAATCAGAAAATTCAAATTTAGGAATTAAAAACAAATTTTGGTAATTATCCAAATCAAAATCTAGCCAAAAAATCGAAAAATTAGGAAACTAACAAGTCAACTCGTCAAGTTGGATTCTGAACTCGTCGAGTTCCAGTGTCAGACAACAAAAAATTTCGACTTCTTGTTCTTTTGGAAATTCACTCTTACACCAATTCAACTGAAAAAACATCCTAGTCTCTAATATCACTGATGGATTTTGATCATAACAACATTCCTATGATGTACATTCAACCCTAATTGCTTTGGATCTAAGTTTTATCTATTGAACAAACAACTATGAACACCAAAGCAATAATCATATAGTCTAGCATAACAACATTCCTATGGTGTACATTCAACCCTAATTGCTTTGGTCATGACTGATGCGCACAACACTCGATATTCTGTCCACCCATGTTCAGATAAAATGTATCTGGATCTCAAAAAGTTATACTGGTGGCCTAACAAGAATGCAGAGATTGCTACCTTCATGACTAAGTTTCTTACTTGCGCCAGGGTTAAGGTCGAATACCAGAAACCCTCAAGATTACTACAACAACCGAAGATACTAGAATGGAAGTGGGAGCGGATTACGATGCACTTAATAACCAAGTTGCCCAAGACAACGGGTGGTCTCGATCCCATTTGGGTGATCGTAGACATGTTAACAAAGTCTGCATACTTCCTGCCTATCAAAGAAACTGACCATATGGAGAAACTAACAAGAACCTACATTCGGGAGATTGTACGACTGCAAGGTGTTCCTATATCCATTATCTCTGATAGAGATAGTAGATTCACTTCAAGGTTCTGTCAGTTGCTACAAATTTCCTTAGGAACTAGGCGGGACATGAGTACAGTCTACCATCCACAAACCGACGGACAAAGTGAGAGGACTATTTAAACCTTGGAAGATATGTTGCGGTCCTGTGTGATAAACTTTAGGAAGGCAAGGGATACTCACTTACCCCTTGTCGAGTTCTCCTACAACAACAGTTATTACACGAGCATAAAGGCTGATCCATTTGAAGCCCACTATGGTCGGAAGTGCAGAACCTCTCTATGTTGGGCTGAGGTGGGTGACACAGTTAGCTAAAGGGCGAGTTCCTGATAGCACTCTCACAGGGCTGAGGTGAAGAGTGCTGACTAGGGCAAAAAGAAATCATAGACTCCAGGGGAGTATTGAATGAACGATACGCCTGGCTCAGTCTAACAAAAGGGAGACACAGACCCCAGACAGTATCAAATGAAAGATACGTCTAGCAAGGTCTAAAAACAGTGAACACAGACCCCAGACAGTATCAACTGAATGATACGTCTAGCAAGGTCTAAAATAGTGAATACAGACCCCAGACAGTACCAACTGAATGATATGTCTAGCAAGGTCTAAAACAGTGAATAGAGTGTTAAAACCCATTATCTTAATGCCATGAATTATAAGGTAACCCCGAGATACTCGTAACCATACTAATAGACACTAGAGATCTTGACGCCCTGCAAGCGTCGGTGTAAGTATGACATTTGTCACCCCTTGGCTTGGTAGGCCGTGGACTGTAGCTAGCAGTCAGGGTGCGGGGGTGTCAATCCCGTATAGCTATACACACAATGTCCGCTCTCCCTACAAGAGACTTTGGTTACCAACTTGACAACGGAGAAGGCCGTGTACTGAAGATGTATCTCGTGTAGTGATATCTGATGTAAGATACTAAACTAATGATAGAGACTCTCAACTGAACTGACTAATGTAAACCTATACGTCTATGCTTGTATACATAATATATAACTAATGATCAAACGACCTTCGGACGGACATCCGATCCCACCAGACCACATCTCAACGAAGAAAAGGAAATAGGGTGAACAAGCCTTCCTAAGTCCTTTAAACACTATTTATATATATCTATACAAGCACACGCATACACTTAACAAATAGGAACGTATCGTCAAGTATAAGCGTATCGTGAAGTATAAGCGTATCGTGAAGTATAAGCGTATCGTGGAGTATAAGCGTATCGTGAAGTATAAGCGTATCGTGAAGTAAAAGTGCATTATGAAGTAAAACGTATCGCGAAGTAGAAGCGTATCGTGAAGTAAAAGTGTATTGTGAAGTAAAAGTGTATCGTGAAGTAAAAGTGTATCGTGAAGTATAAGCGTTTACAAGTATAAGTGAAGTAGAAGCGTCAACAAGTATAAGTGAAGTAGAAGCGATAACAAGTATAAGCGTATCAAGAAGTGAAAGCGTTATCAAGTAGGAGTTTAAACTAAGTAGAAGTGAAGCAGTAGTATCTAACAAGTAAGAGTATAAAAACATGGAATAAAACCTTGATGCAAACTTTGGAAAAACCTTTATACTTAAGAAAATCACAGTTTGGGAACCTTTCATAAACAAGTTTTAAATGAAACTTTGATAAAACAATATAAGTAAAAGTTGAACAAGTAACGACGTTTTGGAAAACCATTTACAGTATCATTCTTGGTAAAACGCTTAACAGTGTAGTAAATCCTTGTGCATGCGGGTTATCAATCACATGAGATTGATATGATAACTGACATGTTTAACTTGTATCCCCCCCCCCATAAAAACAAGTAAATACATTTAAAAGGTTAATTCAGGGGAATGAACTCACCTGATGTAAGTGGATCCGACGAAGGTGCCGGTTGGATGCTCGGTGTCAAGTAAAGACTTGAGCACACTTAGTGACCTATTAATATATGATAACATATGTTTACATATAATTAGTACATATAATACTAATTAAAAAGTATACACATCCTAAAGTGCGAAAAAAACACTTTAATTAAGTGCTAGGGGTGTCCTAGGTAACATCGAAGAGTGTGTAGGGCCTAGATAGGGAGTTTACTCTTCAAGAGTAAACTCTATATAGAGTTCACGGCCCTAAGACCATGTCCCCATGAGTTTACGGCCGTAAACTCGTGGTGGGAGTTTTCTAGGATGCTAAATGACCTTATATCACTTGTAGATTTATGCTAGGTCCAAATATAATGCATATGAAGGGATTTAAAGCTCTTAATGGACCATTTGAGGAGTTTACGGCCCAAAACTAGGAGTTTACGACCGTAAGCTCCTACACACTCATTCTTTTGGTGTTTTAAGGTCTTAAATGGTAGAGAATAAAATCCTATGCATTTTTCTAAGTCAAATGGGGAGTTTAGGGCACCATTTAACCCCCTTTATAGGAGTTTACGGCCCAGGTACCCATTCATGAGGGATTTACGGCTGTGAACTCCTTATGGAGTTGTTTTAATCAAGTTTAAGGTCCCTAACTTGTTGGTGGTCGATTCTAGAAGTTAATCTAAGGCTATTGATGTGTTTAAGTGGCTTTTAAACACTCAAATATGAGTTTACTCCCCATGAAGAGGAGTTTACGGCCTAAGCATGATCTTGGGCAGTAAACTAATGTTTACTCTCCAAAATGCTAGTTCAAGGTGTTCTAAGTCCGAATGTGTAAGCCTACAAGTCATATCTAAGCCTTAGGGGCAATTTGGAGGGGTTTTGGGGCTTAAAAACCCCCTTGACGGGTGTTCACGGTCCAAGAGTGTTCTTGGGCCGTAAACACATGCATTGGCCCCTAATTTATGTTTTAAACACGAATTTGCATGCTAGATAAGCCATACAACAAGTTATGATGAATCACTCACTTGTTTGGGGCTCGAAGCGGACGATTTTGGCTCGAAAACTAAGTTGTAGAGAGAGAGTATAGAGAGAGAGTAAAAAGGTGGAAATGGAGTTTACTCTCCCTTATATAGGGGTTGAGCTTGGGGCTCAGTGGACATCTACCCGATACTGCCGTTAAACGGGGCTTTTTGGTCACACCCGATTGAGTGGTCGTATTTTGACTTGGTTGAAAACTAAAAATTTTCAAAGGAAAATTTTGGGGTGATTCTAACTTGTTTCTGATGGGTTTTAGCCATAAGAACTTTCCTATGTGCGCATGCAAAACCCTATTGCTTGGATCTAGGCTTTCTAATAAAGATGCTTTGAATCCAAGTCTTCTAATGACTAATTAGGTTAAATAACAACATTGAAACAGATCTAGAATCATACCTTTGAGTTCCTTGTTGATCTTGAGGTCTTGGAGCTTTTAGAGTCACAAATGTCACTCCTCTAATGGCTTACAAACACCAATAGCAAGAAGAATGATTTAGGAGAGAGGAGAGGGGAGGAATTCGGCCAGGGTTCTCTTACTTTAGGAGAGGTATCCAATTCCCTATGCCATGGGGTCTATTTATACTTGTAGACTCCTTAAGGGTTACAACCTAAACCCTAATTGGATAATCTTCTCTTAAGGCTATCCAAATCCATTCCATAGATAAGCCTTTGGACGATTTTAGCTATCCTATATCTCATAGAATTCGTCCAAAGCATATCCCAATGGATTTACAGTCTAAAGTTTAACTATCAAACAATTGACAGTTTATACCCCTTTATTTAATTAATCTCTTTAAGTCACCAAATTAATTCTAATTAATTCTATGACTTATATTAATCAAATAACAAATATATTATTCATTATATTATTCTCATAATATATTAATAATATTTACTCTCTCTTAATAAATCATCCTATCAAGTTGCTATGGTGAAGGCAACCCAAAAGGACCATGCACAACCGGGTCAAATACTTGTCTAATATAGTTGCAGCCTTAGACACTATTCCAACAGTTTCAACCCTTACCAAGTCATTATAAAAGTCCCACATTAATTAACCAGTCCAAAAATTAACGGACAGTTAAATAAAACGAGTCTTATTAACGGAAAAGGGTTTAAAAATGACGGAATAAATTTCGGGTTGTCACATCATCCCCCCGTTAGAGGGAATTTCGTCCCGAAATTCAGGGTTAGGCAAGGAAGTAGGTATGAATAACTGAGTAGAGGCAGGAGGGTACTTCCTATTCGTTTTGTCCTCGCACTCCCAAGTGAACTCTGGCCTGTGTCTGTCATTCCAACAAACCTTCACCTACGGGATGCAGATTCCGTCTCGTGCAGTTAGCGATTTCCACAGGTTCGTCTACGAAGCTAGGATTCCTAGTGGTTTCTATTAATATGAGTGGGATACGAAGAGTGACATTGGGCAAGCACTTATCAAGTCTAAGAAGTGGGTCAATCTGTGGTGAAACTTGTGGAATTTACGAAAGTAGTAGTGGTCTGATGAGGGTTGGACCAATCTCCGTAAAGAATCTCGGATGGTCCTCAGCTCTCGGAAGGGTAGAGCTTTTCAATACTTAGAACATAGTGTACTTCTATGGAAATCTTGTCATTGGCGTGATCTCCATTCCGAAGTTCCTAACGTTCTCTCTCATACTGGAAGTGTAGTCCTTTGGGTTGGTTCTTAGAAAGCTCGAGTTGTCCTTGGTTTCACGTTTCCTGTCAATTGGCTTTTAGAGATTTTCTAGATCATCGGATGGGTTGCCTGTCTATGGGTATCTGTTTGCTGCAGAGTGTCTATCTCAATCTCGTGCAAAATGAACTTGCACTTCTGATTCTTGAGATATTTCTAACGGAAACCCTCAGGGTCAGGGAAAATAGGGTTTCACCAGACGAGTGCTGGACTATCTCGGGAGGTGGTTCTACTATTTCCGGGCGAGATAGTATTCGTGGAACACCTAATAGTCCAATGAATCTCTAAGACGTTGGTTTGTTTCAGTGTGAAAAGCGGCTGCTCTGGTATAACCCATCGACTAACACCTAGACTAGTGTCAAGTCTATAATCTCTTCAGGATCTGGGTTATAAGGCTTAACACCACCTACTATCGCGCTTTAATCATGTATTCTTGGCTGCGGAGGTTATCCTATGGTTCTTAGTATTCTAGTGTTCGCTTCAGAGAATGCAGTCTATCGCCTACAAGGCGGCGATGACTTCCTCCATGCGAGAGGGCAGAACATCCTAGGCACTACTCATGGGTAACGGGGTGGACGAAGTGCCTGAGTAGTGCGAACACTTTCAACAACTACTCTTCCAAAGGTTTTGAGTTTTCCCGGTCTAGGTCAAATCTAGTGAGTATAGGGTTCCATCACTCGGAACTTTAATCTCCTCATCCACTCTTCTCAGAGTTTAATTTATCGCAGCTCTCGGATTTCCGGGATATTCGCTGCGATGCTTAATTCGTGGGATTAAGCGTGAATGGATGGCCGTAGTCAATGTCCTTGACTCTTACGACTCAGATTTATTTATCAACCAAGGGTGTTAGCTACTAAGTTGGCTTAACCGGGATGACAACAAATTTCGGATTTGTGGTCATTATAGTAGCTCAACCCGCCGTGGTTCTCTTGACTCTAGCTCCTATTCTAAGGAATAGGGTGAAGGGTTTTACTATGAGGTCCGTGGTAGCGCTCATACTTGGCTTAACCACTAATACTTGGTGTATGCAAGCCGTATATAATTGAGGTCGGCAGGATGTTCAGTTGTACGACTCCGCCCCAGACCCACAACCCAACGAGGAACAGGGAGTAGGGAGGAAGCACACATCTTAAATCTTTTTGATCTCAATTATATACCACCCTTATGCATATACTCAGTTATAGTGGTCAGTCCCATGAGTTCTATCCTCTTGATTCACGAACCTGATTGTGAGGTGCGAGGGTCTTTCTGGGGAATCTACGGAGTATGCTTCGGGTGGTTATCGAATTCTGGAATACATGCAGTGCCTTTCGCTTCGGTTTCTATCTGTCTAAGGAGGGTTGGTTAATAGCGCGCGGTACCCCTCTCCTGGGTACTTCAGATGGTTTGAAATAAAAGTGTCGTCTGACGGATCGCATTAGCTTTTATTATTCTTATTTTGTTTAGGTTTGGAAGAACCTTTATTTGCCACAAGGGCTATGGAGAAAGTTCTTTTACACAGCACTAAGGATTTACACATGGTCACACGAAGTCAAACCATGATCGATAGAGGCGTCGAAGTTGGCACACTTTGACATGATATAAAATGAGGGTCAATAGAGTCCTATGCCGAATGGGCACACCAGTTCTAGGCGTCTCGGGTTTCGTCCCGTGTATCACTGTCACAGATACTTGGACCGATAGAGTCGACGTGGAACTATAGAGAGTCATAAGTGTTTCTGAGTAGAGTACCTTTTCATGAATGGATTCTCACGAGGCATTTCTATAATTGCCTCACATATTGTGACAACCCAAGTTGTCCCGTTACATTTCCCCGTTACCGTTAACGGAATATTCCACCATATAAAAGTTCTGTTAATTAGAAGTCGTCAATTTAATAAACATCCCAATTGTTTACATTTAAAAATGCCGTTAAGTCGTGATAAAAGGAAATAAAACACATAACACATATTTCCATTTAATTGGAAATGTTAAGTTTTATTATTACGAACACTAAATCGGGTGCGACCAAAAGCCCCGTTTAACGGCAGTATCGGGTAGAAAATCACTGAGCTCCAACTCCCACCCATATATAAAGGGGAGTAAACTCCATTTGGAGCTTTTCCACCCTCTCTCTCTATACTCTCTCTCTAGACTCATTTTCGCCCTGAATCCGCAACCAAACGCTTCCAAATTGTAAGTCCACTAACCCTAGCTTATTCTAAACATTATGATTTGTGTTTATAGCCCAAAAATCGGACTTAGAAGCAATGAAAAAGTAGTTTACGGCCAAAGCTCATCCTTAGGCCGTAAACACCCAAAATGAGGCCAAAATGACCCAAACTTGTCCCTATAGGCTTGGAAACAAATTAAGGGAATTGCCTAGGAGTGTTTAAACATTAAAACACAATGATTTAGGGCATAAAAGGGAGTTTACGGCCCAAGCAAAAGCTTAGGCCGTAAACACCTCTTAAACATGTCAAAAAGCCCCAAAAACACTCCCAAACCACCCTTAGCCTTCATACATAATTTAGGGACTTAGTATTTTGGGTTTAGATCACTTAAACACATCAAAATGGAGGGACAAAAGGAGTTTACGGCCCAAGCAAGTGTCTAGGCCGTAAACTCCCCAAAACTCATCCAAATGATAGTTTTAATCCCCCAAAATGGCACCACACTCCATTATAAATTGCTAGCAAGGTATTAGGGGCTTCAAACTTCACAAAACTCTCAGGATGAGAGTTTACGGCCGTAAACTCCCTTAGGAGTGGTCCCTAGGCCGTAAACTCCAAGAAAATGCCCTTAGAAGCCACAAACCCACTCATGCCTTTTAGGAAAAGTACTTAGAAAAATCCCATGAACAAGCTAGAAGCCTTAAACACTCTAGAACCCATCACCATGAGTTTACGGCCATAAAATCATGGTGAGATGTCCCTGGGCCGTAAACTCAACTTTGGGAGTTTAATCTTGGAGAGTAAACTCCATTCCTTAACCATACACACCCTTAAACGCTACCCGGGACACCCAAACACTTAGCCAAAGTGTTTTCCGCTCCTTTGAGTGCGTATACATGTTTAATTAGTATTAAATATACTAATTGTATGTGAACATATGTTATCATATGTTATATAGGTCATTGAGTGTGTTCAAGTCCTTGCGTGACACCAAACGCCCAAACGGCACCTTCGTCGGACCTACTTACACCAGGTGAGTTCATACCCCTGAATGAACCTTTTAAATGTTTTTACATGTTTTATAGGGGGGAATACAAGTTAAACACGCCAGTTATCATATCAATCACATGTGATTGATAACCCGCATGCACAAGATTTTATCACTGTACACTGTTTTACCGAGTAGGACACTATAATGGTTTTCAATTGTTTCAAAACTCTTACTTATACTGTTTTACCTAAATTCATTCTAAACTGGTTTATGAAAGATTTTCAAAGGTTTTCAAGCATAATTTACAAAAGAATACAAATTGTGATTTTCTCCGAGTATAAAGGGTTTTCATCAAAGTTTCCCTTTCACGACGTATGCTTTTACTTGTTAGTTACTGTTGGAATAGTGTCTAAGGCTGTAACTATATCCGGTTGTGCATGGTCCTTTTGGGTTGCCTTCACCATAGCAACTTGATAGGATGATTTATTAAGAGAGAATAAATATTATTAATATATTATGGGAATAATATAATGAATAATATATTTGTTATTTGATTAATATAAGTCATAGAATTAATTAGAATTAATTTGGTGACTTAAAGAGATTAATTAAATAAAGGGGTATAAACTGTCAATTGTTTGATAGTTAAGCTTTAAACTGTAAATCCATTTGGATATACTATGGACGAATTCTAAGAGGATTAGGATAGCTAAAATCGTCCATTAGAGTTATCTAGGAATGGATTTGGATAGCCTTAAGAGAAGATTATCTGATAGGGACTTATCTGTAATCCTTAAGGAGTCTACAAGTATAAATAGACCCCATGGCTGATGGAATTCGACACTTGACCTAAAGTAAGGAACCTCTGGTCGAAATTCCTTCCCTCTCCTCTCTCCCAAATCATCCTCCTTGCTTTGGTGTTTGTAAGCCATTAGAGGAGTGACATTTGTGACTCTAGAAGCTCCAAGACCTCAAGATCAACAAGGAACTCAAAGGTATGATTCTAGATCTGTTTCAATGTCCTTGTTTAACCTAATTAGTAATTAGAAGTCTTGGATTCAAAGCATGTTTATTAGAAAGCCTAGATCCAAGCATTAGGGTTTTGCATGTGCACATAGGAAAGTTCTTATGGCTAAAACCCATCAGTGGTATCAGAGCCTAGCTTGGTTTTCTGTAAATTGTTGCTTGATTAACTGAAACAAACCTGCAAAATTCGATTTTTGGTTTCTGAGTCATGGACTCGGCGAGTCTCAAAGTGGACTCGGCGAGTAGGCCTGACTCGGCGAGTCCATTTGTGCACTCGGCGAGTCCAGGCGTTAGGAATGGCCAGATTCGGGATTTCTTTGTGTTTATCTTATCTTAACTTACCATAAACTAATTAGATCAATATTAATTCGTTTTTCTGATAAATATAACTATTATCTTGATCTAGTTAAAGGTAATTATCAACTAATTAAATATTTAATTTCCTTATATGATAATTAATTGATTATTTTGAAAAGAAATCTTGAATAAATCAAATATAGATAATTAGGATATTAATTGTTAATTGGAATTATTTGTTATTTGATCCTCCATGTTTTAAATGTTTAAAACCTACCCTCATGTTTTGAAATTTACTTTTGTGATTAAAAGTTTTAATTTAGACAACTTAAATTTCAAACCCTAGATTTTAAAAGTTTTAAAATACAACCCTATACTAATAAGATATTACTAGAATAATATATATATGTATAACTAAATGCTAGTCTTACCGTTAGTAGGCCTCATTCACGAAGCCGATCTATAAGGTGGGTATAAGGTTGCGGCCTATAAAATGGCGCTTAATGGGTGTACACTCACACCCACCGCTTGCTTGATTGGTGGAGGGTCGTTAGCCGAACGGGTAGGATAGGGCAGCCTCATCCTCTCATTAAAAGTATAATAAGAAATACAAAGTAACTACACATATTTTAAAATTTCCCAATCCTAGTTACTTTAGGAAAAGTGAATTGATGCAATCCCATGAAATTACACTTTGCACCTTGCTAAGATGTTGGTGGAGCGTGTGTGGTTTACCGGCACACTAATTGGTTCTAAGCGAAGGTGGCAAAGGGTGATTCGTTGTTTATCATAGTTCAATGGAGCGTGTGTGGTTTACCGGCACATCGAATAGGTGATTGTTACAATGAAGGCGCCATGTGAATTTGCATGGTAATTCACACCCGCTTTGTGATCCTCGGCATCCCAGTCACAAACAAGAGGGGCATATCGAGATTTAAACATGCCATTGAATAGTTTCAATGAATCTCATCCGAACCTAGGAATTCTCAAAAACACTTAGGACTAATAGTTTAAGTTTCGTGATGGAGAATTAGTGAATCGTCATTCACTTACCTTCAATTTATTTGCATGTTAGATTACGGCATCCCTTTTCTAGTATGTAAATGTTATTGTTGGATCCTAGCCCTAATTTTCTTATTGGGTGATAATTAGGGATTCTTATTCTAATCTATCTTTGTCTTTTTCTAATTAAAGATGTCGAACGCAAACAACGCTGCTGCTAGTTCTTTCACATTGATGAGCCTTTGCCAAAAGGTCACCTTCGATGGAACGAACTTTAGCGAATGGATAAGATACATTCGCACCATTGCTCGCTATGAGGACAAAGAGTATGTCCTTGATGAGAAGCTCGAGAAAATCAACACCGAAATCGCTACTCCAGCCGAAATCACCGCCTTTGAAACTCATGAGCGAGATGCAACGAAGGTACATTGCATCATGATCGCCACCATGAACTCCGAATTCCAAAAGTCCTACGAGGACATGTACCCGTACGAGATGCACCAAGACTTATTGGAAAGGTACCACCAAAACGCGAGACAAGAGAGGTACGAGATTTTCACTAACATGATTTCCGCGAAGATGGGTCATGGAGAATCTCTTACCGTGCACTTGCAAAAGATGCAAAGGTATGTCGACCGCCTTCGCAAGTTAAATGTTGACTTCGGTGAGGATTTGGCGATCGACATGGTGCTTCACTCTTTGCCTCCGATGTACAATCAATTTAGGATGACCTACCACATGAACAAAGAAGAGGTCACCCTAAGCAAGCTCCAAGGTCTCTTGAGGGTTGCTGAGAGCAACTTTAAAGACAAGTCTGTTGCACCTACTCCCAATCCGCCCGCTGCTCCTGTCTTGGCTATTGGACAAGGGAAGGGAAAGAAGAGGAAAGCTTCATCGAAGAACTATCGCAAGGTGAAAGCCCGAGATGGTGCCTCTTCTAGTGGGACCAAAGTTGATCCCGCCAAGCCCTGCTCTAACCCGAAGGAGGCAGAGTGTCACCACTGCCACAAGATAGGACATTGGAAGAGAAGCTGCCCGGATTACCTGCAAGCAATCAAAGAAGGAAAGATCAAGCCATCTTTCGCAGGTATATATACAATCAAATCTAACGATTCTAATCATGCTATTTCTTGGGTTCTTGATACCGGTTGTGGTTATCACATTTGTTCTAATGTGCAGGGACTAAGAAGAAGTAGGGATGTGGAGCAAGGAAGGATCAATCTAATCATGGGGAACAGAAGATCGTCGCCTGTAACCAAGATTGGAGTGTATTCCTTAGTGCTTAGGAATAGTTTAGTTTTAGATTTGAAAAATTGTTGCTATTCGCCAGAAATGGCAAGAAACATCATTTCATTTCATGGTTTATTTAGACAAGGATTTAGATTTTCTTTTAATAATGAGAATGGTTCTATTTTGGCTTATCTAAATGGTGTCTTTTACTTTGAAGCTATACCATGTAATGGAATATATGAAACTGTTATGATTGTTGATGACTTTGGAAATGATGTTTTGAATATTGATTATTCCACTAGTATGGATAAAGCTTCCTTGTGGCATTGTCGTCTTGGACATGTCAACAAGAAACGCATAGCCCAACTCCAAAAGGATGGAGTGTTGGAGTCATTCGACCTTAGGGAAGATGACACATGCGAGTCTTGTTTGCTTGGAAAGATGACTAAGTCGCCCTTCACAAGTACTTGTGAAAGGGGCGAGGGTCTATTGGACCTAATACATACCGATGTATGTGGACCGTTTAGATCAACCACGAAGGATGGGAACCGCTTCTATGTGACTTTTACCGATGACTATAGTAGATATGGGTATATCTACTTAATGAAGCAAAAGTCAGACACCTTTGAAAAGTTCAAAGAGTTCAAGAATGAAGTGGAGAATCAATTGGGCAGGAAAATCAAGATGCTTCGATCCGATCGAGGAGGAGAGTACCTAAGTCTTGAATTCCACGATTATCTCAAGGAGTGTGGAATAGTTTCGCAATTGACGCCTCCTAGGACACCGCAGTTAAATGGTGTGGCAGAAAGGCGTAATCGAACCTTATTGGATATGGTTCGCTCTATGATGAGTCGTGCTTCACTACCAATCTCTTTTTGGGGGTATGCCTTAGAGACTGCCGCCCATATCCTTAACCGAGTCCCTACTAAGAAGGTTGCCAAAACACCTCACGAGATGTGGACAGGGAAAGCTCCCTCGTTGGCACATATCAAGGTTTGGGGTTGCGAGGCTTTCGTAAGACGAGATACTCACGACAAGCTTGAACCTCGAAGTGAGCGATGTATTTTCATCGGCTACCCGCAGACATCCTTTAGATATCTCTTCTATAGACCGAAGGACAATGTTGTCTTCGTTGCGAGGAGAGGAGTTTTCCGAGAGCGAGAACTCATAAGCCAAGGAGACAGTGGGAGGCAAATCGAACTTGAAGAGATTCAAGAGTCGATGGATGAAGGAACCTCTACCGCTGGCACTCAACCCGAGGAGGAAACTCCGGTTGAACCAATTGACGAATCCTTACCTCTTAGACGTTCCGATAGAGTTAGAGTTCATCCCCAGTTCTATGGCTTTCATATTACTACCGAAGGGGACACGTATATTAGTGATGGTACACTAGTAAATCTTGATGAACCTAATAGCTACAAGGAAGCCATGGCAGGCCCGGAGTCTGTAAAGTGGAAAGAGGCAATGGATAGCGAGATCCAATCCATGTATGATAACCAAGTTTGGAATTTGGTTGATTACGTGCCCGGACGTAAGACCGTTGGGTGCAAATGGATCTTCAAGAAGAAGACCGACGTGGATGGGAACGTACACACATATAAAGCGCGATTGGTCGCGAAGGGCTTTACTCAAACTCCCGGAGTTGACTATGATGAGACCTTCTCACCAGTTACGAAGATTAAATCTATTAGAGTGATGTTAGCAATTGCCGCATTTCATGATTATGAGATTTGGCAAATGGATGTCAAGACCGCTTTCCTTAACGGAAAGTTGGCTGAGGATGTTTACATGGCTCAGCCAGAGGGGTTTGTGGATCCGAAGCATCCGGATAGAGTGTGTAAGCTTGAGAAGTCCATTTATGGACTTAAGCAAGCATCTCGCAGATGGAATCTTTGTTTCGATGAGAAAGTCAAAGAGTTTGGATTTGTACGAAGCGAAGACGAATCTTGTGTATATGTCAAAGCCAGTGGGAGTATAGTAAGCTTCCTCGTTCTATATGTCGATGACATATTACTCATAGGAAACGACATCCCGATTCTGCAGGAGGTAAAGTCCTGGCTCGGGAAGTGTTTCGCTATGAAGGACCTCGGAGAGGCCTCTTACATTTTGGGAATAAGGATAATAAGAGAAAGAAGTAAGAGACTAATTGGACTTAGTCAGAATACTTACTTAGAGAAGGTACTAAAACGTTTTAGTATGGAAAACTCAAAGAAGGGAGAACTACCGATACAAAGTAATGCCAAATTGAGTAAGACTCAAAGTCCGAGTACCGAAGCTGAGATAGCAGAAATGAGCCAAGTACCATACGCTTCCGCAATTGGCTCAATCATGTACGCTATGACTTGTACTCGCCCTGATGTAGCCTTCGCTTTGAGCATGGTTAGCAGATATCAAGGGAATCCTGGCAAAGCCCATTGGATAGCGGTGAAGAATATCCTTAAGTACCTTCGGAGGACGAAGGAATGGTTCTTAGTCCTCGGAGGAAGTGATGACTTGAAGGTGCGAGGGTATAGTGACGCCAGTTTTCAAACCGACAGGGACAACTACCGTTCGCAGTCGGGCTGGGTCTTTACCCTAAATGGAGGAGCAGTGACATGGAAAAGTTCCAAGCAGGAAACCGTAGCTGATTCAACGTGCGAATCAGAGTACATTGCAGCGAGCGAAGCGTCGAAGGAGGCAATATGGCTAAAGAACTTCATCGGTGATCTTGGAGTCGTACCTGCCATAAAGGAGCCAATGGAGATTTTCTGTGATAACGAAGGTGCGGTTGCCTTAACCAAGGAACCGAGGGATCATGGTAGATCAAGACATATCGACAGAAAGTATCACTTCATTAGACATCGTGTAGAAGAAGGACAACTCGTAGTTAAGAGGATATCATCAGAAGATAACCCAGCAGATCCGCTTACGAAGGGACTGAGTAGGGTTAAGCACTTGCAGCATGCTAGGAGTATTGGGCTGAAGGATGATATTAGCATAGATTAGATAGTATTAGAAACGTGTAATAGATAAATGTAATTGACATTTGATGATTAAATAAAGGAGTTTTATTTATGAGTAATGTTACTATCTTATGTTAATTGTTTAGCTATTGTTTCACTTTGCATGTTTTGACTTCCAGAATAATTGAGGTTATTAGGAATAATCGAATTATTCAAATGGTCCACAATCGTTCATATGTTGGAAGTAGATATGAAAGAAGATTGTCGTGAATTGGTGTGTAGAATGTCTAAATGATGTTAGACATAGCAAAGGATTGCTGCAACGTTCATGAGTGCTTATGAACTAGTTTTGAGCATTGGAATAAACCCGCGCTTGCTGGAATCACCTTATGGAATAAGATATAAAAGGTGATCGCAAGACGATAATATCATATAGTCTTAAAACCCAGATATATGGTTTATTATTTGTTAATTGATTGTACATTGATAATACGAAAACGCATCAGTAACTTGGTGTTATAAAACGTATTGTTGTGTATAGTTGGTAAATGAATAAGTAAATGCATATAAGTCGAAGTTTATCTGTAACTTTTATCTAAGAAGGTAAAAGCGATATCTCGGCCGCTCGATGATTTGATTTGACTTATGTGCCGGGCCCGGTCAGAACTGAATTGATGTGTTCGATTAAGTTCTATGTCAAATAAATCAGAGATCGAGAAACCTAAATGCTTGACTAACCATTCCATAGGATTGTCAGCATGATATCTAACAGAGGACTGTACGTTCCCTTATCTAAAGGACAAGATTGATTAGATCAGAGTTGACAGCGTCTTTGAGAGCTACGATTGCAAACCAAATTGTACTTGTATAGTTACTAGACTTATCCAAGTGGGAGACTGTTGGAATAGTGTCTAAGGCTGTAACTATATCCGGTTGTGCATGGTCCTTTTGGGTTGCCTTCACCATAGCAACTTGATAGGATGATTTATTAAGAGAGAATAAATATTATTAATATATTATGGGAATAATATAATGAATAATATATTTGTTATTTGATTAATATAAGTCATAGAATTAATTAGAATTAATTTGGTGACTTAAAGAGATTAATTAAATAAAGGGGTATAAACTGTCAATTGTTTGATAGTTAAGCTTTAAACTGTAAATCCATTTGGATATACTATGGACGAATTCTAAGAGGATTAGGATAGCTAAAATCGTCCATTAGAGTTATCTAGGAATGGATTTGGATAGCCTTAAGAGAAGATTATCTGATAGGGACTTATCTGTAATCCTTAAGGAGTCTACAAGTATAAATAGACCCCATGGCTGATGGAATTCGACACTTGACCTAAAGTAAGGAACCTCTGGTCGAAATTCCTTCCCTCTCCTCTCTCCCAAATCATCCTCCTTGCTTTGGTGTTTGTAAGCCATTAGAGGAGTGACATTTGTGACTCTAGAAGCTCCAAGACCTCAAGATCAACAAGGAACTCAAAGGTATGATTCTAGATCTGTTTCAATGTCCTTGTTTAACCTAATTAGTAATTAGAAGTCTTGGATTCAAAGCATGTTTATTAGAAAGCCTAGATCCAAGCATTAGGGTTTTGCATGTGCACATAGGAAAGTTCTTATGGCTAAAACCCATCAGTTACTGCCGCTTCGTTTTCAATTATTTTAAACTCCTACTCGATAACGCTTTCACTTCGTGATGCGTTTATACCTATTATTGTCTCTATTTCGCTTATACTTGTAGTCGTGTATACTTGATAGACGCTCTTACTTCACTTATCGTCGTTCCCACTTCATGATACACTTATACTTGGTACACTTATACTTCACGATTCGATTATCCCACTCTGTATGCTTATACTTCACGGCTCGGATGTCCAACTCTGTACGCTTATACTTCACGACTCGGATTTTCCACTGTACGCTTATACTTCACGACTCGGATCTTCCACTGTACGCTTATACTTCACAAGTCGTTTATTCCACACTGTACACTTATACTTCACGATATGATTATACTTGATACACACTCAGTCGTAGTAGATGTATGTCCGTGCTTATATAGGTACATATAAGTAATGATTGAAAGACTTAGGAAGGCTCGTTCACCCTATTTCCTTTTCTTCATTGAGATGTGGTCTGGTGGGATCGGATGGCCGTCCGAAGGTCGTTTGATTTATTAGTTATATATTATGCATATGAGTATGGACATATAGGAATTCTCTAGTCAATTCAGTAAAGAGTCTCTATCTCTAGTCTACACTTACATTAGAAACCCACTATTGGAAGTCTCTACCCACTATTTGGGATGCATCTTCAGGACACGGCTTTCTCCGTCGTCTAGTTGGTAACCAGAGTCTCCTGTAAGGAGAGCGGACATTGTGTGTATAGATCTATACGGGATTGACACCCCCGCACCCTGACTGCTAGCTACAGTCCACGGCCCACCAAGCCAAGGGGTGACAAATGTCATATTTATAGACGCTTGTAGGGCGTCTGGTACTCTAGTGTCGGTTAGTATGGTTACAAGTATCCCAGGTTACCTTATAATTCATGGTCTTAAGGTAACGGTACTTCGCCAGCAATTTACACTGTATGCTGGTAAATCATTTTCAGAGTCACACTGTTTTGACCTTGTGAGATGTATCTTTCATTTTATACCGTCTGCGGTCTGTATTCACTGTTATGACCCTGCAAGATGTATCTTTCATTTGATACTGTCTGCGGTCTGTATTCACTGTTTTTAGACCTTACCAGCTGTACCTTTCATTTGGTACTTTCTGGGGTCTGTGTCTCCACTTGTTAGACTGAACCAGGCGTGTCGTTCGTTTGATACTCTCCTGGAGTCTATGAATTCATTGCCTTAGTCAACAGTCCTCACTGCTGAGGCATATGTTATTTCCCTGTTGTCTCTTGCTTTCTTTAGTAATCAAATTCAGTATTTTGATAACGATAGCAATTAAGGGAAAAACTACTTTTTACCACACAACACTGACCAGTCTTGGTAGAAGGCTGCTTTATTAAAGAAAATATAGGATTTTCTGGAAAGAACTCTAATACACAGTAAACACTTAAACTACTACTTTATAAAGTGATTTGAATAAATGTCACTAAATACTTATGAACTCACCAGCATTTGTAAAAATGTTGATACTCGCTTTTCAAATAACTTGTATTCTCAGGTCAAAGATTAGACAAGTACATCCCCGGAGCTATTGATGAAGATAGCTTAGTACCATGTTGTTCTTATTATATTTATTTGTACACTTTAATATGTTGTAATGCAAACCATGTAAAACTATTACTATTAATGCAATGTTTTGTTGTACTTTGATTACTATAATGCATGTGTTGTGATACTAGACATGACGTCATCCACCCTAGAACGTTTCCGCCGTTCCGATTTTGGGGTGTGACACATATACTAGTCATGCATAATTAAGATGGGGAGGACTGTTGGCTGAGCGACTCCACCTTAAATCCATAACCAAACGAGGAACAGGAAATGAGGCGGCCTTCACTCACTCTAGGTCTATCCATCTCAATTATACCTGGCCGTAACGTATATATTTAGCCATTATAGTTTTACCTGATGAAATTTTAAATTTTATAACAGTTCTGCGACTTTCGCCTTAACGGGGAAATAATTACATTTAGAAATAGTCTTTTTATGTTCTCGGTTAGTTATCTGTGATCGAGAGACGTACCAAAATCTATCGGTTTCCTTGATGCTTCTCCCTACGCGTTAGAGTCAGACTCCTCCTGAGTCTTTGTCTTTTCTTTCAGTCGGGAAATCCTTCTTGAAGTGTCCAATCTCACCACATAGGTGGCAAACTGTATTGGTCGCCACATTGGTGGTTAACGTGATAAACTCAACCGGGGTTCTGCAGACGCGAGCAGTATGCCCCATCATGTGGCACCTAGCATAGTAGAGCTCCCGGCATACACCATGATGATGGTAGCTACACTTGCTGCAGTGGGAAAGGTTTCCTAGGTATGGTCTCCTAGGCATTGGGATGGAAGGGTTTGCAGGGGTATTGACTGCCTCAGGTCGTTGTTTTTCGGAAGGTCCTTGAGTCGAAGTACTTCCCTCCTCGATCTTGATCTTTCTCTTCCATGGATTTGAGTGAGGTTCTTGGGTGGCTGGGTATACAGAGGTCGGTTGCTGCTATCCATTACTAAGATCGGAATTTCCAATAAGGCTCTTGCTAACATTGGCGTTGTTAGCACTCAGTTGAGTCATGACAGCTGCTACGGCTACTGAGACTGCAGCCTGGAAAGTAGCTTCATCGAATAGGAGAGTCGTTTTCTTGCCAGTGGATGGGTTACGCTTCTTCGGAGGCATGGTTTTTCCTACACAGAAAGGAACACAAGCAGATGAGAGACGATGATTAACCCTGTACATATCTATCCTTACTATGTTAGGCCTAAATTTTTCCCGTGCCTTGGATATTGGTTGTCTGAGTGTCGACCTACATCCCTATGATGTAGTCCTGGTGTACAAGGTAGAAGTATGAGTATCGGAAAGGCCATAAGATGCGATTCGTTCCTACTAAGTTACCTTTATACTAGGAAAGGTTTCACTCCCCGTCCTGGAAAGATTTGAGAACAGTTCGGAACGAAGATCGCGGGAAGAAAAGCTCAGGAAGACTTATGGCTAAACAACCTCAATAGAGGTGTTAGGATCCGCTCTAAACGTGCTATTGGCAACGGGAAAAAGGCGATTTACCTAACACATAGCGTGAGTAGTGTAACCATTAACTCACTAAATTGTATTATTTTATGGGTGTATTAGCATGACGAACACGAGGAAAAGACACTTCTCGGGTTCCATGTACTGGCTCCCTCTGTCTGCCTTGTATCTTTGTCTGGAATCGGCGTTGGTTTCCTTCGGGTAGTTACCTAGGGTTCTCCTCTCCTAGAGACGTATTGAATTTCTACTATGCCTTACTTCCGAGTCCAACTCTGGGTGTCATCACTTCATGATGGATGACTGGAAATCCCGGAAGTTTAGGCGAATTTCTCACCGATGTCCCTAAAAAGATATAGGCACTTGGTGATTTCGATCGTCTCGATCCAGTTCATTTATTTCCGACTGGAAATCCTCTCAATGAACCTCTTCGGGGTCGGAATCAACTCTTCCGTCGAGTACTGAGGTGGATAGGGTTTTCTACAGGGTTCGTGCGAGAATGGAAATGTCTAAAGAATCCTAAGAGATTATTAACATTTCACTGGGTGATCCATATCGAGTCCTGCTATGATTACATAGGGTATACACATCATATATAGCTTAGATCCGATAGGCCTTCGAATATGTGATACTACTCTAGATCCACATCCCAACGAGGAAAAGGAAATAGGGCGAAACCACACATTCTTAGCCTATGGGATCCTTATTATATATAACCTTGGGAGTATACTCTCTGTAATTGTAGGTATATCAATAAGGATCTTTTTAGTTCTTCACATAAGGTTAGTTATGGATCCTAAAATACCCCTATGGTATTTTAATTCTTGTTTGTTTCCTTATCTTCTGAATGTGATTCTGGGATTAATGTGAGTCTTTTAGTATTCCAAAATACTCCTATAGTATTTTAAACTTTATGTTTGGCTCTAGCATTCCTAGTTGGTAAGTTTCAGACCTGTTGCAACACCACCATCACTCCCAAGCACACGTTCATCGCATCTCGAAAAACTGTAGTTGATCAGGTTACATTTATTCTAGCTTACGATTACATAACTGCCCAGGTTTGACTGTAGTGCTCAACATCCGAAGACTTTTATTCCTATTCTTCTTGTGATACTTGTGTTTGAGTGTTTAGATTTTGGATGTTCTTATACTTTGGTAAAATATGGTTATATTTTAAAGTATAATTCCTGGTCAGAGTGTTTTATCCCTATGCATTTATAGGCTGTATATCTTTTATGAATTGATATACTTAGCTCACTATAAACAATGCTCTGATACCAATCTATCACACCCCAAAACCGGAACGGCGGAAACATTCTGGGGTGGATGACGTCGTGTCAAGTATCACAACATATTCAGTTTAGTAATCAAAGTACAACAACCATTACATTAATAGTAATAGTTTTATAGGGTTTACATTACATAGAACATCAAAGTAATACAAGTAGTAATATAGGTGCAGCTTAGTACTAAACTGTCTTCATCCAAAAGCTCCTGGAATATACCTGTCTAAAGCTGACTTGAGAATACAAGTTATTTGAAAAGCGAGTATCAGCATTTTTATAAATGCTGGTGAGTTCATAAGTATTTAGTGTCATTTTATCCAAATAACTTTATAAAAGTAGTAGTTTTAAAGTATTAGTGAATTAGAGTCCTTTCTAGAAAATCCTATATTTTCTAATTAAAAGCAGTCATCTACCAAGACTGGACGGAGTTATGTGGTAAAAAGTAATTTTTCCTTAACACTATCATTATCAAAATGTGGTATTGATCTTGAAGAAAGTAGGAGAATATCAGTGAAAAATAACATATGCCTCAGCCGTGAAGATTGCTGACTAGGGCAAAAAGAAATCATAGACTCCAGGGGAGTATCGAATGAACGATACGCCTGGCTCAGTCTAACAAAAGGGAGACATAGACCCCAGACATTATCAAATGAAAGATACGTCTAGCAAGGTCTAAAAACAGTGAACACAGACCCCAGACAATATCAACTGAATGATACGTCTAGCAAGGTCTAAAATAGTGAATATAGACCCCAGACAGTACCAACTGAATGATACGTCTAGCAAGGTTTAAAACAGTGAATACAGTGTTAAAATCCATTACCTTAATGCCATGAATTATAAGGTAACCCCGAGATACTCGTAACCATACTGATAAACACTAGAGAACTTGACGCCCTGCAAGCGTCAGTGTAAGTATGACATTTGTCACCCCTTGGCTTGGTAGGCCATGGACTGTAGCTAGCAGTCAGGGTGCGGGGGTTTCAATCTCGTATAGCTATACACACAATGTCCGCTCTCCCTACAAGAGACACTGGTTACAAACTTGACAACGGAGAAGGCCGTGTACTGAAGATGTATCTCGTGTAGTGAGATCTGATGTAAGATACTGAACTAATGATAGAGACTCTCAACTGAACTGACTAATGTAAACCTATACGTCTATGCTTGTATACATAATATATAACTAATGATCAAACGACCTTCGGACGGACATCCGATCCCACCAGACCACATCTCAACGAAGAAAAGGAAATAGGGTGAACAAGCCTTCCTAAGTCCTTTAAACATTATTTATATATATCTATACAAGCACAGGCATACATTTAACAAATAGGAACGTATCGTGAAGTATAAGCGTATCGTGAAGTATAAGCGTATCGTGGAGTATAAGCGTATCGTGAAGTATAAGCGTATCGTGAAGTATAAGCGTATCGTGAAGTAAAAGTGTATTATGAAGTAAAAGCGTATCGTGAAGTAGAAGCGTATCGTGAAGTAAAAGTGTATCGTGAAGTAAAAGTGTATCGTGAAGTATAAGCGTTTACAAGTATAAGTGAAGTAGAAGCATCAACAAGTATAAGTGAAGTAGAAGCGATAACAAGTATAAGCGTATCAAGAAGTGAAAGCGTTATCAAGTAGGAGTTTAAACTAAGTAGAAGTGAAGCAGTAGTATCTAACAAGTAAGAGTATAAAAACATGGAATAAAACCTTGATGCAAACTTTGGAAAAACCTTTATACTTAAGAAAATCACAATTTGGGAACCTTTCATAAACAAGTTTTAAATGAAACTTTGATAAAACAATATAAGTAAAAGTTGAACAAGTAACGACGTTTTGGAAAACCATTTACAGTATCATTCTCGGTAAAATAGTTAACAGTGTAGTAAATCCTTGTGCATGCGGGTTATCAATCACATGTGATTGAGATGATAACTGGCATGTTTAACTTGTATTCCCCCCCCCCCCCCCCATAAAAACATGTAAAACATTTAAAAGGTTAATTCAGGGGTATGAACTCACCTGATGTAAGTGGATCCGACGAAGGTGCCGGTTGGATGCTCGGTGTCAAGTAAAGACTTGAGCACACTTAGTGACCTATTAACATATGATAACATATGTTTACATATAATTTGTACATATAATACTAATTAAACAATTATACACATCCTAAAGTGCGAAAAACACTTTGATTAAGTGCTAGGGGTGTCCCGGGTAACATCTAAGAGTGCGTAGGGCTTAGATAGGGAGTTTACTCTTCAAGAGTAAACTCTATATAGAGTTCACGGCCCTAAGACCATGTCCCCATGAGTTTACGGCCGTAAATTCATGGTGGGAGTGTTCTAGGATGCTAATTGGCCTTATATCACTTGTAGATTTATGCTAGGTATAAATATAATGCATATGAAGGGATTTAAAGCTCTTAAGGGACTATTTGAGGAGTTTATGGCCCTAAACTAGGAGTTTACGGCCGTAAGCTCCTACAGACTCATTCTTTTGGTGTTTTAAGGTCTTAAATGGTAGAGAATAAAATCCTATGCATTTTTCTAAGTCAAATGGGGAGTTTAGGGCACCATTTAACCCCCTTTATAGGAGTTTACGGCCCAGGTACCCATTCATGAGGGGTTTACAGCCGTGAACTCCTTATGGAGTTGTTTTAATCAAGGTTAAGGTCCCTAACTTGTTGGTGGTCGATTCTAGAAGTTAATCTAAGGCTATTGGTGTGTTTAAGTGGCTTTTAAACACTCAAATATGAGTTTACTCCCCATGAAGAGGAGTTTACGGCCCAAGCATGATCTTGGGCAGTAAACTCATGTTTACTCTCCAAAATGCTAGTTCAAGGTGTTCTAAGTCCGAATGTGTAAGCCTACAAGTCATATCTAAGCCTTAGGGGCAATTTGGATGGGTTTTGGGGCTTAAAAACCCCTTGAATGGTGTTCACGGTCCAAGAGTGTTCTTGGGCCATAAAGACATGCATTGGCCCCTAATTTATGTTTTAAACACGAATTTGCATGCTAGATAAGCCATACAACAAGTTAGGATAGATGACTCACTTGTTTGGGGCTTGAAACGGACGATTTTGGCTCGAAAACTAAGTTGTAGAGAGAGAGTATAGAGAGAGAGTAAAAAGGTGAAAATGGAGTTTACTCTCCCTTATATAGGGGTTGAGCTTGGGGCTCAGTGGAAATCTACCCGATACTGCCGTTAAACGGGGCTTTTTGGTTGCACCCGATTGAGTGGTCGTATTTTGACTTGGTTGAAAACTAAAAATTTTCAAAGGAAAATTTTGGGGTGATTCTAACTTGTTTCAACCCTTACCAAGTCATTATAAAAGTCCCACAGTAATTAACCAGTCCAAAAATTAACGGACAGTTAAATAAAATGAGTCTTATTAACGGAAAAGGGTTTAAAAATGATGGAATAAATTTCGGGTTGTCACACATGGCATGGCAATCTACCATTGTGTCACGTTTTGTAACCAGAGTCTCCTAGAAGGAGAGCATGAATTTGTGTATAGATATATAATAGATTGATCATCCTACACCTTGCTGCTAGCTACAGTGGGACCTGCAGGTCTACGGGTGACGAATGTCATACCATTTCGACATCTTCGAACGTCGTGGTTTACTAAGTCGATCAATCATGGTTACTATCATATCACATTATACCTTAACTAACAATTGGTTTAAGGTAGTTAGGCTCATCTAAATTTACCAGTGTACTATCAGTGATAAATGCATCACCTTCCGCAGTAATATGAAAACCATAGTAATGCTCAGGTGGATTCCTAACTCTTGTGGAACGCCTTAGAGGTACGGACTCATCAATAGGAGTTCCCTCCTCAAGTTGATTGCTAGGGTTTGAGGTTCCATCACCGCTTGACTCTTGAAGTTCTTCAAGGTCAATTTGCCTCCCACTATTTCCTTGGATTATAAGTTCTCTCTCTCGAAAGACACCTATCCTTGCCACAAAGACCACTTTCTTACTGGATCTGTAGAAGAGGTAACCAAAAGAATTTTGTGGATAGCCGATGAAAATACACCACTCACTACGAGGTTCGAGCTTGTCCTGAGTCTCACATATCACAAAACCCTCACAACCCTAAATCTTGATGTTGTCTGAATCGGGAACTTTCCCAGTCCACATCTCGTGAGTTGTTTTGGCAACCTTCTTGGTAGGGACTAGATTAAAGATATCGGCGGCAGTCTCTAAGGCATACCCCCAAAATGAGATTGGTAACAAAACTCGACTCACCATGGAACGAACCATGTCCAACAAGGTTCGATTGCACCTCTCAGCCAAACCATTAAGATGTGGTGTCTGGGAGGTGTTAATTGTGAAACAATTCCACATTTCTTAAGATAGTCAAGGAACTATGTACTAAGATACTCTCCTCCTCGATCGGATCGAAGCATCTTAATGTTCCTGCCCAGCTGATTCTCCACTTCCTGTTTAAACTCTTTGAACTTTTCAAAGGTTTCTAACTTATGCTTGATTAAGTAGACATAACCATATCTATTGTAACCATCAGCAAAAGTCACATAGAAGCGGTTAGCATCCCTAGTGTCAGTTCTGAAGGGTCCACCCACATCTGTGTGTATGAGGTCCAACAAACCTTCACCCCTAGCACAAGTACTAGTGAAGGGTTACTTTGTCATTTTTCCAAGGAAACAAGACTCACAACTATCATCTGACTTTAAGTCAAATGACTCCAAGACTCCAGCCTTTTGGAGTTGTCCTATGCACTTCTTGTTGACATGTCCAAAACAACAAAGCCACAAGGATGTCTTATCCAAACTAGTGGATGAATCGATATGCAACACATTATTTCCTAAGTTGTCTACAATCGACACGGTTTCATATACACCATCACAAGGTAATGCTTTAAAATAAAGAACATCATTATAAAAAGAATTAATACCACCACAGTCATTGTCAAATGAAAAAGTAAACCCTTGTTTGTACAAAACGTGAAAAGAAATAATATTTCTTGCCATTTCAGACGAGTAACAACACTTATTCAAATCTAACATTAACCCACAACTTAGCAACAAAGAATAAACTCTAATCTTGGTGACAGGTGAAGTTTTCCTATTCCCCATGATCAAGTTTATCTTTCCATGCTCCACATCCTCACTTCTTCTTAGGCCCTGCAAATCAGAACATATATGAATATCTCAACCTATATCAAGAACCCAAGAAGTAGTATGTGGTGAGTTAATAGACAATATAGTGTAAATACCTGCATGGGTAGGTTTGACCTTCCCATCATTAATATATTGCAAGTATTTGGGGCAGTTTCGTTTCCAGTGCCCCTTATCATGACAATGGAAGCATTCAGCTTCCTTTGGGTCGGAAGAAGGAGTGACAGAACCACATTTGGTTCCACTCGAAGAGGGGCCATCAAGAAACTTTCCTTTGGTACCCTTCGAAAGGGTCTTCCTCTTCTTCCCTCTACTTTGCCCAATAGCCAGGACAGGGGCGGTGTTAGGAGTAGGAGTGGTAACAATCGATTTACCTTTGAGACCATTTTTGGTGGTTTTCAAAAGTCCTTAAAGCTTGTTGAGTCTGACCTCCTCCTTTTTCATGCGATATATCATTGGGAATTGAACATAACAAGTACGTAAGGAGTGCAATATGATGTCAATAGCCAACTCCTCAGGGACGTTCACATTCAACTTCAGCAAACATTCCACATACCTTTGTATTTTCTACAAGTGGACCGTGATGGATTCACCATCCTTCATTCAGGTTGTTATCATGGAAGAGATGATTTCATACCTCTCTTGACGATCACTCTAATGGTAGCGATCCATCAGGTCCATGTGCATCTCAAAAGGGTAAAAGTCCTCATAGGACTTTTGGAGTTCAGTTGTCATTGTGGCCAACATGATACATGCCACTTTGGTAGCATCTCTCTCATGAGCCCTAAAGTCAGCGATCTCCTTTGGAGTAGCAGTAGATTCATCAATTTCTTTCAACTCCTTGTCTAGGATATATTCATTGTCCTTGTAACGTGTGACCATCCTGATGTTCCTAATCCAATCATTAAAGTTTGTACCATCAAATATTACTCTTCCACAAAGGTTCATGAGAGAGAAGGATTCTGTAGCGTTTGAGCCAGAAGTAGCATTGTTGGAAGACATCTGAAAAGAAGAAGGAAAAGTTTAGATTAGATATGGAATCCTTAATAAGACACCCAAATGTAATATTAAGGCTAGGACCCAACACAATACTTGATAACTTAGAAGAGGGATGTTGTAATCCAAGCTATAAAATATTTGAAGGTAGGCGAATGATGATTTACCAATTTCCACCATGAAAAATGAAATAAATTATAAGGTTTTAATTGGATTGAAACTCCTAGATCTTTTGAGATTCATTGAACTTTTCAATGGCATGTTTAAATCTCGAATGTGCCCTCTCAAGTTTGTGACTGGGATGCCGAGGATCACAAACAAGGTGTGAATAACCATGCAAATTAACTTGGTAACCTTAATCTTTATCACCTAATCAATGTGTCGGTTACCCACATGCACTCCACCGATCTATGATAAACATTAAGTCACCCTTTTCCACTCTTACTAGTCCTCGCCACATTTTCCTAAGTGTTTCTTCTCGCACTTATCACACCATTTTGCTTCGCCTCTTCCTCCTCCTCCAAACTTTGATTTACTCTCCTTGTTGGGCCTTGAAGGTCCTTCAAACTTCTTCTTTTCTCATGTCGTGTCTTTTTCTTGACCCCTTTCTCTTATTTGGGTGTTTATATTCTTAGCTGCTCTAATGGTTGTTTTCAAAGTAGCTGCCATTTTGACCGTTGGGCCAAAGTCTGCAGGCAGTCCGTTAGCGAACCTATCTATCTTGGAGAGTTCAGTAGGCACCAAGTAGGGAAATATCTTCATCTTCTCAGTGAATGTAGTGGCATACTCATCAACACTCATCTTCCCTTTCTTCAGGTTCTGAAACTCGTTGTTTAGGTCTATCAGACCTATCTCTGAGCAGTAATGTATTTTTAACTAATCCGTGAATGCTTCCTAAGACATTCATATGGCTTATCCTCGTGGCATTGTATCTTCCAGCAACTTCCACCAACTTAACACTACGGTCTTTAGTTGTCTGACTATAAAGACTTTCTTTTGCTTATCGCTGCAGTCCAAGCTCTCAAATACCATCTCCATCTCGGAGACCCAGTCAATAATATCAACTGGCTTCGGGCTTCCGGAAAGGCTTGATGGCTTGGCGCCCAAGAAGTTCTTATACATTCGTCCGTCCTTGTCGTTTCCCCTCTCTGGGCCATTCCTCCATTCTCCTTGAGTCCCAACTTGACTTACAGGGTGGCTATAGTTCCCTTCATCCGATTTCTCGGGAATCAGCACAGGTTGCTCAATGGGCATGGTTGGTTCATCCCTATTTTCATGCAACATCCTCCTCATTTCTTCCTTTTGTTCAGCTAACATAGCCCAAATCATGGCTTGTACTCTAGCCATGGTGATTGGTTCAGGTGCAGCTTCTACTACAATAGGTATTTGTTCAATCACTATGGGCTGTTGATTCCTATTTCCAGTTGCGTTCCCGACTCCACTTCGGGTTCTTTCCATTTTGATCTATACACCAATTTAGATGTTCGGCATGTAATGACGAGAATTAAGATAGGAAAGATTTTATTTACGACCGACGTGTAAATCTCCCTATTACTCCGAAAAGTTACATGCCAGTTCTAATACCATAATTAAACGTTTAGAAGTCTGAACACGTAAAGTTTCCAGATCCATTCGGCAACAGACCATAGATCCGATCATAAATTTAGCATCATAAATCATTTTGCACATAAAATCATGTTAGGCGTTTTCCCTAAATAAGCCAGTGCTTGTGTCTATTCATGTTTATTACCTAAGACACACTCCTCACAATCATTCCTTAGCATTCTAAGTTTAAGTCTAGAAATAAATCCATATTCCTAGTTCGCTTCAACTAATGCTCTGATACCAACTATGACATCCCCATTTTCACGGCCAGAAAAGACTGTTTTTGTTTATGCTTTATAAAAATCAGAGTACCTCTTTTTAATAAAAATGTGCGGAATTTATTCCCAGTGAAACATGATAAATACGTTATCAGGGAATTTCCGAAGAAAAGTATTTTTATTCTCTTTAAAACATTCGGGATGTCATCGTCAATACATAAACATAAGCATAAACAGAACTTACATTTATTATCACTAGTTATTTATATCTCCTTAATCTCTCAGTGTAATGTGACTTCATATCAACACCTGTGATATAAATAAACTGAGTGGGTCAGGTTAGGAAACCTGGTGAGTACATAGGGTTTTCAACCCACGATAATATAATTATTATGTTTAATCATCAAACAGTTAACCCAATTACACATCCCCATTATCTTCTTTACTCTTAAGGATATACCCTAAGAATCAGCTATTTCTCATTCATTCATTCATAAGGATTATCCTAAGGAATAGTGTGACAACCCAAAAATTTCCGTTAGTTTTAACGTCGAAATTAAGTACGTCAAAAATTAGCCAAATTTATCCCAAAAATATTTTTGACCGGAATTAAACCCGTTGGAATATTTTAAATAATATTCGTCAAGCAAACTAAAAATAAGGCGGTCTAATTTTAAAATTTTCGTGTTTAACGGTAGTCGTGAAAAACCCCCGTTCGCGGTTGGTGTCAGGTGGACCCCCCAACCAAGCCATAAACTCCACCCTATATAAGGGTTGAGTGGGTTTCATTCCAACCCTTTTCACACCTTAGGAGTCTCTCTCTCTCTACTTTCTCTCTCTACAAATCGGGTTTGGTCAAAAGTCGCCTCTTTCAAGCACCAAACTAGTAAGTGATCTATTCTAACTTGTTGTCTAGCTTATTTAACTTACAAATTCATGTTTAAACTACCCAAAACCCTCAAGATCATGAGTTTACTGTCCAAGAACACTCTTGGACCGTAAACACTCATAGATGGGGTTTTGATGCCCAAAAACCCTTCCAAACCACTTATGGAGCTTAGTTATGACTTAGGGGCTTACATGAAAGGACTTAGAACACCAAAATTTCAACATATGGGGAGTAAACATGAGTTTATAGTCTAAGAATATTCGTGGACCGTAAACCCATCTTCAAGGACCATAAACACCTTTTTGGGGGTTAAATTACCCCTCAAACACCTCCAAAAGCTTCCATGAGTGCCTAGAGCCTTGTAATCCTTCATGCGATGCACCAAAACATGCCCCAATGAGCAACACTTGATTTTACGGTTTGGGAACGTCTCCCAAAACCGTAAATACCCCTTATAGACCATAAACACCCCCAAAGGGTGTTGAAGTGCCCTTAACACTTTGAATGGCTTAGAATTGGACCTAGAACTTTGTATGCTTAACCTACAACCACCAAAACACATGATTCACGGACAAACATGAGTTTACGGCCGTAAACTCATGTGTTTAAGGTAGTAAACTCACCAAGAACACCTTCATAGACCGTAAACACCTTTCCAAGGTGTTTAAGTGCCTTTAACACCTTCCTATGCTCATATAAGTGACTAGAACCTTGCCTACTGTAACACTCCGGATTCCGAAGTATTATTTTATTCTTTTATTTTTGGGTGAGTGTGAGGAGACTCGGCGAGTAGGATCGTGGTTTTGTGAGCGGGTTTGCGTCTGGACTCGGCGAGTCAAAAGGTGGACTCGGCGAGTCCACACTGTTTAATGAAACCCTAATTTCCAGGGTTTGAGACCTATTTAAAGGGGCTTATGGCCGTTATTTGCGGCCACCAACCTCAGAGAGAAACCCTAAAGAGATTTTGAGCGTTTTAGGGGAGAGAACAGGCCATTGTTGACCTTTGAAGCTTTGTTTGGCAAGGCAAAGGAGATTCTAGCTAAGAGGAGGCAAAGGAGGTGGACATCTTTCGATTTTGGAGATTAGAGCATCATCTTGGAGGTATATTTTGGCTTCCTTTTCTGTTTTCATGATAAACGTGGGGGTTAGGGTTTCTTGACCCCTTTGTTGGTTAGATTTGATGTCCATTTCGTCCCTATTTGTGATAAGGCTTGGGATGAGATCCATAGAGGTCCAAAGAAGCTTTATTCCTTAAGCTTTATGAGGATTCATGGGAGTTTTGACCTAGAGTTATGAGATATGGGGCTAAAACATCATCTAGGAGCAAATAGTTGTTGTTTGAGCACCAAGGTTTGGACTTTACGTGATTATCATGCCTGGGGAGGCCAGATCTATGATTGTATGGAACAGATCTGACCTCAGAAGTGAGTTTGAGTTATGCATGGTATGGACTCGCCGAGTCTGAAGAACAGACTCGGCGAGTAGCATGAAGTTTTCCCATAACCACTCAGCGAGTGGTCTTGTCGAGTTGAGGGGTCGACTCAGTGAGTCAGGGAGAGTCAGGGGGGACTAAGTCAAGCCGGAACTCGCCGAGTTGTTCTTGAGACTCGGCGAGTTGAGTCGCGGTGGCCCCGTGATTTATGCCAGGTGAAACTCGTCGAGTCAGAGAAATACTCGACGTGTCAAGAGAGGATCCAAGGGAGTCAGTGGACAAGTGTAGACTCGCCGAGTCGCCCTAGTGCACTCGCCGAGTCTGGTCAAAGTTGACCGTTGACTTTTAGGGTTTGGTCAGTGATGTGGCCTTTGGGCCAAGAGAGGGGTAAAATGGTATTTTACCCTTAAGAGGGTGCCAAGAGAGGGTTGATTCTAGTCTCGAGAGTTATATTCATGAGAGTATTTGCCTTATGTGTTAGGCGGTGGCGAGTTCGAGATTCAAGTGTGGGGATATCTGTTTTCTGCTTGCCAGGTGAGTCTTCTCACTATACTTTACCTTGAGTAGGTAACCAGAGTTATGTGACAGAGTATTTGTATGCTATGTATGTTATGTGTTGTACTGCATTATTTATATGTGATTTATGTTGTGCATGTTTACAGAGTTAGAACCAGAAGGTTCCCAGAGTTAGAACCGGAAGGTTCACAGAGTTAGAACCAGAGGGTTCATAGAGTAGGGTCCACAGACCCACAGAGTTATAGCCTCGAGTGGCTAATATGTGTTATGTATGGTATTTTGGGGGACTCACTAAGCTTCGTGCTTACAGTGTTTTGTGTTATGTGTTTCAGGTTTCTCTCAGGATCACGGGACGGCACCGGCTCGATTGTACACACCAGAGAAAGAGTCATGTTTTGAGGATCCTGGTTTACTAAGCAAGTGAAAATGGAGTTATGTTTTTGTAATTCGATTATGACTGGAATTTTAAGAAAAGTGTTTTTAAGATTAACGTTTATTTTTAAATGAAAAATTGTTTTGAAATTTACGGTGTTACAAGTTGGTATCAGAGCCTTGGTTTGAGGGATTCGGATGCACCTTCGGGTAAATCTGGACTCAAACTGAGGATTTAAGAAAATTCTTCAAAAAGAAATGTGTTTTTATAAAGAGAATAAGAGTTTCAAAGAGAAAGCAAAAAGAGCAGTGTGTACAATCAGCCAGAGCCCGAACGGTGATTTCCCCAAAACACCCTTATTTTGTGTTATGAGATATTTGTGATATATTTTATGAGATAGTGTGCATGATAGAGGCAGGCTAGGCATTTCATATTTTAGGACTAGAGTGGCCTGATTTGTGATGCCTTAGCCTAGCGTTGTTGATATATGTGATGTGCTTTTGAGTATGTGCTGAGCGAGAGTGTCCAGCAGGAAATTTTTAGGGGATTTGTGCAGGGAAGTAATATGGAAGAGGTATCTATATGAGCATATGAGGAACTTGCCGAGAGGGTAGCCAGATGCCCACGTGGGGCGGAGTTGTTAGAGTTTAGTGATATCCATCACGAATGAGGAAGGTGAGTGGATAATAACCTAAGAAGGTTTTTCGTGCTGAAGGGGACGCTTCAATGCCCGAATGTTGCTTGCTTCGTGCTTTGTGGAACTCTCGATGATGGGAGTCAGCTACTAAGTGAATATGACGATATTCAGGAGGTAGATGGCTGGCATCATTAGGAGCTCTTCAGCAGCTGATGGCAGAGAAGTGTGGGAATCCAGGAACAGCCTAGGGAGTAACCTTAGCCAGATGAGTGCGCTAGCAGGGTAGAGAATTTCGCTGGGAAGCGAGCACGCACGATGGGATTGGTGAAAGAGCAAGTCGAGCAGCTACTTAGGAGCTCCGGGATAGTCCGTGTGGAAAGTATGGGTAGATGTGGCAAGTAGTATGGGCCCGTACTACTGAAAGCAGAGGACCCATACTTGATATAGGGAGTATTCTGGAGGTTCTAAGGAGCGGATTGAGGAGTGATGTTATGGTTCGAGTACCATACATCAGAGCGGATTGAGGAGTGATGTTATGGTTCGAGTACCATAAATCGGAGCAGATTGAGGAGTGATGTTATGGTTCGGGTACCATACATCGGAGCGGATTAAGGAGTGATGTTATGGTTCGGGTACCATACATCGGAGCGGATTGAGGAGTGATGTTATGGTTCGAGTACTATACATCGGAGCGGATTGAGGAGTGATGTTATGGTTCGAGTACCATAAATCGGAGCGGATTGAGGAGTGATGCTATGGTTCGGGTACCATACATCGGAGCGGATTGAGGAGTGATGTTATGGTTCGAGTACCATACATCGGAGCGGATTGAGGAGTGATGTGATGGTTCGAGTACCATACATCAGAGCGGATTGAGGAGTGATGTTATTTTTTTAGTACCACAAATCGGAGCGGATTGAGGAGTGATGTTATGGTTCGGGTACCATACATCGGAGCGGATTCGGAGCGGATTGAGGAGTGATGTTATGGTTCGGGTACCATACATAGGAGCGGATTGAGGAGTGATGTATGGTTCGAGTACCATACATCGGAGTGGATTGAGGAGTGATGTTATGGTTCGGGTACCATACACCGGAGCATATTGAGAAGAGATGTCATGGAATGAGTACCATGGTTCGTAGTGAATGATGCTTGTGGTTCTCCGGTTTTCCGGTCATGATTGAGTTCTAAGAGGCGTCCCTTGAGAGGGAGATCGAGATCCTCTCAGAGTATTTTAGTAAGGAGACAGAGAGAGGGGAGAATTTCGGTCAGAGTTGAGCGATCAGTCGATAGAGGAGATGTCACCTTCTATGATCTGGGTGGTACTAATTATGTTCGTTTGCAAAACATGAGAAGCATGATGTTTAAGTTTTGGGTTTGGGGGTAAACCCTGCAGGTTGTCATTGACGATGATTTCCCACCAGAGTATCAGGTAGCATGTGTGCCGCAAGGCAGTGATTTATCATGAACAGATAGTCAGTTGGAACTGAGATAGTCGAGGACCACATGACACCTATTTGAGTATAGTAGGGTGTATTGTAGTGGTATCAGTGGGGAGTTCAGTCGAGTTTAGCAGTGCAGTGGGTTTTCTATCTATGTTGGGTATTGAATATGGGAGTGGGTCCCTGTTCTTGGGATGATCCATGTGTTGGAACGTTGGTTGATGAGTTGAGGTGGGGGTATGATGATTTTTTGGTTCAGTCTATGAGCCAGTGACGTTATTGGGCAGTTGAGTTGTTTGGTATTGGATTGGTACGAGACTTGGAGCGACTAGAGGCAGTCGTGACGAGAAGTTCTTGAGGATTTCATTTGAGGTTCAGAGTATATGAGGTCGATTGATTTCCTTAAAGGGGATTATCGGGCGTTGTGTAGCACTTTCCAGGGGCAGGTGCGATTTTGCTGGTGAAAATAGTTTGTGGGATGGTTGTGTGCCAATTGGTGATGGTTCGAACCCTGAGTGGGGGAGAACCGGGTACCGTATGGAAGAAAGCAGAGATTTGTCCAGAGCAGTTATAAGTGGAGTATAGAGATCTGCGGTAAGAATTCATGAGACCAGAGATGTTGGTGATCGAGGAAAGGGGTCAGAGTGAGTTAATGCGGGAAGTACTTGTTTGAGAAGGATGAATGTCTCCACGGCAGGTGGTTAATGTTCAGGAACCTGGTAATGGTCGATGTTGTTGCAAGTAGGTAGAGAATGATTGGGCAGCCAACTCCCGGGTCGGTATGTGTATTCTTGCTTGGATTTTGAGCGGTAGGAAAAAGGGTTTCGGAGAATTATCAGCGTATTCCGTAGCGTTAGCGTTTTCTCGTATTCCAATTGAGTAATTGGATACACCGAAGTTGCAATTTGGGAAAAATGAAGATCTAATTATGGGGTTCAGAGGAAATGTATTATTGTATCTATATGATGCTTGGGGCAGGAGATCAGTGGTTGTAGCAGGATCTTGTGATGTTCTGTTGGGGTGTTCCGAGGTATCCGGGTATGATATCTTGATTTCGGAGTTATTCGTGAATCTTGAGTTGAGACGACTTGTGGTATATCAAGTATCTATGGATCTAGTGGGAGCCCTTCGAGTATTGGCATCCAGAGGGATTATTTAAGAGAGTGGATCTCCGCAAGGGTAGGCATTTTGTTATGTCAATTGCCTCCAGAGTCTGTGATGCATATTCGAGTCGAGTATGGGTAGCTACCTATGATAGCCTGCGGAGCATGAGTTAGTGGAGGTAGAGGGTGTTGTGATACTGCGGGGAGCCGTAGTACTCACTAGTCAGAGAGTGTTGTGATACTGCGGGGAGCCGTAGTACTCACTAGTCAGAGGGTGTTGTGATACTGCGGGGAGCCGTAGTACTCACTAGTCAGAGGGTGTTATCATACTGCGGGGAGCCGTAGTACTCACTAGTCAGTAGGTGTTGTGATACTGCGGGGAGCCGTAGTACTCACTAGTCAGAGAGTGTTGTGATACTGCGGGGAGCCGTAGTACTCGCTAGTCATTGAGAGGTCATCATGATGTTGCGGGGAGCCATAGTACTCACTAGATGGCAAGAGAATGTGATGATGGAGTGTTCTCCGATCAGTGTATGATGTGGAATAGTTTTGGGCTTGAGTAGCCCTAGTATTGAGTTTTTGGAACCTGGGTGTTGAACCGGGGGCGAGACTGGGGTCTCCGTCTCTGTCGGGAGATGCGGCGAGATGCGCAAGGGATATTCGCAGCAGACACCAGAGATCAGAGTTGAGACGATCCTCGGTTGGATTGTATTTTTCTCGCATAAGGAAAAGAGAATTTCGCAACTTGCGTGTCACTGGGCCGAGATAGTGGTCACGGGGAGGAAGTTAGTGGGATATTTGGATCATGATATGGGTGACCTTTGGAGGCTCAGCTGTTGAGTCAAAAGCTGACCTGGTGCTCAGTCTCGAAGAGGTATATGAGAAATGAGCTAGAGCTTATCATGATGATGTCTGAGGACACTTCAGAGCGAGGAAACGATTCAGACGCTCGAAGACATGCTTCGGGCATGTGTATTAGATTTCGGAGGGAGTTGCGGCACATATTTACCCTAGGTTGAGTTTTCCCATATCGACGGCCATCATTCGAGCATTGGTATGCCACCCTTTGAGCTGTTGTATGGGAGGAGGTGTCGGACCCCCATTTGCTGGGGAGAGGTCGGGCAGCGTGTTATGGGTAGTATGGAGATTGGGCTGCAGACAACTGCGCAGATTCAGCAGGTTAGGCGGAGGTTATTGACCGCTCAAAGTCATCAGAAGAGTTATGCGGACAGGCGCCGGTCCGAGCTCGAGTTCCAGATCGGCGACCTTGTGCTCCTGAAGGTCTCTCCTTGGAAAGGAGTGATTCGATTCAGGAAGAGGCGCAAGTTGGGGCCCCGATATATTGGTCCATTCAGGGTGGTCACGAGGGTAGGCAGGGTAGCCTATCGTTTGGAGTTGACAGCAGAGTTGAGTCAGATTCACGACACTTTCCATGTGTCGCAGTTGCGAAAGTGCGTAGCCGACGAGTCAGCAGTAGTGCCACTAGATGATATTTAGGTGGATGCGAGCCTGAATTATGCTGAGAGACCAGCGGCGGTCAGAGATCGAAGGACTAAGGTTCTGAGGAATAAAGAGGTGTCACTGGTGCAAATCCAGTGGCAGCATCGGAAAGGGTCAGAGTTAACTTGGGAGCCGGAGCGTGAGATGCGTGAGCAGCATCCAGAGTTATTTGCAGAGCGTGACTTCGAGAGCGAAGTCTAATTCTAGTGGGGGAGGATTGTAACACCCCGGATTCCCAAGTATTATTTTATTCTTTTATTTTTGGGTGAGTGTGAGGAGACTCGGCGAGTTAGAGTCCAAACTCGCCGAGTAGGATCGCGGTTTTGTGAGCGGGTTCGCGTCTGGACTCGGCGAGTCCACACTGTTTAATGAAACCCTAATTTCTAGGGTTTGAGACCTATTTAAAGGGGTTTATGGCCGTCATTTGCGGCCACCAACCTCAGAGAGAAACCCTAAAGAGATTTTGAGCGTTTTGGGGAGAGAAGAGGCCATTGTTGACCTTTGAAGCTTTGTTTGGCAAGGCAAAGGAGATTCTAGCTAAGAGGAGGCAAGGGAGGTGGACATCTTTCAATTTTGGAGCTTAGAGCATCATCTTGGAGGTATATTTTGGCTTCCTTTTCTGTTTTCATGATAAACATGGGGGTTAGGGTTTCTTGACCCCTTTGTTGGTTAGATTTGATGTCCATTTCGTCCCTATTTGTGATGAGGCTTGGGATGAGATCCATAGAGGTCCAGAGAAGCTTTATTCCTTAAGCTTTACGAGGATTCATGGGAGTTTTGACCTAGAGTTATGAGATATGGGGCTAAAACATCATCTAGGAGCAAATAGTTGTTGTTTGAGCACCAAGGTTTGGACTTTACGTGATTATCATGCCTGGGGAGGCCAGATCTATGATTGTATGGAACAGATCTGACCTCAAAAGTGAGTTTGAGTTATGCATGGCATGGACTCGCCGAGTCTGAAGAACAGACTCGGCGAGTAGCATGAAGTTTGCCCGTAACCACTCAGCGAGTGGTCTTGTCGAGTTGAGGGGTCGACTCAGTGAGTCAGGGAGAGTCAGGGGGGACTAAGTCAAGCCGGAACTCGCCGAGTTGTTCTTGAGACTCGGCGAGTTGAGTCGCGGTGGCCCCGTGATTTATGCCAGGTGAAACTCGTCGAGTCAGAGAAATACTCGACGTGTCAAGAGAGGATCCAAGGGAGTCAGTGGACACGTGTAGACTCGCCGAGTCGCCCTAGTGCACTCGCCGAGTCCGGTCAAAGTTGACCATTGACTTTTAGGGTTTGGTCAGCGATGTGGCCTTTGGGCCAAGAGAGGGGTAAAATGGTCTTTTACCCTTAAGAGGGTGCCAAGAGAGGGTTGATTCTAGGCTTGAGAGTTATATTCATGAGAGTGTTTGCCTTATGTGTTAGGCAGTGGTGAGTTCGAGATTCAAGTGTGGGGATATCTGCTTTCTGCTTGCCAGGTGAGTCTTCTCACTATACTTTACCTTGAGTAGGTAACCAGAGTTATGTGACAGAGTATTTGTATGCTATGTATGTTATGTTTTGTACTACATTATTTCTATGTGATTTATGTTGTGCATGTTTATAGAGTTAGAACCGAAAGGTTCCTAGAGTAAGAACCAGAAGGTTCACAGAGTTAGAACCAGAGGGTTCATAGAGTAGGGTCCACAGACCCACAGAGTTATAGCCTCGAGTGGCTAATATGTGTTATGTATGGTATTTTGGGGGACTCACTAAGCTTCGTGCTTACAGTGTTTTGTGTTATGTGTTTCAGGTTTCTCTCAGGATCACACGACGGCACCGGCTCGATTGTACACACCAGAGAAAGAGTCATGTTTTGAGGATCCTGGTTTACTAAGCAAGTGAAAATGGAGTTATGTGTTTGTAATTCGATTATGACTGGAACTTTAAGAAAAGTGTTTTTAAGAATTAACGTTTATTTTTAAATGAAAAATTGTTTTGAAATTTACGGTGTTACACCTACATAGCCTAGAACCACCAAAGCACAAAAGAAATGGACTAACATGAGTTTACGACCGTAAACTCATGTGTTTACGGCCGTAAACTCCTCAAGGAGTGGTCCAAGGATCGTAAACTCCCTATTGTGTCCATTTTGAGCCCCAATCACTTCCTTAGCCCTTGATTCGACTCTAGCATGATTCTATGAGTGAGATAAGACCTTTAAACATCCCATGACACCACTACCATGATTTTACGACCGTAAACTCATGGTGGAAGTGGTCTTGAAACCGTAAACACCCATAAGGGCCATCATTTGAGGAGTAAACTCCAATGTGAGTCCATACACACCTTCTATGCAACTCTTGGTACTTCTAGCACTTGTAGCAAAGTGTTTTTTTATGTAGTAAGACATCCTTACTTGCTTAACTAGTTATTAAATGACTAATTAGATACTTAAATGTATCATTACATGTTAAATAGGATTCGCGTGTGTGGTCAAGTCCTCACTTGACACTTAGCATCTTATACCGTCCATTCATCCGAAACGCCAACATCAAGTGAGTTCATACCCCTGAATTAACCTTTTAAACGTTTTTACATGCTTTATGGGGGGATACAAGTTAAAACATGCTAGTTATCATATCAATCATATGTGTTTAATATCCCGCATGCAAAAGGATTTATCACACTTTCAGTTGTTTTACCAAGTATAATACTATAGATGGTTTTCCAAAACGTCTTTACTTGTTTAAATCTTTTCTCAAATTGTCTCTCGCGCCGTATGTTTTACTTCAAAACAAGTTACAGCAGGGTTTTAAACAAAGGTTTTCTTTACATATATTGTTTTATCAAATTATATTCAAAATGTGTTTATGAACGGTTTTCAAAGCTTGTTTTACATAACGATATCAAGTCGTAAATTCTTATTTTTAAAGGTTTTCCAAAGGTTTTACCAAAGTTTTCTTCTATACTTCTATGATTCTACTTCGTTAAATGCATGTCTGTACTTGTGTAGTTATATAAATAATGTTTAAAAGACTTAGGAAGGCTAGTTATATATCATGTATATCATTGGGATGTGGTCTGGTGGGTATCGGATATCCGTCCGAAGGTCGTTTAAACATTAGTTATATATCATGTATACATGTATGGACATAAAGGTTTACATCGACCAGTTCATTTCCCTTGGGTAGCAAGGGCATCCTTCCATTCATCATTCATAGATCAGAGACACTAGTAACTATTATAGGAATAGTTAAGAGGTTCTATTTACTCTTTCTAGTACGAGAATTCCAAAGGAGTCAGTTCATTCATGAGTCTGTATCATTATTCCAGCGCCTCTAACAGAATACAGAATACGAGATACATCTTCAGGACACGGATTTCCCTGCTGTCAAGTTGGTAACTAGAGTCTCCTGGAGGGAGAGCGGACGTTGTGTGTATAGATCTATATGGGACTGACACTCCCGCACCCTGACTGCTAGCTATAGTCCTCGGCCTAGAAAGCCAAGGGGTGACAAATGTCACATTTATTCCGACGCTTGTAGGGCGTCAAGTACTCTAGTTTCAATTAGTATGGTTACGAGTATCTCCACGTTTACCTTATAATTCATGGACTTAAGGCAACGAGAATCAACACTATACTTCGAGACAACCCACTTAGGATTAAAGGATGTTTTAGACCTTGCTAGATGTATCGTTCATTTGATACTATCTGGGGCCTGTGTTTCTTTGTTTTAGACCTTGCTAGCTGTATCATTCATTTGATACTGTCTGGGGTCTGTGTTTCTTTGTTTTAGACCTTGCTAGCCGTATCGTTCATTTGATACCATCTGGGGTCTGTGTTTCTTTGTTTTAGACCTTGCTAGCCGTATCGTTCATTTGATATTGTCTGGGGTATGTGTTTCCTTTTGTTAGACTGATCCAGGCGTATCATTCATTCGATACTTCCCTGGAGTCTATGTTTTCTTTTGCCTTAGTCAGCAGTATTTCTGCTGAGGCATATGTTATTTTCCGTTAGTATTTTTACTAGTGATATTCTCCTACTTTCTTTAATGTCAAATACCGTATTTTGGTAATGATAGTATGTAAGGGAAAATTACTCTTTAAAACCTAACTATGTCGAGTCTTGGTAGAAGACTGCTTGTATTTAGAAAATATAGGATTTTCTGGAAAGGACGCTAATACACCGTAGATTCTAAACTACTACTCTTCATAAAGTTATTTTGAATAAAAATGCTTACTTACACAAATGACACTAAATACTTATGAACTCACCAGCATTTATAAAATGTTGATACTCGCTTTCAAAATAACTTGTATTCTCAGGTCAGCAATAGACAGGTACACCTGGGAGCTTTGGCGAAGTCAGTCTAGAATCAAGCTGCCTCTACACTAGTTTCTGTATTACTTTAATGTCTCTATGAAATGTAACTTATGTAAAATTATTACTATTAATGCAATGGTTGTTATACTTTGATTACTATACTGCATATGTTGTGATACTTGGCATGACATCATCCACCCCAGAACGTTTCCGCCGCTCCCGTTTTGGGGTGTGACAAATAGGTACGAAGTCCATTGTTGTCAATGACACAGCTATCAAGCACAGCTGCTAGTTCTATCACTTAGGCGCAGCTGCCAGAATTGTGACATTCTATGTGAGGCGAAGCTGCCAGTATTGTCCTTCGAGCACAGCTACTTGAGTTATCTCATTTATTGACAGTATCGTTTTCGAGATTCCACTCGCAATACATGTCAATGGGTTTTTAGAGTACACCTGTGAATACATCGTTCACAACACCTACAGGTTGCGAGCCTGCTAGTGTTCCACTGGACTGTCTAGAATAGTCTGTGTTTGTCATCCATAATCTGCTAGATGACGGGGCCAACATTTGGGAACAAGGCTTCTCACATCGTCCACCTCTCACCCTTACCTCATGGTCTATATCACCTCTCAACTCATCACCCAACTCATATTTCATCTACCCATGTTTTACCCAACATATTACGTAGATATAAATACATATACAGTTTAAATCATATAAAACTTGTATAAAATCGTTCATCCAGCATAGATAGCAAGTATACAGATAATATGCACACATAACACGTAGTTTATACAAAATACTTCATATCTATGTGTAAGATGAAAGGGACCATGCACTCACTTGAAAAGGTGGTGATTCCAAACTCAGACAACGCTTCGCTTCTTAATTAAAAATAATTTCCTTCGACGAAACCTAGTATTATTACCACTAGAGTTTAGTCTATTATTCGTCGAGAATAATTAATAGTCTAGCTATTATTACTATTATATAAGTGTTAAACAATACTTATATAACCCATAATAACAGCTCAAGTACTTATTATAAGTTCCTAATAACGTTACTATAATTAAATAAAAGCTATATTAAAAATAGCATACGCGTAGCTAACCTACAGCGAGTTTTATAGAAAACCAGGCTTTGCTTGGAACAGCGTTCCTTAGCCGAAAAGCTCTTCTTCTCGGAGCCGTCGAGCACTCCGGGGCTTCCGCCTCGTGCTAGGGAGGTTCCGTAGGTTTTTCGTGGGGTTTCAGGGCTAGAGAGAGTAAAGAGAAGAAAGAATGGGAAAGATATGAAGAAAATGAGGGTGAGAGAGGTTCTATTTATAGGGTGAAATGTGGCTGAACTTGGTGCCACATGTCACCATCTGGTGGCAAGACTTGGGGAGAAAGCAATGGCCAAGATTGTGCCACATCACCCATTTTCGCACAACACACTTCCGACTTCTAAAATCCGTAACTTTCACATACGAGCTCCGTTTTTTACATTCTTTATATCCACGCATAGGTAAAAATAAGATCTACAACTTTCATTTTGACTCCGGCGACTAATTCTCGACCGATTTTAAATTTAACAGTACGAAAAGATTATACTGTTAAATGTCCACGTAAAATTCATAACATCTACATACGGACTCTGTTTTCGTCTGTCTTTTTACCGTTGAGTTCCTATTAATGAGATCTTCAATTCTCATTTAGGTCACGTAGGCCAAAAACTGCTCGATCTAAAACTCGAGTTTCGGGTTGTGCACTGCTAAGTCAAATATTAAAAAAATCATAACTTCCTCATACGAAGTCAGATTTGGGCATTCTTTTTTTGTATGTTCTTGGTTTACCATATAATAAAACTTTTTTTATATTTCTAAGGCTAAAAAGTCCTCCATCGTAAATTTAAGACTCCAGGTGTCGTGTCGGTTTTACCGTAAAACTTCGAAGGACCATAAGTTCTTCGTTATATCGCGGATTTTGGTGTTCTTTATATCTACGGAACCCTTGAGACGTATTCTACAACTTGGTTAAGATTATTTATTCTAAATAATATTTTGTCGAAAAGTCATTTTCGACCACTATTATCTCTAAATTGACTAGCCCGGATCTACGGACGTTACAATATATATATATATATATATATATATATATATATATATATATATATATATATATATATATATATATATAACTTATAATACTATAAAGTATAAGGGTTGAATTTTAACTCTTAAAACTCTAGGGTTTGGAATTAAATTTTTCTAAAGTAACTTTACAAATTCCAAAACTTGAGGGCAAGTTTTGAAACTATTCAAAACCTTTCGTATTCAATAACTTATGAGTTTTAATAACTTTAAAGAAAAGACTTTTGGAATTCCATAACTTGAGGACAAGTTATGGAGTCCATTAATTGGCATTAAGATCAAGAATTACACTAACAAACAATTTTCAAATAATTCCTATGATCTACTAAAACTCATAAGCATGAACATTCAAATCAACAATTTCAAGAATCATATCAACCTATATAAAACTTGAAAATTCGATAATAATCATTTAAATGGATTATCATAATCATTACCATATCAAAAACAGGTTTTATAAGTCCAAAATAGTTTAGGGTAATGATTCTAGTCCATTTCCAGCAACAAAACTTAAAAATCTGCACACAGGGCCTCCTACTCAATGAGTAGGGTGAAGTTTTCACTTGAACTCGTCGATTCCCCCCATGGACTCGGCGATTTCACTGAACAGTTAACAGAAATTCGACTTTTTCAAGCAGTTTGCATCAAGTACATCGAAAACAAGCCTAGGCTCTGATACCACTGATGGGTTTTCAGCATTCTAACACTCCTATGGTGTACATGCAACCCTAGAAATCTTTTATCTATGTTTTCTCTAGTATACATGTAAATATGATTTTTCCTAGGTTCTCATTGTAACTAGCATACCATGTGTGACAACCCGAAATTTCTATTATGTACAACCCTTAAATGCAATAGAAGCCAGAAAATTTGCTGCTAAGTTTCAAACTTTTTGAAACAAGTTTGAGTATTTTAGGATTTACACTTCCGGTGATATCAGGAGAGAGGATGCCCTAGGGTTATTGTGCAGCACTGTTATTCCAAAACTCTAAGAAATTAGAGTTTACTGCCTGAATAAAATATTTTCTGCCAGAAACCCTAAATTTGGGAGTATATATATAAGAGTTAGTCATTATTTACACTTTTTCCAAATCTCAAGATCCAAACCCATTTCTCTCTCAAGTATCATCCAAAACTTTTTCAAGATCTTCAATCTAGTAAGTGTTTCTAGCCTTCTTAAGTTGTTATATAACTTAATCTAGTGTTTTAACACATTTCTAACCGTGAAATCATTCCAAAAGGTTGATTCTTCCATTTTCACCAAGAACACCAAGAACATACTAGTCTTCTTGGACTTTTAGCTCATTTCAAGCTTCCATATAGTAAGTACTTCTATCCTAGAGTCTTTTAAAGCTTGTTACATTCCCTTACATCAAGAAATAGTCCCCAGAACACTAAGATCAAGGTGTTTACGGTCCAAGAATGTTCTTGGACCGTAAACCCCAAATAAGGGTGCCTTAGGGTGCCTTAGTCCTTCACAAGCCTTAGAAACATGTCTAAATCCTTCCTTAATGTGTTTAGCACATAAGAAGCACCAAAATCTCTCATTTATATGTGTTTACGGTTTGGGGATCTCCCAAAACCGTAAACACCCCAAAGTGAGTATAAATGACCCATATTCCTTCCTTATGCCTTGAATCAAGCCTAGACTTTTACCTTGAAGTGTTTAGAACTTGAAAACATCATAAAACCATGTTCCATGGGAGTTTATGGCAGAAAACTCATGGAGAAATGGTCCATGGGCCGTAAACTCCATTTAGGAGTGTATTGATGCCACAAAACATTTCCTAGGGCTTAAACATGAAGTAGGAATGCTTGGAATGACTCAGAAGACTTCAAACCATCAAATGGTTATAAGGTTGTGAGCTTACGACCGTAAACTCAAGGGTTTACGACTGTAAACGCAAGGGGTTATGGTCTTTAAGGAGTGAATTCATATTACGGGTTCCCCTGAACACTAAAACCCAATAGCCTTGTCCTACAACACTTAGATGCAATCCTTAGCACTTGTAACACTTATATAAAGTGTTTAACATGTTTTAGGATGTCTTAACCTTGTTAGTTAATTGTTTAAAGGATAATTGCTTACATATATGTGATATTATATGTTATCTAGGATCATAGAGTGTGTGCAAGTCTTCACTTGACACCTAGCATCCTATACAATATGTTCATCCCAACCACTTGCTACAGGTGAGTTCATACCCCTTAATCAATGGTTTAAATGTTTTTAAATGCTTTTAGGGGGGATACAAGTTGAATCATGCTAGTTATTATATATCAATTACATGTGATTAATAAGTAGCATACAAAAGGATTTACTACTCTTTTAGCTATTTTACCAAACAGATTACTTCAAATGGTTTTCCAAAACATGTTTACTTGTTTAAAACTCTTTGTTAACCTGTTTTACATACTTAATGTTTCTTTTCAAACCCTGTTACAGTTGTGTTTCAAAACAAAGGTTTTCCTTATACTTTAAATTGTTCTCATCAAAGAAACTGTTTTCAAATCGTTTTACCAATTGACATCAAGTCATCTTTTCCTAGTTATAAAACTTTTCAAAGGCTTTACAAAACTTCTTTTATACTTTTATATTGTCAATTGCATGCCTAGATATGCATAGTTATATCAGTAATGTTTAAAGGACTTAGAAAGGCTAACCCGCTTTATTTCCTTTTCCCCGTTGGGATGTGGTATGGTAGGGTATCGGGTATCCGTCCGAAGGTCATTTAAATATTAGTTATATATCATGTGTACATATATAGTCATAAAGGTTCTTCCAGTCAGTTCAATACCCTTGGGTAGCAAGGGAATACTTCCATGTTCATATGTACCAGTTACATTACTAGTAAACTACCATATGGGTAGTTTAGGTAGATACTAATACGATTACTAGAATGTGGAATCATACCACGAGTCAGTTCATTCATGAGTCAATACTTGCTAGATAGAGAGAGAACACACATTACAGCTAGTACACACAGTACATTACTATACATGCTAGATACAGAGAGAACACACATTACAGCTAGCACACGCAGAACATTACAGTACATTACTATACTACTACATAGATACATTTACATGATTACGCTTACATGAGTACGTTTACATTGATACGCTTACATGAGTACGTTTACATAGATATGCTTATATGAGTGCGTTTACATATACGATAATAGGACAGACATATGTTGGGCTGAAGATTATTTTGAAGATTGCGTCTTTTGGGCTCGATAGTATAAGTTATTTTGTATTCCGGTTTGGGCCTGTCCAACCGAGAGCCTTTTATGTTTTGTATATAAGTTTACGCTTGCATGCATATTAGGTTAACGATTTAGAGATTAACGAAATAGCGATTCATCTAGAGCATAACAGGTTTCTTTAATCGTTCTTGTAACCTACCAATCCTCTACAGTTGATGTTCTTAATCGAGCTCTTCTGAGGATTTTGTTTAATCATGCGACACGTTTGATTCCATCTTGTCTTGTTCTTATTATTGCGTTCATACAGTTTTATATTTACATATTTGTTCAAGATCTAATCGATCTTCGTAGATTAAAGGTTGTCTTAATCTCATCAATTGGTATCAGAGCAGGAGGCTGTGTAATCGATACACATCTTTTCTGTGAAAAAGATTTCCATTAGGGTTTTTCCGCAACTATCGATATTTATTGAGCCGTCATCTCTTTATTGACGTATCTTGATATTTATTGTTTTGCCCTAATCTGCTTTATTACAAGTCTGATCTTTGAACAGGTATTTACGATCATAATGGACGCGACGCAATCAAACCCTATTAATATTTCCAACAACATCGGTTCGACGACAAAGATTCCAATCTTGTACACCCATGACTATGAAGTATGGGCGCATCACTTTGAAGACTACGTGATTGGATCGGAGGATAATGGGTACCTAATATGGGAAGCCATCATTAATGGACCGTTTTCTCATTCTGCAACGTCCAGAATCATTAAGACACAAAAGGAGTACAATGATCTGCTAAAGGACGTGAAGGATATTGCACAAGATGAAAAAGACAAATTCCAATGCAATATTAAGGCGTTAAGGTTGATCAGATTCGCCCTCCAGTCCGACACATTCAGATTGGTTAGCTCATGCACGACGGCAAAGGAAGTTTGGGATAGACTTCGTGAACTGTATTCTACAGACGAGGATCTTGAACATTCTATCCAAACTTTGCTTTTATCTGAGTTTGGAGAATTCAGGCAAGGGGCCGAAGAAACGGTGACCCAGACGTTTGATCGCTTCAATCATCTTCTCAGCAAGATGATCAAACACGATATTGAAAGGAAGCTTATTGAACAGAAGGTTACTTTCTTGAATGGACTGAGGTCTGAATGGAGAGCAGTGGTTTCCACAGTCAAAGCCCATGAGCAGTTTAAATCATACTCTTTGGCGAAACTGGTGGGCATTCTCAAGTCCCAAGAGAAAATTGTGCTGCAAGAGAAGAACGTCGTTTCTAGTCTTGGTTCGTTAGCCCTCCTATCTAAAAGTAAAGCAGTGATGGAGGATGAAGACCTCAACTTGGAGGAATATGACCTCACGTCTGAGGATTATGCCATGATGGTGTCCAATCCCAAGAGGTTCATAAAGAAGAGATTCCCCAGCAACAAAAACCGAAACTGGCAGGGGAGTTACAGCTCTGAAAAGGTGAACAATGAACCGAAGGCTGAGGACCCCAAGAAGGAACCGAAGGTGGATGGTGATTCCGGAGTAAGCTGTTTCTACTGTGGTGGGAAAAACCACTATACTAAGGACTGTGTCCTTAAGAAGATGGCTGAAAAGGATGATGGAAATGATGAGGAAGTTGTGTTGCAGAAAAGATTGGATGAGTTGAGAAAGAAGAAGTCTACCGCTAACCCTTCTATTAATGCTCTTATTGTGCAGGTTTCGGTTAATGATGACGAGTTCGGTAGCACGGAAGTTTGGTCTACCGACTCAGAAGACGATGAAGTGAGGAAGCCTACCCATGGAAAGGCTTATGTGGCTAAGGAGGAAAGCAGTGGAGGAAGATGCTTCATGGTGACTGACGTATCTCAAATGAGGGGATACAACACCGATGGAGGAAGCGATGGAACGAAGGTACAGGAGGACATGTGCTTTACGGCCAAACCACTCAGCCAGCAGTTCAATGAGCTCGATGAACTGATAAAGAAGGTACAATCTGTTTTTATTTCATCCAAAGTACCACCATCCTCATATGAGAAAGAACTAAAAAACGTTAATACAAGAATTTCTCATCTAGATAGTAGCTTAACTCAAACTCGAGTCACTAATTCTAACCTAACTGATCAATTAAGCAGGGTGGCGTCGAAGAGTGAGGAGCGGAGAATGTGGATCGAGTTAAAGGAGTCGGAATTAGTTAAAGTTAAAGACAAAAACATTTATTTGCCAAGAGACAATTTAAAATTGTTAAAACAGCGGAATGTTTTTTGTTTAATTGCTAAACGTTTATATTCTAATATTACTCAGCTTCACTTAGATTGTGAAATAGGCCAAAAGATCCATCGTATGATTTTGCCCTTCCTAGAGTTTAAGGAGGACGAAATCGATGCCGAAGCCTACAATTGTGAGAGTGTGATATCGTCTGATGATGTCAATCCAACCTACATGTATGGACTGGACAAAATTGAGTCCTTCATTAAATCCAAGGACCACAAGGACATGCTTAAAAATCTTTTGGATGAAAATGACAGACTTAAACTGAGAACCGAAACCATGCAAAAATTTGACTCTTTAAACGCCAACGTAAGCTCAGAAAACAAAATTGATGTTGAAAATGCATCTGAGCTTAACGAGGACGAAAACATGAGTGAAATTTCTGTAGAGGACACGGTTGACTGCTCAGAATTTATTAAAAGCGAACCTGAAAACCACAAGAATCTTATTTCTGAAAATTCAGTGGAGTTCGCTCGATTGTCCCAACAAAAGTCCCCGATATTAGTTGAAAAAGCAGTTGTGTATCAAAAGGTCAGGACTACTCCGAATCAAGTATACAAGGTGACTGGAGTAACCGAACATCAAACAGCTGAACTCACAGCTATTGTAAACGAAGACAATGCTGATGGCTGCGATGAATACTTCTGGGAAGCTCCAATAGATAATGAAAACGAAACTGTTGGCTTATCTGAAAGAACCTCCTGGATGAGTAAAGGAAGATACATACCTGAACCCTTGAATAAGCCGGACAATTTCGATGAGCCAAGCACCAGTGGTACGAAAGATATTCCTCAGGAGGATGATCGTTCGGCAAAAGAAGACGTTGCATCTACTCCCTCAGCTCAAAGTGGAACTTCGACAGACATTCCCTCTGCTCCCTCGGCTCAAAGTAAAACTCCTGAAGTTCAAAAGGAACCAGCCAAGGAGACACCGAAAACGAAAGCGAATGTTCATCATCAACCTAAACAGATGAGGAATAGGAAGAGAGAAAGGAACCAAAGATACAGGAAGAACCTTTCTGAAAGGAAACAATTCTGGCAATCCCAGAATGCATACTTCTCACACCAAGACAAGAATCTGAAGTATGAAAACAATCCTGTAGGAAAGCCTGAAAGTCACAACAACCGAAAGCCAAGGTTCGGTTCACGAGAAAATACCAACCGAAGGAAAAGGTTCGGTTCTGAAAAAGACTTCAACCGAAACCAAAGGTTCGGTTCCAAGAACAGCTCCAACCGAACGCAAAGGTTCGGTTCTGAAGTCAAAAGAGAACAAGACTCTAAGGTCAGTCCCTCCAACGATCAAAAGCAAAAGGGTCACCTAGAGTCTCCAGCAAGGAAGTCCTCTCAATCCAAACCCTCTCATTCTAATTCTTCTCGTTCTTCTAATTCTTCTACTTCCACCGATTCATCTCCATCTTGCTCTAAAGCTAATTCCGCTTGTTCTCAAAAATCTCATTCGTCAGCTGAACAAAAGGGAAAGCAGAAGGTCAATGAATCCAAACCAGAGTCCAAACCGAACACACCCAATCCTAATAAGATAAAAGTTTTTACCATTAAAAAGAAAGATGAAACAACTCTCATAAAACGAACATATCTAGTTGACATCTCTCTTACTGTTCCCGTTCCCATGAAAAGCTCACGTGGACCCAAGAAACTTTGGGTTCTTAAATCTGCTTAATTTTTGCACGTTATAAGTGACGAGTAGTTCGACGAAGAATGGTACATCGATAGTGGCTGCTCACATCACATGACAGGGAGGAAAGAGGAGCTCAGGGAATACAGATCTCTTGCAAATGGTGGCAACGTCAAGTTTGGAAATAATTCTTTCGGCACCATAAAGGGATACGGGATGATAACAAATGGGGACTTCACTATAAGGAAGGTGGCTTATGTGGAAGGACTCCAACACAACCTCATCAGTGTATCTCAGCTTGTTGGAGGTACAGGTCTCAAAGTCTCATTCGATGATGAAGGTTCTGAAATCATAGAGAAAAAGACAAAGAAAGTGATTCTCAAGTCAGGGCGAAAGGGTGAAATGTTTCCTCTAAACATGAAACCCATCAAAGGAAACCCAGCCATATGCCTGTTATCAAAAGCTCAATCCGACGAAAGTTGGTTGTGGCATCGAAGACTCTCTCATCTCAATTTTAAAGATATCAATCGACTTGTCACTGGAGGTCATGTTAGGGGTCTTCCATTGCTCAAGTACGACAGAGATCATTTGTGTGTTGCATGCGAAATGGGGAAGCAGAGTCGTCAAAGTCACCCATCTGTAATCAACACAAAAGTTGTTGAACCACTCGAATTACTTCATATCGATTTGTGTGGTCCTTCATCTATCGAAAGCATCGGTGGTAGCAAGTATATTCTTGTTATTGTTGATGACTTTTCACGATTTACATGGGTGTTCTTTCTAAAGCTCAAATCCGAAGCGACTCAAAAGCTGAAAGTGTTTATCAAGCAAATTGAAGTACAGCTCAAGAAGGTTGTTCGCAACATCAGGAGCGACAATGGTCTTGAATTCAAGAACAGGGAGTTTGAAGAGTTTCTTGCAGAAAAGGGAATTAGTCACAATTTCTTAGCTCCTTACACACCACAACAGAACGGAATAGTCGAAAGACGAAACCGATCTTTGTGTGAAGCTGCCCGAACTATGCTAAGTTTCGCTTCCTTACCTCTTTATTTTTGGGCTGATGCTATTTCTGCTGCTTGTTTTACACAGAACAGGTCCTATCTCAACAAGCGATTCACGCTCACACCATATGAGATAATAAACAACAGAAAGCCCAATGTGAAATTTTTCCATGTGTTCGGCTCAAGGTGTTTCATCTTTAACTCTAAAGAACACCGCAACAAGTTTGATGTCAAAGCCGACGAGGGAATTTTTCTGGGTTACTCGCTCACATCCAAGGCGTATAGGGTCCTAAACAAGCGTTCGAGAAGGATTGAAGAGACATACTATGTGACCTTTGACGATAGCTATGTCAAGAAGCTGCAGGCCAAAGAAGACACCGCTGGAGAAATCTTTCCTCAAACTGGCCAAGTCACAGTCTCGATCGCCAATTTATACGAGAAATTTCTGGAACTCTTTGACGAACCGGAAAAAGATTCTCTCTCAGAAGCAGGTGCAGCTGACAACAAAGTTGATCATATGAAGCGGATTGTCGAAGATGCTGCAAGGAGAATGCATGAAGGACGATCGCCCACTGATGACTCTCCATCCAACAATGCTTCAGTCCAGGGGGAGCCTAGTTCTACAACTTCAACCGAAGGTGCTTCTCCAACCGAAGATACCTCTCCAACCGAAGGTGCTTCAACGCCTGGAAGCTCAGCACCACAAGAAACACCTAAACCTCATGTTTCTCAAAGCTCATCAATTGAGGGGGAGCATGATGATATGACACTTGATTATGATAGCCAATCTGAGCCAGAAGAAATGATCACTGCTGAACTAGACCCAACCTTTGATCCGAATTACCCTCCTCTTACCAAATGGACCAGAGATCATCCTATCTCTCAAGTAGTTGGTGATGTATCTGAAAAGGTTCTGACCCGATCTCAACTGAAGGCAAAACAGACATCCTTATTTTCAAAGGTTGAGTTTTGTATGTTTAACTCATTCGTATCAAAAGTTGAACCGAAGACAGTTAACACTGCCCTCGATCACTCTGATTGGGTTCAAGCAATGCAAGACAAACTGAACGAATTTGAAAGGAACAAAGTCTGGCGCCTCATTCCAACTCCTCCAGATGCTTCGGTTGTTGGTCTCAAATGGGTTTTTAGGAACAAAATGGACAAGGAAGGTAATGTTATAAGGAACAAGGCTCGTCTGGTGGTAAAGGGATACTGTCAGGAGGAAGGGATAGACTATGAAGAGACTTTCGCTCCAGTAGCTAGGCTAGAATCTGTTAGAATATTTCTGGCTTATGCTGCTCACAAAAACTTTGAGGTTTTTCAAATGGACGTCAAGTGTGCATTTCTCAATGGAGAACTCGAAGAAACTGTGTATGTGGAGCAACCTCCTGGGTTCGTGAACGAAAAGTATCCAAATCATTGCTATATTCTGGATAAAGTTGTGTACGGCCTCAAACAAGCTCCGAGAGCCTGGTATGAAACGCTAACTAAATTTTTAAACATGTCTAAATTCAAACAAGGTTCGGTTGACCCAACCTTCTTTCGCAAAAAGGAAGGTAACCACCTTATGATAGTTCAAATTTATGTCAATGACATCATCTTTGGCTCCACGAATCCCAGCTTAACAGCTGAATTCAGAAAGCTGATGGAGACTAAGTTTGAAATGAGCTCAATGGGTCCTATTAACTTTTTCCTTTGTTTAAACATAAGACAGGGACCCGAAGGCATCTTTATCAATCAGGAAGCTTACACGAAGACTCTCCTAGCAAAGTTTGGCATGATGGGAGACTCAAAAGTCAAAGTCCCAATGGCATTCGGCACCAAGCTTACCCCATCTCTAGACAAACCGGCTGTCGATATCACGCTCTATCGTCAAATGATAGGCTCACTGATGTATCTAACTGCTAGCAGGCCTGATATCATGTTTTCTGTGTGTTATTGTGCTCGATTTCAGGCAAACCCACGCGAACCTCACATGCTTGCAGTAAAGAACATCTTATGCTATCTCAAGCGAACCACCTCCTTAGGTCTATGGTATCCATCCAATTCAGGCTTCTTCGTTCAAGCCTATTCTGATGCTGACCTTGGAGGATGTGGACTCGACCGTAAAAGCACAACTGGTGGCTGTCAATTCCATGACGGGAAGTTGGTCAGCTGGCAATCCAAGAAACAAACGTGTGTGTCGTTGTCTACTGCCGAAGCGGAATACATTGCCGCTGCATCCTGCACATCACAAGTGATTTGGATCCAGAGTCAACTTCGAGACTATGGACTCAATATGAAGAAGATCCCACTATATTGTGACTCTGAAAGTGCAATTAGGATCTGTCATAACCCAGTGCAACACTCTAAAACCAAACACATAGCACTGAGGTATCACTTCATCAAAGATCACGTGGAAGATGGAAACGTCGAAGTTCACTTCGTAAGAACCACTGATCAACTGGATGACGTCTGTACCAAAGCTCTTCCTGAAGCATCATTCAATAAAATATTGCAAGGGCTAGGTATGATGGAATCGGAGTCAGTACCTCACACTACCTCTCAACCTCAAACGTAAGAAGCGAAACCAACCGAACGTTCGGGTTCGGTTCAACCATCTAACTCGCTCATTACTTCAAAGGTAGTTTTTCTCTGTTGTATATTTCTTGTACAATTTTGTTTTTCTTTGTGTTAAAAATATTTTTCACTTGCATGTCTAAATTCCTTGGTTTCTCAAAATTTTTCAAAACCGAAACCTACCGAAGGTTCGGGTTCGGTTTTTCAAAATTTTGTTGAACCGAAACCAACCGAAGGTTCGGGTTCGGTTTTTCAAAATTTTCCTAAACCGAAACCAACCGAAGGTTCGGGTTCGGTTTTTCAAAATTTTCTAGAACCGAAACCAACCGAACGCTCGGGTTCGGTTTTTCAACTTTTTCCAACCGAAACCAACCGAACGTTCGGGTTCGGTTTTTCATATTCTTTCCAAAGTTTTTTTTTAAGTCTTATTCTTTTTCTTTTCTTCTTACTTATTTCTTTATTTTACTTTTATTTTTTTAAGAATCTCTAAAACTCCAAAAATATGTTTTATTTTTAATTTCTTGTGTGTTCATTTGTTTATGGGGATAAATTTGATGAATTACTTAAGTGTCCCTAGAAGCATGCTGCTGTATGTGTCCCAAGCCTCATAAGATTTTGAATAATAGCCTTCATGACTTGATATACACAAACCTTGTCTTCCCAATAAGGCTAACACATTTATTCTAATCGTGAGCTACCTCACTCTTTTCTCACATGAGTTAAGAGTTTCCTGCTTGGTCCTTATTTTCGCAGCAGAGGTACAACGTTCTCTTACAACATCTCTATTTTACTTCTCCATTTACATTCGTTTCATCATAGTAACCCTTGAGACTCTCAGAAATTACCGCTGAGGTTTATGGTTACACAACATCTGTGTTTATGATCTTAGTTTCATGTCACTACGAGCTGAGTGAAACCCAAAATTCAACACCTATTGAATTGACGGTGAACAATTAAATTGCTCAAGTTTTCACTAAAGGATTGACGAATGTACCCTACTAAAATCTCAAATTTTATTTTGTGTGATTCCTATGAAATTGTTAAACACCATAACATTTCTTCCCTTGGGATCCAGTTTTTAATTTTTTTCTGAGATTTTATATTTTTCCAAGCCAATTTAAAATGAATTCCTACCTACTTGTTCAACAGGCTACACCGGTCTCACAAGTACTTTGTTCACTTTCTTTCTTATTTCAAGAATAGAATTGATGAATCAAAGCGAAAGCCACCCTTATTTAGCCTAATTAAAAGAAGCCTTTCAACATTTATTAATAAGTGCTTGATCGTAATTCAACGGGAATCCATACTAACACTTTAAGGTCTCTCTTGACCTGAAGGAAGAGATTCGTGCCCGGGATCATCAGTTTCGTGTCATTATTGACATCACAGAATATCCTTAAAAGAGTTGCTTTATTTCTTTTTCTTTTACACTCTTTGCACGAAAATCTTTGATTTTCCAAATTCCGTTGCTAATTATTTACAGGCTGTATTATTGCTTGGCGGTTCATTATGATGTTTTGGTCAAAAACAATCCACGTGGGTAATTAATTCAAAAGATGCCGTTTAAAATGATAAGACGAAAAGTTTCTGACTGGGCGGGAGTTAAAAGGATCGAAATTCAAACAACGGTAAAAGTGGGCGCGTGTGAATTTGAAACGGCCGTGCTTTTACTGACACTGGTAGACGCGTGTGCGAAATCCAAGCGTCATCATTCTGGCATTAAAGGCGCGTGTGGAAATGGAAACGGTTTTCTCTCTGAAACGGCGCTTGTTGGGCGGCGTGATCCTAGGAACCTGACACTCTCTCTCCTATGTGATGATCGCACGCCTCAACTGTCATCCATCTGTCACTCAAAAACCCGTTTCGTATTTCCATAAGAGATTTGAACCGATTTTTCTCTCTCCTATCACCCACTATAAAAAGCCGTCTACACCACCTTTTACCTCTTTACTACCTCCAAAATTTCCAAAGAGCAAATACTCCCAAACAGTTTCCTGTTCATCATCTTCTTCATACCTGCAAAAATGGCTGAATCCTCATCCGTTCATGCTACTTCACAGATCCTCCCCATCCGCCCCCAACAATGTCTGGTTATTGATCTTAACCCACTGGCGTACGACTCCTACATGTCGCCGGTCATAGAATGTTTGAAGTACTCCCAACTTGCTCCGGCACTCTCAAGAATTGAATCTGTGCCAATGGTGGCCCTATCGCAGGTTTACGCGACTGCCTACTACGACAAGGCCGTCGACCGGGTGTTTTTCGAGCTTGCAGAACACAAGACCTCAGTCTCTCGCCAACGTTTCTGCACTATGCTGGGGTTTGCCGTTGACCCTTCAAGAGTCCATCCGGAGACGATTCCAATTGGCCATCTGTATAACATGTTTTACAACATGGGATACACAGAGGTTCTCACCTCTGTCGCTAAGTTTAAGAAGTCTTGCCTACCGCCACAGTGGAATGGCCTATTTACAGTCCTTTTCAAGGGCTTGTCGGAAAGGAGCTCAGGATCCGACGGTGCAAGTCGTCTCTTCCTGTCCATAATGTACGGGGTCTACAACGGGATTAACCTAGACTATGGGTTTGTCCTATGGCAACAGCTCATCCAGAGCCTCTCTTCATCATCCTGACACTCTGAGGTGTCGTTGGCCCAGTTCTGGATCTTGATTACAAGATGGGCCATGGACAAGTTTGATGTTCCCACTGCTGACGGTGCATCGATGTCTTCTGTTGGTACGTTCCATACCAAGAAGATCATCGTCTCAGATGCATCGAAATTTCCCTTCATTGGTTCCATCCCGGAGTCAATGTATGGCGACGTGCCATCTGACAGCAGACTAATTCGGACGATCAAGGAGTTTAGGCCAACTGGTCCCAGGGAACTGACACCGGATATGCTCAGGTCGATTCACGATGCAGACAAACCGGTGGGCAGGGGCAAAAAGGCAGAAAAAGGGAAGCAAGCGTCCAAAGCTCCAAAGGGACCTTCTCCCAAAAAGAGGAAACAACCGAAGGCTGCACAGTCCCCACAGCCGAAGAGGAGGAAGACTCAACAGAAGCGAAAGCTTGTAATTCCCTCTTCTTCCAGTGACTCTGAGGGTGAGAGTCCGGGCTCTGACGGCTCTCAAGGAGACGAATCTCCTCAACGAGGCAACACACCACCTCGGTCCCCTACCCCAGAGATGGAACTTCATAATTCCCCAGTTCCTTCACCTCCACCAACCCTTCCTACTTCCATTCCGACCATAAACCCCACTATTCCCCCAACATCTTTCCCTATACCTCCACCTATTTTCACCACTGCAACCGAAACACCACCAGTAACCGAAACCCCTCCTGTAACCGAACCACCACAAACCGAAACCCATACAACCGAAACTACCCATACTCAACCACCACCTAAATTTAACCCAACACCCACTCAACCTGAACCAACCAAACCCACAACACCCCCAACTTCACCACCCCCTCCATCTCCTGAAAATGCCTCTGATGGCGAAAACCCTTACCTTGGTGGGGAAAACATGAACTTTGATTCGGTCTACTACAGTCCGTTTCAAGTTCAGAGTGACGAGGAGGATGATGCTCCAGTGACGAAGAAGCATCTCAAAGAGCTTAACGAGAAGGTTGACCTACTTCTCGCCTCCTCTTCCAACCAGCAGTCCTCTCTTTCTGAAGCTGCCCTTCAGAAAATTTTTGACGCCTTCTCCAGGGCTCAACATGATTCGGTGGCCTCAGCAACTGCTGCGATTGATGCCTCCACCAGAGCCTGTGAGGCAGCGACCGAAAAAGTCGATAAACTATTCTCCGACGCTTCCGTCTTGCTGAAGTCCTTGCAGGAAAGCGCCGACGCCACCAAGACATCTTTGGAACCAATTGTTCAGCAATTGGCCAAGTTTGTCTCAACGGAGTTGACTTCGTTCGCTACCCTACGCCAAAACATAAGCGACGACAACTCGGCACTTCGTGCCTCCATCGATGCTCGCCTCGCTAAGCTACAAGAGGATCTTGCAGCTGAGAATTCTCTGATGGACGTTCTGGCGAGCAAAACAACCGCCCTCAAGGTCAAGAGCACACAACTTTCCAACTCCCAACAACAACTGGAAGCTCTTCGATCCGAAAGGGAGGTGATCAGAACGTGTGTTTCGGATGTCCACGCAGCATTATCCAACATCCTGGAAGCACACGATCCCATTCTTAACCATTCAGTGAGGCGTACCCTCGCTGAAAAGCTCTCTCCGGCTATGGACCTTCTCAGCAAAATCGAAGGCCTACCAAGTTTCGTGTCCATTCCGAAACAAGGGGGAGATGAGAAGACTGGATCGAAACCACCTCCTTCCTCCAAAGCTAGTCACACAACCGAACCACCTCCAACTGATCATGCTTCGGGTTCGAGTGTGAAGAACAAAGGCAAAAACTTAGCTGAGGAAGAAGATGAAGATGAAGACAAGGAGACCATTGCCGACATGTTAAAAAGAAAGAACAGTCGCAATGCTGAAGATGATGCCAGTCGTGTGGCGAGAGAGGCTGAAGAAGCCGAACGCAAGCAAAAGGAAGCCCACGATCTCCTTGAGAGCCGGAAGACTCTCTTCCCTGCCTGGACCAGGGAGCGTATGATTAAAGAGGCCATAGAAACTCCTAGCATATTATGGCTCGAGCCGGTTATCTCGTTCGACTGCAACAACACTGTCGATTCGCAGTTCGACATGCCGCTGACTCGAAAGGCGTTCATCTTCCACGCCTTCTCTAACATATTTGAAGTCCCTCACCCGAACGCTGAGCTTGACAGGGAGCTCATTGACTTCTATCTGGCGGCTGCTCGTCCCCAGTACCTCACTTGGAGCGCCCAGAAGATTGTGAATGTTCGGGTGCTGAAACCTTACACTGAAGGTCGTTTTATAAACGTTCGGTTCAAGCTCATTCGGGGATCTGTAAGAACTGCTCATATTATCTCCCTGGCAGATCTACCGAATCTAAATCCTCATGATTGGATTGTCCTGTATAATATCCTTTTGACCAATGAAGCCGAATATGGTCCCATTATAGACCATGTCAAAAGGATGTTAGCCTACTACATCATGGAGGTTGCCCTAATGGATCAGGAGGTCGCCACAGTCTTCAAGAAGAAACCGAAGATTGCTCCTGTGGGATCGGCCAGTGATCTCAACCAAATGCAAATGGGCAGGATCGACCCGAGACGCAACTCGGTTATGTTCACTAGAGCGGAAGGACAGAAATGTCTCTTCGCTTTAGCTGACAAGCACCTTTACACCACAGCTTCTTTGGAGCATGTGTTATCGATTATCAAGCGGTGTAAAGAGAACTCGGCTAATGACATCAAGTACTTCAACGACATGATCAATTGGTACATCCGGTTTAGACAGACCATTCTCTCCATCACCAAATGTCTGTTTAGCACCGTGAAGAAGAAGGTACCTGCTTCAGCTGTTGGCCCAAGTAACAAGTGAAGGTCTCGCTCCAAATTGACGCAAAGGGGGAGATTGTTGGGCTGAAGATTATTTTGAAGATTGTGTCTTTTGGGCTCGATAGTATAAGTTATTTTGTATTCCGGTTTGGGCCTGTCCAACCGAGAGCCTTTTATGTTTTGTATATAAGTTTACGCTTGCATGCATATTAGGTTAACGATTTAGAGATTAACGAAATAGCGATTCATCTAGAGCATAACAGGTTTCTTTAATCGTTCTTGTAACCTACCAATCCTCTACAGTTGATGTTCTTAATCGAGCTCTTCTGAGGATTTTGTTTAATCATTCGACACGTTTGATTCCATCTTGTCTTGTTCTTATTATTGCGTTCATACAGTTTTATATTTACATACTTGTTCAAGATCTAATCGATCTTTGTAGATTAAAGGTTGTCTTAATCTCATCAACATAACTAGGTGCTATAGCATGGAACGATTTCAGGATCTAACTATACCAATGAATCACAACGCATTGTGATAGTTATATTAGGTACACAAGATCATAGTAATGTGGATGTTCGCGGCTTGCAAACATGCAGGGGTCGTGTGTGGGTCCCAAAATCTATTTGTCAGGGGAGCGTCTAGCCTGGGATCTAGCCATCACATTATGCCTTATCCCTCAAATAAGGCAAAATAGTACAAAAGTAGTCACCTATTTCAAATACCACAGTACTTACGATATTACAATAGATTTAAGGTAGTTAGTACGGTTGTAGTTATTTGATACTACACCATAGTACTATTTCATTTTCCCATTACATTCACTTCGTGAACATTCACACGATGCACGGTAATGTAGAAACTATAGTTTTGGTTAATAATAGTCAGATTTGGGAAAATACACACTCTTACAAGAGACACACATAGATACTAGATTCCTTGGTAGAAGGCTACTTTCAGTAGGAAGCATAGGGCTTTCTAGGATGTTCAAAACGTTTTCATACTTACATTTCATATACGTATAAATACTTACATTTCATATACATACGAATACTTACATTTCATATACGTACAAATACATTCTTACAAATTAAGACACTAAAATACTTATGATCTCACCAGCTTTAAAGCTGATACTCCCTTTCAAAATAACTTGTATCCTCAAGACAACAGTAGACAGGTACCGATGCAAGGTTTAGAGAATATGGAGCTCTTTCAAGACTCATCTTTCATTTTGATTTATACTTTAGTGTATATTAGACATATCAGAACACTTGTATTAAAATTATATTATTAATGCAATGGATGATGTTGTTGCTTGTTTACTACTATTCATTGTTGTGATACTGTACATGACGTCCTCTGCCCCAGAATGTTTCCGCCGTTCATGGTTTTGGGGTGTGACAGATTGGTATTAGAGCATTGTTTATAGTGAATTGAGTATATCAACCCATAAAAGATATACAGACTATAAATACAATGGGATTAAAAAACTCTGACCAAGAGTTTATACTTTAAGTAATAAAATATTTAATTAAGTATATGTGCCTGCATTCATACTAAAATTAGTGTCACTAGGACAGTACAAAAGATTTACGATTGTTGGGCAACTCAAGTGGACTTAGAGACATATAGTCAAAACTGGGAAGATATAGCCTGATCAACTATATTATCCGAGGGTTGACTAGCATGTGACTAAGTGTAGTTGTGTGGTTGCAACAAATCTAAAATCTTACCAACAATACCACCATGAGAACAATAGAACATAAACCTAAAATACTATAGGGGTATTTGGTGTTACTATAAGTACTTTATACTTGAGAACTAAAAAGGATCTTCATTACTAAGTTAATAGTTTCTAAGTGGATACACTAAGGCTATATGTAACTTGGATGTTATAGACTTAGAATCTGTGAAAACTTTGATTTACCCCTATTCTTTGTGAATTTGGAGTTAAGGTCACTTATTCGAAGGCCTATCCTGTTGTGATTACATATAACTGGTATGCACTTCACAAATAGTGATGTAACTAATGAAGATTTTCTAAATAATTATCTAGATAATTCGTCTAATAATTATTTTCTTACTCCAATTCTCGCGTAGATAACATGGCTGGACTCCATCCCCACGGCAACCCGTACCTTCCGAACGAAGTCATTGCTGGATGGTTTGGAGAAGAACCAGAGAATGATCATCCGATTCCTTTGAATGATCACCATGGTGAAAACCTTTCGGATGGTGCTAAATCCGAACCCGAGGTTGAGAACCTACCCCAGGCAGCTCCCTTTCCAAATCATAACCCTCGTCCGGCCTTTCATGGCACGACGCCTCCGTGAGTAAAATGCTTGGAAACATGGAGCCAAGGACAAGATCAGCCCATGCCATTTAATGGTGACCGAAGCTTTTATGACCTGAGCAATGGGGGCTCAGCATACAGAATCTTGCCAATCCTGGTCCACAGAGTGGCTCGAAATGAGATTCAAGGCAGGACAGCCCTACATCAGATCACAGAAGTTGTCACCAATGTGAGAATGCATACCCTCCGCACCATTCACCTGGAAGATGCTCGGGAGAGATCTGAGAGAGACCATGAAACCCTGCTACAAGCACTGGCTGAATCACGAGCCGAAGTCATAGAACTCCGAGTACGCCAGAGGGTGTACGAAAGACACCTACTTGATATGGAACGTCAACTGGCTGAGCTGAGAGTTCATCATAGGGATGATCATCACTAGTAGGAAATGCTTTACTTTCTTTCTTGTTTTAAAGAACCATGTTCCTGTCTATGTCCTATGTGGCATTTTCTATGAAACTGCCTTGTACTATAGGTACTTTTAGTTAGGCCTTTATACGGCCAAAACTTTTGCTACTCCGGATATGATGTAAGACCTTCTTCAAGGTCAAATTTTTCCTGAACTTATTACATCTTAAACGTCGATGATATTGACAGTCGGCTAACTTCCGTATCACGCTTTTGTTCAAATACTCTCATCATACTTTCATTGGAGTCTATCTGAAACATGCTTTAGTCAAGACAATGGACTATAGTAATTTAACTCTGGAGACATTTCCAAGTCTCTTTTAGTGGTTGGATCATGTTATTCACCAACCAACGATACCTCGGCCTGAATGACAAATGTCTTGAGACCATTCTACGAACTTACTTCTACTCCTTACTAAGGACTGCATCATAGGGATGTAGGTCGGACCTTCGTGAACATACTTCAATTCCGTACTAGGACTGCATCATAGGGATGTAGGTCAAACTTTCGAGAACATACTCTTACTCTATACTTAAGCGATCGAAGTACATTTAGGGTCAACCAAAATCGCTCACAAAATCCTTATCTTTCATGTTACAGAATCATGTCGTCATCCAGAAACAATCAGCCAAGCAACGAAACCCCTATCCTCCATATTGACGCCGCTACGTTACAAGCTACAGTAGCAACTGTTGTGACAACTTTCCTTACACACATCAACTCCGGAAACACAAGCAAGACTGACAAAGGAGTCGAGAGTTCCGATTGTAGTACCAATCCGGGAAGTCAACAAATGACAACAGTCACGGACTTGCAAAGCCGTAAGACTGAAAAGAGGAGATGATATCGCCAAGCCAGAAGTGAGCGAAAGCGCTTCCAAAGACTTGCCATGCAACAGCAGCAAGTGGCAACTCCTGCCCGTTCAGCACCGGCACGACCCATTCCTCCAGTCCCTGGCATCGGGACTAACCCTACACACAAAAGTAATGATAAAGCCGGACTCTTTAAAAGGAAATTTTTGAAGTGGAGTAACGAGGAAGGCACTCGTGTCCACGTAACTCTGACTAAACACCTCACTCCCACCACCAATGCTAGTACTAGCCAGTCATGCCACCAATGCGGTGAGATAGGGTACTTCAAGAAGGATTGTCCTATAATAAAGAACTCCGGCGCAGACGGCAGAATTCTAAGGGTCACTGCCGCAGGGGAGACTACTTCGAACCCACGTAAAAGTAATTAAGGTGTTTCATTGTAATAGACTTATAAACCGTTTTAAATTAGTGCGACTCGAGTCTTACCTTTTGCGGGATCGCATCAGTTAAGGGACCCCCGTGTTGCGTATACTTGTCTTTTGTAGTATACCTTGTTCGCAGCAATAGTCTTGTAGTAAGTCTAAGGTACTGTAACTCTATTGATGGTTGCACAGTTTTGTTTTGTCTGTAACACCTTATGTTCAAATCTAATGTCTTTAGTTCCCATATGATTCTGACATTATCATACAACTACATTCAATTTGATCCGCATAATACCAGCTCCTTACATACATCTCTTTCTCCGAGATCGCCTTTCCAGCGAAGCCGTCATACCAGGTCATCGAAGTACTCATGCATGGAGTACCTCATGTTTCTTAGCCCTTCCAAAGAAATCTCCATAAACCTCCCCGAAGTACCACTCGTACAGTACGTCAAGTTCAATCCAAGGATCGATACAGTTGATCTATCGCTGAAGAATGTATACATAGGGGTGATATATAATCAAGGTTCTACAGGTTTAGAATTGATGATGCCACTTTAACTTCTTTTCCTCATTGGGATGTGAACGTAAAGCAGAATCATTTATTCGACTATCTTTTCAATCTTAATTATATACGACTCGTATACACGAGATTGTGATCGTTGAACCATGTATGAATTCTAATATGAACTTCAGGACGGAGACTGCCCAAGACTACAAGTAATCGCATTGTCGTGTGAACAAACTTAGAAACCCAGTACGACTCCTATAACCAGATCGCCCTACAGTCTAATCACCCACTGAAATACAAGAACGATCCGGACAACTTAGCGAACTACCCAGCAGTAGAATTGGAGGACCAGACTTCTCACCCTGGAGGGCTCTGGTCTTATTCTTCCAGAGGTAGATGGATTGTATCTTATGTACCTCGACTATCGGGGACTCCGTCAAGATTTCCATTAGAAATCGTTATCTCTGCCTCGCATAGAGGAATTGGTTGAGAAAACGCAAGGAACAAATTACCTTTCAGAAATGGACCTGAGATCCAATTATCACCAGTTTCGAGTGTTAGCGAAAGATGTCCCAAAGACTACCTTCCGAACTCAATGCGGACACTTCGAGTCCGTAGTGATACCCCTCGGATAGGACCAATACGCCCGTAGTATTCATGAGCTTAATGAATAGGGTACTCCAATCTTACTAGGATCAGTTTGTCATTCTCTTTGTAAATAAATTACTTATCTACTCTCGTAGTAAGAAGGAAACCATGAAAACATTACCCTCAGAGAGACTCTTCGCGAAGTTCTCTAAACACGAGTTTTTGAATTTAAGAGTCAAATTCCTAAGACACACTATTAGTGATGTGGAAATTCTTGAGTACGCTATCAATTTATCAAAATTGTTGAGAATTTGTTGGCACTGAAGACGCCGAGGGAAATTCGCCAATTTCAAGGTCTCGCAGACCTACCGTCGTAGTCCATTCAGAACTCCTCGCGAATTACAGAAACCCTTACGACTTTGACCCAGCAGGGGGTGGCCCCTGACTAGGAAGATAAGCAAGGAAAAGAAACCTTGGAATTCCAAGTGAGAGACCAAATTCTTTAGGAAGTCTCACTCTGAGAATGGCTTGATACGCTTCGGAAAACGTGCAGAGCTAAATCCAAGATAGTTAGGACCTCAAAGATTCTTACCAGAATTGGTCCTGTATCTCACAAACTAAACCTACTCCGCGAACTCAGTGACATACATTCTACCCTTCACGTCTCAAACTTGTAAAAAAGTATCGATCGGACAAGACTCTTGAAATCCCACTCGAAGAAATCGAGTCCCACGAGAGCCTCACCGGCGTGGAAGAACAATAGTGACCATGGACCGAGAGGTCATGCGAACCATTCATAGTCGTTTCCCTTTAAGTGAAGGTTCGCTGAGATGCCAACCAGGGACCCGAATTCACTTGGGAGCGCTAGAATCGATCGATTAGGAAGTATCCCCATTTCTTGGCTCGATTATTCATGCCTACTTCCTTACCTAAATTCTAATTTCAGGACGAAATTCCTTCTAACGGGGGGATGATGTGACAACCCGAAATTTCTATTTTGTACAACCCTTCAATACAATAGAAGCCAGAAAAGTTGCTGCTAAGTTTCAAACTTTTTGGAACTAGTTTGAGTATTTTAGGATTTACACTTCGGGTGATATCAAGAGAGAGGATGCCCTAGGTTATTGTGCAGCACTGTTATTCCAAAATTCTAAGAAATTAGAGTTTACTGCCTGAATAAAATATTTTCTGCCAAAAACCCTAAATTTGGGAGTACATATATGAGAGTTAGTCATTATTTACACTTTTTCCAAATCTCAAAATCCAAACCCATTTCTCTCTCAAGTATCATCCAAAAGTTTTTCAAGATCTTCAATCTAGTAAGTGTTTCAAGACTTCTTAAGTTGTTATATGACTTAATCTAGTGTTTTAACACATTTCTAACCGTGAAATCATTCCAAAAGGTTGATTCTTCCATTTTCACCAAGAACACACTAGTGTTCTTGGACTTTTAGCTCATTTCAAGCTTCCATATAGTAAGTACTTCTATCCTAGAGTCTTTTAAAGCTTGTGACATTCCCTTACATCAGGAAATAGTCCCAAGAACACCAAGATCAAGGTGTTTACGGTCCAAGAATGTTCTTGGACCGTAAACCCCAAATAAGGGTGCCTTAGGGTGCCTTAGTCCTTCACAAGCCTTAGAAACATGTCTAAATCCTTCCTTGATGTGTTTAGCACATAAGAAGCACCAAAATCTCTCATTTATATGTGTTTACGGTTTGGGGATCTCCCAAAACCGTAAACACCCCAAAGTGAGTATAAATGACCCATATTCCTTCCTTATGCCTTGAATCAAGCCTAGACTTTTACCTTGAAGTGTTTAGAACTTGAAAACATCATAAAACCATGTTCCATAGGAGTTTACGGCAGAAAACTCACGGAGAAATGGTCCATGGGCCGTAAACTCCATTTAGGAGTGTATTGATGCCACAAAACATTTCCTAGGGCTTAAACATGAAGTAGGAATGCTTGGAATGACTTAGAAGACTTCAAACCATCAAATGGTCATAAGGTTGTGAGCTTACGGCCGTAAACTCAACGGTTTACGATAGTAAGCTCAAGGGGTTATAGTCTTTAGGGAGGAAACTCATATTAGAGGTTCCCTTGACCCCTAAAACCCAATAGCCTTGTCCTACAACACTTAGATGCAATCCTTAGCACTTGTAACACTTATATAAAGTGTTTAACATGTTTTAGGATGTCTTAACCTTGTTAGTTAATTGTTTAAATGCTAATTGGTTACATATATGTGATATTATATGTTATCTAGGATCATAGAGTGTGTGCAAGTCGTCACTTGACATCTAGCATCCTATACAGTCTATTCATCCCAACCACTTGCTACAGGTGAGTTCATACCCCTTAATCAATGGTTTAAATGTTTTTAAATGCTTTTATGGGGGGATACAAGTTGAATCATGCTAGTTATTATATCAATCACATGTGATTAATAAGTAACATACAAAAGGAGTTACTACTCTTTTAGCTGTTTTACCACACAGATTACTTCAAATGGTTTTCCAAAACATGTTTACTCATTTAAAACTCTTTGTTAACCTCTCTTACATACTGAATGTTTCTTTTCAAACCCTGTTATAGTTGTGTTTCAAAACAAAGGTTTTCCTTATACTTAAAATTGTTCTCATCAAACAAACTGTTTTCAAATCGTTTTACCAACTGACATCAAGTCATCTTTTCCTAGTTATAAAACTTTTCAACGGCTTTACAAAACTTCTTTTATACTTTTATATTGTCAATTTCATGCCTTGATATGTATAGTTATATCAGTAATGTTTAAAGGACTTAGGAAGGCTAACCCGCTTTATTTCCTTTTCCCCGTTGGGATGTGGTCTGGTAGGGTATCGGGTATCCGTCCGAAGGTCATTTAAATATTAGTTATATATCATGTGTACATATATAGTCATAAAGGTTCTTCCAGTCAGTTCAATACCCTTGGGTAGCAAGGGAATACTTCCATGTTCATACGTACCAGTTACATTACTAGTAAGCTACCATATGGGTAGTTTAGGAAGATACTAATACGATTACTAGAATGAGGAATCATACCACGAGTCAGTTCATTCATGAGTCAATACTTGCTAGATAAAGAGAGAACACACATTACAGCTAGTACACACAGTACATTACTATACATGCTAGATACAGAGAGAACACACATTACAGCTAGCACACGCAGAACATTACAGTACATTACTATACTACTACATAGATACATTTACATGATTACGCTTACATGAGTACGTTTACATTGATACGCTTACATGAGTACGTTTACATAGATACGCTTACATGAGTACGTTTACATATACGATAATAGGACAGACATAACTAGGTGCTATAGCATGGAACGATTTCAGGATCTAACTATACCAATGAATCAGAACGCATTGTGATAGTTATATTAGGTATACATGATCATAGTAATGTGGATGTTCGCGGCTTGCAAACATACAGGTGTCGTGTGTGGGTCCCAAAATTTATTTGACAGGGGAGCGTCTAGCCTGGGATCTAGCCATCACATTATGCCTTATCCCTCAAATAAGGCAAAATAGTACAAAAGTAGTCACTTATTTCAAATACTACAGTACTTACGATATTACAATATATTTAAGGTAGTTAGTACGGTTGTAGTTATTTGATACTACACCATAGTACTATTTCATTTTCCCATTACATTCACTTCGTGAACATTCACACGATACACGGTAATGTAGAAACTATAGTTTTGGTTAATGATAGTCAGATTTGGGAAAATACACACTCTTACAAGAAACACACACAGATACTAGATGCCTTGGTAGAAGGCTACTTTCAGTAGGAAGCATAGGGCTTTCTAGGATGTTCAAAATGTTTTCATACTTACATTTCATATACGTATAAATACTTACATTTCATATACGTACAAATACTTACATTTCATATACATACAAATACATTCTTACAAATTAAGACACTAAAATACTTATGATCTCACCAGCTTTAAAGCTGATACTCCTGTTCAAAATAACTTGTATCCTCAGGACAACAACAGGTACCGATGCAAGGTTTAGAGAAGATGGAGCTCGTTCAAGACTCATCTTTCATTTTGATTTATACTTTAGTGTATATTATACATATCAGAACACTTGTATTAAAATTATATTATTAATGCAATGGATGATGTTGTTGCTTGTTTACTACTATTCATTGTTGTGATACCGTACATGACGTCCTCCGCCCAAAACGTTTCCGTCGTTCATGGTTTTGGGGTGTGACACCATGGGGTAATTGTAATATAAAAATTTGTAGAATGACATGCCTTTCTTGTTGCTTGGATTCCTAAATACCTTGTAAGCCGAGCACCCCAAATGTGATGCCTCAAATGGTTCACACAACACCACAACTCTTGGGATAACTTGAGAGAAGTACACTTGAGCACAAATTCAGCTAGCCCTCACTCTTTTTGTCTTAGTGGCCGATTTTTCTCCATATGAGGTTCCTTATATAGTGTGTCACATGTAGGGTTACACCATGTAAACCTTAATGTGCATGGATTTTTATTTCCCCCATGATCCATGGGTTTTAACCTCCATGGAGCACCCAATGGTTCCTAGCCCAATTTAGTGAATCATGGACCATAAGCCCACTATATAAGAAGGAAAGATTTACATATTCAATCCGCATATATTTAGTTAGTCTCTTTTGATCACAAAATTAATTCCAAATTAATTCTTGATCAATACTAATTAAATAATATGATTTCATATTGATATATCAGAATATATTAACAAATCATAAGTGTCCTTATTCTCATTATGTTTATCTAATTGTTGAGATGCCATGCAACCCAAATGGACCATGCCAAGCCAGGTCAAGTACATACCAAATATAGTTATGGACTTAGACACCTTATCCAACAATTCCAACCTTCCAAGGACTTTTTCAGAAGGTTTTTTTTGCAATTTATCTCAGCTCTCTCTTGCCTCAGTCTGTTGATTCCGATTAATGATCGGTTTGTATAGTTTCAAAATTTTGGCTCTCACATCGTGACAATAAGAGTATCATGGTGTACGAATTGTAGTAATCCCATATGCGCCAAGGAATATGTCCATGTCCGTAGCGTATTGTTTTGTTGACATGTGGTCACGTCGTGACCAAGAGATGGTCACGTTGTGAGCAAAGTTCATGCAAGGATTCAAGAAGATTCTTGAATACCACTCCATGGGAAATACATGTCCACACATTAGGAACTTCAATATGCTCGTATTCTTCTTCCTTCTTCTCCTAATTTCAGCTCTAGTCCTCTAAGTATCCAGTTTTCTTCGATTTCAGTCCTTTTTCCTTGAGACTGTCCTTGTTGGCTGCAAAATAGAATTCAAACAATATAAGTACCAAATATCTTTGCATTTTACCAAAATATAACTCAAATTTATTAAAATAATATATAAATAAGTTTATAAATATGATACTATCAAGGAACTATATAATTACATGACTTAAAATATGATTAGTGTAAGTTCAAATTCAGGGTTTCTAGGATTTCCTAGCAGCTATAAATAGGGCCTTAACCATTGGATTTTTAGCTAACCTATTCCAAGGAAAAAAAATGCAAAAATCCTTTCTATCTATCTCCTCTCTCTCCTCTCAATATTAGGGTTTCTTGTGTTGTATGTGTGAAACATTAGAGGCCCGTATACTATTGGAGTTAGTTTTCCCAAGGAGACAACAATATTTGATTAGCTTGTTTGGAATCTAGAAAAGGTATGTTTTTCTTAACCATGAATTTCAGTTCATAGGGGTTAGTTTGTGGTTTTCATAAGTATGTTGCTATTAGATGTGAAAAAAGACATAGATCCATTTTAAGGTTACATGTACCCTTAAGTGTTAAGAAAATTTCCACATGTACATTCATTTTGTAACCTAAAATCCCTAATAAGATTTGCATTAGTTGATCAGGCCGGAAAGACGCAAAAACAACCATTAAGCTAACGACCAATGCAAAGACGATCAACACAAGAGTGGGCAGAGCTTTGTTGAAAACTTCTTGCAATTCAGGACAACATTTAGGCAATAATTTCTAATTTGATCCTTGAACTGGCTGGGGTGGTTTTATAGAACCAGATTAAGCAATCGGAATCAGGGAAGGATGGTGAAATAGAATCTTACAAAAGAGATCTGCGCATGAATGAATAGACCGTTTAGCATTTTGAGGTTGGTTTCAAGCTCGGCATTCTTGAATTTGAGGGAGTTTATGAGGAATAGTCTTTTATGATTGGATCATTAGTGTGGATGAACTGCCAGAATTCAAGCAGGTGGTAGTAGATAGAAAGGTGACATTGGTAGCAACCAGATTGTACAGCAGGGCAGAAACGTAGTAGGCACAGCTCAATGTGTGACAACCATCATTTTCGGACCAAATCAAAGTCAAACTAAGTCAACGAGTCAAACCGGTCAACTCAACTAGTACTTGTATGATAGGACTTACTCTATGTTTTCCAGTGTACAACTCTTTATCTTAATACAAAGAATCACTCATAAGTTTCAGAGGGTCAGAAATTATAAACCCTAAGCGGGGTGAGTGATGTATCGACTCAATAAAACACTATTATGTACCTTTTGGGGGCGTAAAACACTCATAACAAGGCATATTTGGGTTTAATAACTTTGCATTACGAAGCCAAATAATAACAAAGGCCACAAATGAAGTCTCTCTCAATCTCTCCCACTCTATCTCTATCTCTCCCAAATCTCTCTCAGGTCTCTCTCAACTTTTTATAAACATTTATACTATCCCAACCCCTTCTTTTGTTGAAAACAGCTCAAAACAAAAGGAGAAAAACCAAAAGGACCCTCTTGGTCCGAAACCCTCTTGAATCGGGGCACCTACTCAAGAACCGGACGGATGCTCATGACTCTGGACACTCCTGACACTACTGACTTCGGAAGAACGCTCCCAACATACGGACACTCCTGACTCCGGATGGACGCTCCTGACCTCCTGACACTCCTGACTCTAGACGGACGCTCCAGACCTCCGGACACTCCTGAGACTCCTGACTTCGGACGGACGCTCCTGACTTCCAGACACTCCTGACTCCGGCCGGACGCTCCTGACTCCGGAAACTCCTGACTTCGGACGGACACTACTAACACTCCTGACTCCGGACACTCCTGACACTCCTAACTCCGGACGAACACGTCTGACATACGGACACTCCTGACACTCCTAACTCTGGACGAACGCTCCTGATTTTTGGACACTCCGGACGGACGCTCCTGACTTCCTATAACTCCTGAATCTGGAAGGACACTCCTGAATCTGGACACGCTTGACACTCCTGACTCTGGACGGACGCTCCTGACTTCGGACACTCCTGACACTCCTGACTCCGGACGGACGCTCCTAGCTTCCGGACACTCCTGACACTCCTGACTCCGGATGGACGCTCCTGACTCCGGACACTCCTGACACTCCTTACTCCGGACACTCTTGACACTCCTGACTCCGGACGGACGCTCCTGACTTCCGGACACTCCTGACTCGGACCCTATTCCGGATTTTTTACCATTTCTGACCTTTTAGCAAATTTTAGGAGTATTTGACGTTGGGAACACCCTCAAACTCGTATTTCTCATGACTAAAACCCTCTAAACTACTATTTTATGCCAACCTAGAAGAATTAGAAAACATTTTTATGAATAACGTCTAAGACTCATTATTTTATCCATAAAGTAATCACCCACTATATGTTACTATTCACACCTTACCTAGTCAAATCGTTGTCCTTTTTCAACTCATCCCAACACTCTATCAGAACTGCCTTAACCAAATCCACCCAAGAGATCTTATTCCTAACCTTCAAAGTCTTATTTGCCTCCACCAAAAACACACTGTTCTCTCTACCTCTTTCTCAGTCATTATCATCTTGAAAAAAAAGTATTCAGGAGATTTCCTCCATTCTAGGTAAGTTCCTTCATTCAAATCCTAAATATTCTACATTTCTACACACAAATCATGAATCATTCACACAAATATTCGCATATTTGTTCTTACGATCTTCAAATCTTCAAGCATCTTTCCAGTGTCTTGACTTGAAACTCCCCTTCTTCAACTTACCACCTCAAGGAATCACTCAAGGTGAGTTCATACCCCTAAATTTTCATGTTTTATTTAAGTTTTAGGGGGGGGATACAAGTTACAACACCCAAAACATATTCTAAACTAAATTAACAGCTTTCAACAGAAATGTTATGGTCTATTCACAAACTGTTTTGACCATATTAAACTTAAAAAATTTCAAAACTATTCAATGTACAAATAGTTCAGGTTTATACCTTTCTAATGACTACTTGCACATGTTCATACAATTTTGCTACAATTTATGGCAATTTTTACAAAACTGCCTATCATTTCATAAATGATTTCAGGCTAGTTTGTTATTATGGACACTTTCACACTAGTTAGAGACCACTAAAAACCATAATAAAAATTATGAACAAACTAGATGCATTTTCTAAACTCCCAGAGTTTATGGATTCAGTTTTTGACTTATAGTGATTTTTCTATGAATTTTTTAAAAAAAATGACAGAAAAGTTAAAACTAGTAAAATAGTTTATAAGTTCATTAACACTTTGTAACCTATTGAGCACAAATTGTATAACAATAAATAGCTAAAATTTTGATTATATTTCATGTTAGATTACTTCTATGAAACACAAATAGGCATTCTCATAAGGATCCTTCATCATTACAAACACATATGATAAACTGTAATAGGTATAGTTTATAGTACATTAACACTGCAAACATACTAAGGATGTTACACATATAATAAACTATAATAGGTATAGTTTATGGTACATTAACACTACGATCATACTAAGGAAAGTTTCATTTACACTACACGTAAACTCGTTGGATCAAATTTGTGAGACACTACTTCATTGTATTCTTAGAGTACTGGTTAAAGTCCTATATTATAACCATAATCTCTAGTAGGGAGAGCGTGAAACTTGTGTATAGATCTATATTGGGACTGACAATCTCACACCCTAAGTTGCTTACAATAGCTAGATCGGCAGGTCTGGGGTGACAAATGTCAAAACATTCTGACGCCTAAAGAACGTCGCAAAAGGCTTACTATGTCAATTGCATGGTTATAATAACTCACATAGGGAAACAATGACACATATAGTTTACGGGAATTCTTACATTTCAAAAAGGGTTTTCATTCACACTACACGTAAACTCGTTGGATTAAATTTGTGAGACACTACTTCATTGCACTCTTAGAGTACTAGTTAAAGTCTTGTATTATAACCATAATCTCTTGTAGGGAGAGCGTGATACTTGTGTATAGATCTATATTAGGACTGACAATCCCGCACCCTATGTTGCTTACAATAGCTAGACCGGCAGGTCTGGGGTGACAAATGTCAAAACATTTCGACGCCTGAAGAACGTCGTAACATGCTTACTATATCAATTGCACGGTTATAATAACTCACATAGGGAAACAACGACACATATAGTTCGGGAATTCCTACATTCATAAGGGTTTTATTTATTTAAAACTGCACTTACTATCATAAGTATGGAAGATATTTGTATAATTCGGTCTTTGAGCTCTAAGGCTACCACTCATTCTATAAGGAAAATATTGGATTTTTCTTGAACATACATTACATTAACAAAGAAAGAAGTTCTAATTATGTACTACTGCAGTATACTATTTCCAAGAAATAAACATTCACACATATCGGTCTTAGGGTAGTTAAGACTACGTTTCGTCTAGAATTGTTAGATTTCGTCCAAAATTGCTACGTGTATACGGCAAAGTTATATGAAATTTGACACGAACGACTTGGAAATGGCTGGGTCCGCCTTAGATCATGTTCCTTGTGGTTGTGGGCTTAGGGCAGACCCATTATATTCGACGGTTTATTCGATCTTGATTTTTATATAACTTATATACATTGGGGGATTATAGAAGGAAGCTATAAGTCTCTCTAGGAATACACTATTCTATGACAAAAAAATTTACATATCTGGAGTAACTTTTACCCGAGAGCATGCATTATAAGGGTGATACCATCATAAAACTACATTGCACTGTTTTCAAGTACAGAACAACTTTCATTTCGGAAATCATACTTCCAAATGGATTTTATATAGATTAAAATCTATGTAATATTACTACTTAAGGATACAAAGACATTTATACTTTTGGTCCGAAGGGACTAAGACAACATTCCATTTTACTAAGAAAATATAGGATTTTCTGGAGGAACATACAAACATTTTTAAGAAACAAAGAACTTATTTTTCTAAAACAAAATGCTTATGAACACAGCAACTTAAATGTTGATACACTTTCAAAATTACTTGTATTCTTAGGAAACCAATAGGTAGGTACACATACAGGTTTTCAAGAAGACAGAGCATAACGGCTTCTAGTCTTAGTTTTTACTATGTACATTTGGAGTCATTGAAGTTATGTTTCGAATACAATGTAAAAAATATATATTCAATACAATGGTTTTTGTAGCTTTGATTGCTATTATTCATTTGTGATGATATTGTACAAGACATCCTCCACCCCCGAACGTTTCCGCCATCTCGGTTTGGGGGTGTGACATAATGGGACTCATGCTCATACCAAAAGGAACAAGTTCCAGTCTTAGGACAAATTGTTGAAACATTTAAAGAAAAGTTTCGCAACACAGTCTACTATTGTATGATGTATATTAGGTTATAGAACTTGAGACAAGGATCACAATCAGTTAATGAGTACGAAAATGAATTTTCCTCTTGTTTGCACATAATGAGATTAATTATAGTGATATCCAACTCGTATCACACTTTCTTGGAATTTTGCTTCCTTAAATTCAAGCATATTTATCTTAGTTTGATTCAACTACTGTGTTAGAGGCTCATCGATGAGCAATTGCATTTTCGAACCAGTTTGAACTAACTACAATGAGTTGGGGTTCATGGACTCATAATGCAGGATTGACAAGGGATATACAAAATCCTGGAAATAAAGAAGGGATAGACACATCATCTAGAGAAAAAAGTCACCACCATCTCATCCAAACAACACCATAAATGATCAGGGCTTAGATCGTTCCTCTCAACCAAACTCCTTGCATTATTTCACTTGTAGTGAATCAGGTCATCGCCAATCTGCATTTCCTAATCATGCTCGACACGAACTCCTTGTTGATTCTATATAATAGGAAGCTACTGTGGTATATGACGATGATGCAAAGGAAGGTAATAACGAACGCCCTACGGAATTTATCAGCGATGATAGAGGTTTGTTGTTATTAGTTCAACATGTGTGTTTAGTTCCTGTATATATAAAGGAACCTTGGTTGTGAACTAACATTTTCTAGTTAACTTGTATAACTAATGGTAAAATGTGTAGCTTTGTGATTGACTTAGGGAGCTGCCACAATGTAATTTTGTAGGAAGCAACGAAGAATTAGGACTCAAACATGAAGATAATCCAACTCCTTAAAAAATAACTTGGTTAAAATAAGTGGTAGAGATTCCTATTGCATACATAACCTTGGTTTCCTTTTCAATTGGCAATCATTAAAAAGAAAAAATTCAGTGGGATATTTCCCCAATGGATGTGATCCATCATTACCAAAAAAGATGGCTCGTGGAGGATGTGTGTGGATAATCGGGAAATCAAGAAGATCATCATCCGCTATCTCTTTCCGATACCGCATTCGATATTATGCTCAAATATATTGTGAAAGCGTAAATATTTTCTGAATTATACCTCAAGATTGGTAATCATCAAATCTTAACCAAATCCAAGGATGATTGGAAAACAAAATTTAAGCATGTGAGGGGCTATTTGAATGGATCATTATGCCCTTTGGGTTATCCAGTGCGTCGAGTACATTTATGCGGGTGATAAAGCAGGCATTGAGACCTTTTGTAGTTAAATTCGTAGTGGTGTATTCCGATAATAATTTGGTTTTTAATTCCTCTTTTGCAAACATCACATATCATCTCCTTTAGATCTTACAAATTCTTTGACACGAGAATTTTTTGTAGCACAACATAAATATATGAATTTTCTAAAGATAACAATCTCTTTTTGGATTATGTGGTTTTGCATAAAGGTTTGTCAATAGATTTGAGCAAAGGTTAAGGTGTGACAACCCAAAATTTCTATTTGTCCAACACTTCCATCCAAACCACTCACTACAAGTGAGTTCATACCCCTTAATGTACCTTTTAAATGATTTTAAATGATTTTATGGGGGGAATACAGGTTGAAACATTATGGTTATTATATCAATCATATGTGATTAATAACTATCAAACTAATAAATTTACTATACTTTCAGCTGTTTTATCAAACAAACTACTTTAAACTATTTACCAAAGTTGTTTCTATATGTCAAACTACTTTTAAATCGTTTTATAAAGTGACATCAACTCATCAATATTTGTTTTTAAACTCATCAAAAGGTTTTAAAAAAAACTTCTTCTTTTTTTTTTAAACTTGTTTATATATTGTCAATATCATGTCTAATATGTATATAGTTATATAAGTAAGGTTTGAAGGACTTAGGACTGATAACTCACTTTATTTCTTGTTCCTTGTTTGGTTGTGGACTTAGAGTACCCAGTTGTTTGTCCGAGTGTCGTTTGATCATTAGTTATATATTATGTATATATGTATAAGACATAAAAGCTTTTATCTCAATTTAGTACATTTGATCATACAAACAATTCTTCTAGTAAACTATATTATGCATAGTTTAGGATGAGACTATTCATTACTTCTAGTTCAACGAAGCATACAAAGAGTCAGTTCATTCATGAGTCAATACATACTATTATGAGAAACGATACAAATATACTATGATGAGAAACTAAGAGAACATACTATTATGAGAAACTATACAACTATACTATGATGAGAAACTAAGAGAACTTACTATTACGAGAAACATTACATATACATTTGCAAATAAACAGAAGGAACATATACCAGTATAATCTTTAGAATATGAGATTCACCGCCACATGACACGGATTCCACCGTTGTCATGTTAGTAACCAGAGTCTCTTGGAGGGAGAGCGGGCATTGTGTGTATAGATCTATACGGGACAGACTATCCCGCACCCCGACTGTTAGCTACAGTCATCGGTCGACCAAGCCAAGGGGTGACAAATGTCACTTTTATTTCGACGTCTTTCACCGTCGTGTTTTACAGCCGTCAATCAGTATGGTTACAAATGTCACCTTATCGTATAATTCATCGACTTTAAGATAAGTGGTTTAAGGTAGTTTTTACATACAAACTATAATACTAAATCATTTTCCCATTGCATTCACTTTGTGATCTTTTCACATAAACGATAATGTATAAACTATATTTTGTTAATAATAGTCACACTTAGGAAAATTACACACTTTTACGACAAACAAACATGCAGAACTTTGATGCCTTGGTAGAAGGCTACTTTTAGTAGAAAATATACGATTTTCTAGGAGATACAATTACTTATACAAACATTTACATTGTACATTTACAAACTTATACATCAAACACTTACAAACATTTTCATCCAAACAACGACACTAAAATGCTTATGAACTCACCAGCTTTTATGCTGATAAACTCTTTCAAAATAACTTGTATTCTCAGGTCATCATAGACAGGTGCAGTCGACCAGATTTTTGAGAAGACGGAACGTGTTCAAGACACGTCTTTTATTTTGATTCATATTATGGTGTCTTATAAAACTTCACAGAACACCCTTGTATACAATTATATTATTAATGCAATGGATGATGTTGTTGCTTGTTTACTACTATGCTTTGTTGTGATACTGTACATGACGTCCTCCACCCGATAACGTTTCCGACGTTCCGGTTTTGGGGTGTGACAGATTGGTATCAGAGCATTGATTGAATTGTGTATATCAACCCATAAAAGATATACAAACTATAAACACAACGGGGATTAAAATACTCTGACCAAGAGTTTATACTTTTAAATAGTAAAATTTTTAACTAAGTATACGTACTTGCATTCATACTAAAATCAGTGTCACTATGACAGAATAAAAATGTTACGATTGTTGAACAACACAATTAGGCTTAGAGACATATAGTCAAATATGGGAGGATATAGTCTGATCAACTATATTTTCCGAGGATTGACTAGCATGTGCCTAAGAATGATTGTGGTGTTGCAACAAGTCTAAAAACTTACCAACTTTGGACAAATGTGAGTATGGATTTTCTTTTGGGCTTGCCAATAACACAAACAGGCTTTGATTCGATATTTGTAGTGGTCGATCATTTCTCGAAATTGGCTCACTTTATTCCTTGTAAGCAGACAACAAATGTAATTATAGTGGCTTAGTTATTCTTCAAGGAATTTTGTTGTCTTCACAGCTACTTCCATTGTGTCTAACAGATATACACACGCATTTCCTATGCCATATTTGGCAATTGGTGTGGAAACTGTTGCACGCTAATCTCGATATGAGCATGACATATCATCCACATCAGACTCAAGGTTACTAACAAAGCTTTGGATAATATATTAAGCAGTCTCGTTAGGGATAACATCAACACATGGGAAATGAAACTAGCAGTTGAGTTTGTTCACAATCATGCTACTAACCAAAGTTTAGCAATGTGTTTGTTTCAGGTGCTATACATGCTCATCCCTCGTGGGCCATTAGAGCTTTCCACTTTGCTAGATCAGACCCGTATACATGGAACTACCATCGATTTCGTCTTTACATTTCAAAATATTCATTCGAGCATTGACTCATCTTCAACAATCGTCCCTATCTTATGAAGTGCAGTTCATAAACACCGGAAAGAGACTACTCCAAATTCAAAGGCGGAGCTTCTCTTACCCAAGGAGACATGATGCAATGTATTTTCTTGTCAAAAACGTTTCCAGTTTTTTCTTATCCAATTGTTTATTAGTTTTATTGTTACTCCAAGTTTATCTTTAAGTGTTTTGAACTCGTCCTTTTTTTTCTATCCTTATCTATGAGAAGTTAGAACCTATATATTCAATCCTTCAGTTGTAAAGGTCGATAGTTAGTTTCATTATTGATAAAAAGTCTTTTCAAAGCAACTCTTAAACCCTTGGCTCTCAATCTTCTCTTGACAATCAAACCTTTGTGGAGAGTTTTCTTGCTCTGTATTCTTCGGATCATTCTTTTGTATTAATGTTATTCTTCTTATTCTTTAAGGCTTTTACATATGTTTTGTTAAAACCTTAAAACTAACTAAAACCCTTTTTCCTGCGTTTGTTTGTTGATTCATCATTCAAGTTAAATTCAATCCAGTCAAACTAAATGCAACAAAAACACAGCCTGCCTAAACAAGGATTCAGAATAAAAAAGTAACAACAAGGATGAGATCCAACCTCGTTAAAAGTAATCATTATCAAACAACAATTAACCTACGAGTGTACAACATTCATCATATCTTCTCACCCACGAAACCTCGTACATTATGCCCCAAGTAAAAAAGACAGAAAGACCCCTGTAGGGAGAAAGTAGAACTAGAATTTGAAATCTTTTTTCTTCGATTTGCTGTCCTTTTCTTGCATCTTTCGCTTCCTCTTCTTTTCATTCTACAATTTATATATAGAACAAAAAAAATTAAATATCATCGAAAGCATGAAGAACTTAAGAGTTAAAATTGCCTTTACATGATTTCTTTTTTATTTTTTTGTTATTTATAATTTCATTAATATACATGAAAGCATAAAAAATAAGTAAAAACTACATAAATCGTCAATGTGGTTATCTAAAAATTACAAATTTGGTCCCCAAGTATTATAACCCTTCAAAACCCTGGCCAACCGAAAATGACAATATTACCCTTACCTGGTTTTTTTTTTAAATTGCTTTTGATAATTTCGTTAAAATGACTAATATGGTTAGACACAAAAAGAGTATAGATTGCCCATGTAGTTATCCAAAAACTACGGATTTGGTACTCAATCCTTGAAATGACTATTTTACCCATACATGATTTTAATTTATTATTTAATAATAAATTAAAATGAGTATATAAATATATATATATGGTTACGCACCTCTGCAACCATGTCACTGAAGTCCTCCTTTTGACTACGAAGCTTCTCTTCCTCTCGAGCTTCCTCATATCTGTCAACCACAAGAAAAGTATTTTTACATAATGATTCTTGATTTATCTATCGTTTTGTAAAAATGACGTAAATACCCTCCTCAATTGATTTAAAAAAAAAAAAAAAAAGGATGAGGTGATGAATGTTCAACAACACTTACTTGGCAGGCAAAACATTATCCATGAGCTCCAACTCTTCGGGCTGTAAAGAGACATCAACCCTATCTGTTTTCTGACCTCTAAGCAAATCAACCTGTTTTTAAAAAATAAAAAATCATAAAACCATATGATTTTTAATTAATAAAAAAATCACGAGCACCAAAAAAATATAAAAAGTAGAAAGTACAGTACACATACCCTTTTACCAGATGGCTTATCTTGAGGTGCACCTCCTATAACATACCTGCAAACCAAAATCAAAAAGATCTTATTCCAAAAATTACCTTTGAACATATAAATGCATTATATTGATTACTGAAGTAATAAAAAAATAAAAAAATAAAAAAAAGCAGATTGCATACGTATGTGTAGTTCCAAGCAAAGTTCCTGGGGCTATCTTCTCTTCTTTTTCCTCCAGCACCTTTTTTACCAAATCAAACAACATAAATCATAAAAGTAAAACCACTGGATATATATATTATTTAAATATAAAAATATATATAAAAACATTTGTAAGCATGAAAAGAAAAAGCTATACCTGATACAGAGGTTTCTCAGGTTCTTTCCTTTGCTGTTTTCGGAGGTCAATAACATCTGGAGTTTCAACACCAGTTGGGGTGCTGAGGAGAAATAAAAAACAAAAAATGAATCGGTTTTTTAAATACATTTTATTATTATAATATAATAATGATAATAATAAAAAGGTGGTTGGAAAAGGAATAGAAAATAAGACCTTGAAAGGCTATCAACTGACTGAATGCCATCTTCCAAATCCTCTTCCTCATATTGCTCTTCCACTTCCTCTTCTTCTTCTTCCTCCTCTTCTTCCTCTAAATCACCCCAATGTTTTGTCTTATCCACTGGCTCTTCCTGTAATAAATTTATATTAACTTAATTTATTACAAAATATAAAATATATGTAGAATAGATTACACCTTTTTACTTATATTCAACTTATTATTGATATTAATTTCATAAGAAATGTTTTTTGTGAAATAGATTTAATCATACACAGAAAACAAAAATGTTAACCAAATATTATTTTCAAGCTTTTCTTATCATTTTATGGTTTTGTGCAGAAAAGTCCCATTATTTTGGGAATGTTTTTGATAAAATCCTAAATGTGCTTTTTTTTAACAGAAAAGTCCCGATTATTTAATTTTACGTGATAATCTGTCATTTCCTGTAAAAATAAAAATAAGGACTTTTTCGTGCAAAATATTAAATAATCGGGACTTTTATGTTCCAAAAAAACAGATTTAGGATTTTATCAAAAAAATCCCAAAATAATGGGACGTTTCTGCATACATTTTAATTAAGATTCTAGAAAGAAAAAAAAATTATTATTTTCAGATTTTTCATTATAAACATAGGTAAATAATTGCTTCCTTTGTAGATACTTGTCTTATGTTTATGATTTAATATAAAAATATATACAGGTTAGGTGGGAGTGGGAGTGAGAGTGGGACCCATTCATAGTTTATGAGTAGTGTAGATAGGTTTATAAATTGCTGATGTGGCATGAGGAGCATAATAATAATGATGTGAGTAGGAGTACCTCATAGTTGGGCAATTCTTCTTGTTGTCCAAAAACATCACCATAAACAGGGCGCCCAAACTTAAATCAATAAAAAAAAAGTTATATATACAAAAAGAAGCTAGAAAAATGAAAAAAAATAAATAAATAATAACATACCTCATCAACAGGTGGCTTACCCCAGCCTCCAGGATGATAACCAAAGCTGGCTCCAGGTGGAATAGGAGCATTCAAACCAGGAATTTTTAAATGTGGATAAGAAGGTGGAGGGCCATATCTCTGCATATATTACAAATTAAATGATTCATCAAATAATAATTTTAAAAAAAAAAAAAAAAAGGTTTATTTATAATTTATTTACCTGCATGTTAATAAGCCATGGAGGAGGAGCACCTTCTGGCATGCCTAAAGCTTCTTTTAGTTCATGTGATAAGGTTCCTGGTTTCATCTCTCTAAGTTTTACCTGTATAATTAATTTAACATGTGAGAAAATCATATTGATAAAAACATTTTTTATATTTATTAATTATATTACCTCAAACTCTTTTCCTTCATGATAGAGGTCACCATGTGATGTCAGCTTTGGTTTAGTTTGGTATTTGAAGAAAGCATCGTGAAGTACCTGTAACATAAATGATCATATAATGGTTAAAATAAAGGAATCATTGAGGATATTATAATTTTTAGTATATATAATAAAAATATAAATATAAAAAAACCTGATAATCAATGTCCATTTTTCCCATTTTGGGTTGCATTCGCTCACGTTGCTTCTGTTTAAGCTTCTTATTGTCTTCCTTTTCAATGTAAGCCTGTCAAAAGATGCAAGAAAGCAGTTGAGAAAATTTTAAAAATAAATGAATAAAAAACACAAAGTATAGTTTTGGCTCTAATTAGAGATTTATTATAATAAATGAACTTTTATAAAATTCAAAATTAAACAAGACGAAGATCATTAAAATTCAAATAAGGTTAGGTTATAATAAAGAACACATATTCTACTTATGCTTAAAAAATAATACTGAAATCTAATAAAAACAACGAAATCAATAATTAGAAATTACATAGATATAGATCAGTCATATTGTAATTTTAAATTCCAAACCAAGATAGAATTTTTTTATTTTTTGCAAAGTATATATGTAACTGAATTTTGTTTTTATATATTACAACATATACATAACAAGGGTACTTCGGTAATTTACTAAAAAAGAAAAAATGGAACTGAATTCCTTCCGCCATTCCCACAAAGGGTAAAATCAATCAAACACAAAATTCAAAGGATTCTGTCAACACGCAATGGAATGGAATCCCAAATTCCGATTCCATTGAATTCCATCAAAATCCACAAACCAGAGCAAGAAAAGATGTTACTAGAGTAAAAAAAAATATTAAAAATTAAATAAATAAATAAATCTTACTTGTCTAATTTTCTCAATCCCAGTGGCTGCAATGAAGTCAGGAAGTTGAAAAGGCTGTTTCTCAATACCTCTTTTCCCCTGCCACACGATTCAAAACATGATGAGATCCACTAAAAATATAAAATAATAAAACCATAAATTACAATTTACAACATTTATAAAAATATCCCCAACACTCTGAGTGTGACTAATTATTTATTCATCACTATATATATATATATATAGTAAGTGCTTAAAAGAGAAACCATGAAATGGTTCCCTTTGTAAAACACATACATGTCCAGCCTCCATCATTCTCACATCCGTTTTAACCCTGCAACAACCACATATATACAATATAAGACAAAACCTCATCACCCATCTCTCTTAACCCTCATTTTTAAGTATTTTTAAAGTATTCACTCTTATAAGAACCTACTTTTAATTTTTAAACTTTAAATACATCTATCAATGCAACTTATGCTGACAATAGTAAAAATTTCTTGGAGGGTATTATGGTAATTACACACCTGTAAGAACTTCCTCTTCTGACACCAATGTCTTGGAACAGGAACTGTGTTGCGATATGATTTGAGGAAAACCAGTAGTTTAGGGTCAGCTGATGTGGCATCCCACACCTGAAACTCGTAACAAGGTATCATATGGTGATGTCAGCACAAAGCAGAAGATGATATGAGTGGATAAATGTAAAAGAGTGTGTTTGGGATTTCATTTTGATCCTCAAAATGACTTATTGACTTATGTGGTAGGAAAAGGAGTTTTTAAAAAAGTGTTCGGATTAGTTTTTGTGGTAGGAAAAAGTCAATAAGTTGTTTTTTTTAAAGTGTTTGTCTTAGCTTAAGGGTATTTTAAGGTAATATTGACTTTTATAACTCAAAAAGTCAAGGAGTTTAGAAAAGTTACAAATTCTAGCTTCTTAAAATCTCCTGTTTGAAGGGTTAATGAGAAGTTGTTTTAAAAGACCTTTTCTTTTTGCCAAACACTTTCTTTGAGTTATTGACTTTTCAAAAAGCCAATAAGTCAATAAGTTGTTTTGAGATGAAATCCCAAACACCCTTTAATTATTCAAGTCATATAGCATCCTACTTTCATTTCTTTCTATTAGGACATTATTACAACTTGAAAATTATCCCATTACAGCAGTGAAAATTACTTTTTATTTCGATAGGATTGCTATAATTGGGTAGATTTTTTTATCTATAATGTTTTAATATGAAGAAATGAAAGTAGGAGGCTATAATAAGCAAATCAATGAAAGTAGGATAATGTTTCTTGCATTTAATCATACTAATGCATTAGAGAAAACTCGATCCCTACCTCAACTACATCTGGTCTTGTGCTTATCTGCTTCAGTTCAGCAATCTTCATCCTTCTTTGAAGCTGGTTAAGAATGTAATAAATTAGCACCATGTTGAGAAATAACAACAAAAATCCAGCCAAAAACAATAAAGAAAGCACAATGTTTAACCTTTTTCTTTTTATTAGAAACGCCACTTTTGTCCTTCTGTTGAACATCTTGTTCTTCTTCCTCTGAATCTGAACTAGCTTTCTTGTTTGATGCTGCATTTGCAGCAGTCTCTTCAGTCTTATCGTTTTCCTGAATGAGTTGTATAAAGAAACAAAGGGTGACATCAGAATAACATGAACAAAGCAATTAAGGCATTAAGGATTTGAAATGTAAGTGAAAGATAGAGATTGCTTCTACCTCAGAGGCAGCAGTTTCTTTGAAAGTGAATTTCTCAAAGATCTTCCTGAATTCATCATCGAAATAGCCATCTAGTTCTGCTTTTTCTGGGACATACTCAATCTCAACTTGCTCCAAAACCTTGTATGAAAGCAGACAATTCTTGTAATTATTGACAAGTTTCTTTGATCAAAAACATTATTATTGTTATTATTAGATTGACTAATCATTATCTTTGAAATAATTATAACGACTTATATAACTTTTTTGCCCCATTACTTGTCAATCCATCCAAACAAACACAAACTAACACATTGATTAGAAGTGAACAAGCCCAGAAAGATGTACTAGATTTTATAAGATTATGTCCATTGTCAAACAATTTACAATTCTCCATCAAGAGTCAACTCTCCAACAAGAACAAAATGATAGATCCGATTCTTATTGGAGAACTGCAAGTTGTTTGACAATGGGCATAATCTTATGAAATCTAGTAGCACTTTTGCCCGTGCATAGATAGCAGCATATGTAATTGTTTAAGTACATTATAGTACTATGTTACAAAATGAATAGAACCCAAACCAAATCCAAACCAAGTATAGCATTTGAGGTTGATTCTCGACTAATTTGTAGAATAAAACTTGGAAAAAAGTAATATCCAGATTCAAGATTACAACTTCTAATTCACAGGCATTTAGTGCACATTAGTAATGTGTACAGTCATCTAAAAAGTGAAACCAATCAAGCTATTGAGTAACTGAAAGGATGCATTAGTGAATCTATCGCAACAATGAACTCAAAACCCTAATTTGTGGCAGGTTCAAACATCCAATCATAAAAAAACAAAACAAATTTACAATTTACAAAACCCTAAGACGAAAATGTAATGAGGTGATACCTTCTGAGGATCGGAGTTCTCTTTTGCGTTATCATCGCCGGTAAGGGCACCATCGTCCTTAGCGGAAGCATCGTTGTTGGTTTCTTCACCTCCAACGGACTTGTTTTTTTTCTGTTTACGCCGCCTCCGACGGCGGTCAGTTTCTCGTGATTTCTTCGACGCCTGATTCGTATTCGTATTGTTTTTAACGTCGCCCTTAGGGTAAGAGGACAGGGTCGCCACAGCGCCGTTGGCCACTTCAGCTGTCATCGGGGAATCAATGAGTGTGACGATGTCGCCGGTGTGGTTACTGAAGGATGACGGGGGGATATGAAGGATCGTATATAATTTATATCCGCTTCGAGTTTGGGTTTTTGGTCGGTTTATAATCTGCTACCGGTGCAAACCCCTTAATTTTAGAAAACTTTGATTTGTGGGGGGTGTGCGGATAATAAAAAAAGATGTATTATTCCCGGGATAAGCTAATTTGATTGTTTGGATAAAATCCAACTTATTAAGTTAAATAAACTAATTTTAATAAGCATCCTTCATCATGTTATTAAGCTAAATAAGCTAATTTTAATAAGCATCCCTCATCATGTTTATTGTTTATTCCCACCACAAATAAGCTAAAAAGTTAATTCAAACACCCCCTTAACTTCTTTTTTTTTAAATCTAAAGATAAACCATATAAAAGTCCTTACTTTTATTTGTCATTTTGACATGATATTTTTTTCATTTTTCATTTAAATCATTATCTTTTCAATTTCTTATAATTAGGATCAATTAACCAGTTCGTCTGATTACCTTCTAGTAGCCCTTCTCTCCTTAGCTAATGATTCAATCTCATTAAAACCCTTTGCCAAATAAGCCTCATTCAATCACCATACCTCCAATATGGAACGACGAAGAACATTACGATTTGTTTATTGCTTATGATAGACTCAAGAAATATTCAATCTTACGGTATATTAAAGATTCATTCTTTGGTGGTAATAGAGAAAGGAAGACCATCGAATGGAAGTCCCATATATGAAGCAACATTGTCAAATGAAAACTCCATGAATGGAATGTATGTTTGTGATTAACCTGTTTCGGAAACTGGTTATTGGTATGTTTATGTTGACTTAGTTCATTGTGTTTACATGTATTTGATTTGGTTTATAGATGTAGCTATTATTCTAATTTGTAGAGAGAGTTGGAAGAACAAACTCTAAGTAACGAAGATGATAAAGCATTTTGGTAGATGAGGAATTAGGTGGCAATGATGCTGGTAAATAATCGGGTTCTCGACATTTGAAGGTTCCTATTATGTTTTTCTTTATGATTTGTCATGTGCCTTTGACTAAAGAAAAACAAGATGTTGATGATGAAGCAATTAATGGTGATGGCTTTTATGATTATGAAAGGGATATTGATTATGAAACTAGAGAAGGTGGTAGTCAATTTGGTTTACATGACACTTATGTTTCATGGAAGGACATGAAACCATATCTTGGGGAAAGGTATGTGTCACACCCCCGGCCGGCGGCAGAAACGTCGGGATTCGTGGATCACAGAACATACATTGAAAGGTACAAAAATAGAATCATAAATAAAATATATAGGATCACAGTTATTGAACATGACACTTATGAAAAGGATATTGATTATGAAACTAGAGAAGGTGGTAGTCAATTTGGTTTACATGACACTTATGTTTCATGGAAGGACATGAAACCATATTTTGGGGAAAGGTATGTGTCACACCCCCGACTGGCGGCAGAAACATCGGGCTGTGGCTTTATTCGTGGATCACAGAACATACATTGAAAGGTACAAAAATAGAATCATAAATAAAATATATAGGATCACAGTTATTGAACATACATTGAAAGGCCCTGTCGACCACATGGTAGTCTGCTCCACACTCACAATACTGACCTATCTTGGATTCTTTACAACCTCAAGGAATCCTGGTGCTCCCTCCATATATACCGATCCAAAACTCTAACATGGGCACAAATTCTAAAGTGGATTGCACTTGGAACTATCCTCGGCAGCCCCAAATGACCATCCTTCACTTGGATTCATCTGTATTCTGATAACTTCATAATCACTGGATTACCTAGCCATCCCACAATCTTCCTACCCAATTACCACCACATTGAGCTTATTGGACTAAGATCCCACGATCAAACAATATCGGGTGCTCCCACCTGTGACAACCCAAAATTTTCTATCATGTACACTTGTTCAAATCTATCTAAGATAGCCTCATTTTGCTAACTTTTAGCACTGTTTGGGGTCTATTTGAGTGTTCTAAACCTAGTACAATTAAGGTAGGAGGGCATTGTTTAGGGTCTGTTTGGGGTCTATTTGAGTGTTCTAAACCTAGTACAATTGAGTGTTCTCCGTTGAGAAATGTTAGAAAGTGTAGTGGCAGAGGGAGCTGCGGTACCCTCATGGAGAATGGTTGTAGAAGGAAGAGGTAGGGTAGAAGGGTATGGGATAATACCCTCCGTAGCCTCTATGTGATCTGATACATCAACAATCTCAAGACCAAGCAAGGTAAGGATGTGAATGGGGAGCCTGCGGATAGGTCCAAATAGAGTTTGATCAGATGAAGGAGTGTACCTTTTGAGATCCTTGGTGACAAAAAAGTTGATGTCACTGCCCATGTTGAGACCAGCATCCGCATGTAGATCAGAAATGCATAGAGACCATAATCGAGCAAAGGTGAGCTCGGTTGGGTTCTCTCTGGGGTGCTCATTGGGAATGTACTGGAGGAAATCATCCCAAAGAATTTGGCCGTAGTTGACATCGTGGCCTGTGAAGATGCTCCATACCAATTCTAACAGCTTTAAGCCCATGTTGTCGATGCCTCCGGTCCTACCAGACAGACATCGGATGACAAAGTGGCATACGAACTGCCAAACCGCAGGCAGTTGGTTCTTCTTGAACTCACCAATCCCTCGGATCAGTTTCTGATAACCCATTTGGTAGAGTGTGGTGGTGATGTCAGATAAGGATGGTGTGAAGAACTTGATGGATGGATGAATCAGAAGGTTTATGGCATTCAAGAACTTTTCTTTGGTCAAGATGACCAAAGAATCATTGATGAGGTTAAGATGCACTTCTTGTGGGTTTTCCAGTGGTCTGTATGCAGAAAAAGCACACTTGAAGAGTGTAGAAACGGGAACAACATCAGTGAATGCGTCGAATGGGCCAAATAGGATGTGATTCTTGAGGTGCTTGATCATCAGTTTTATTGGAGCATTATACGATTGATGATCTTCAAACACTGCACGAAAGTTGCTTGAAGAGATTGATGGTGTTGTGGAACCAGTCTGAGACATGGAGCCTGAAGCCTTGGATTGCTTCTTTGATGCACATGATTTCGCCATTGAGAGATGTGAGATTGGAGTTTTTGAGAGCTTTTTGGAGTTTTGTGAGAATAGAGAATAATCGATTAACAGAGAGCGTAAACGATTTTAGTGAAGAAGATGGGTTTATAAAGGGGGTAAAAGAATTTTAACCCTAGGTAAAAGATAAAAGGGGGTAAGAAGTTGAATGGGGTTTTTAGGGGGAATCAATGATTCTGGGATTGAATCTCAGCCACACGAATATGAAACGGTTTTTGGAGAGATTTTGAGAAATCTTAAAAGTGGGTTTGCATTTAATGGCGGATTAGACGCATGGTAATACGTCAGGTAAACGTGGGGTGAGGAGAGAGAAAGTTGTGGCTGATGGGACGTGGTTGGGAGAGGAAAGGACAAGTTGAGGATTGATTGATTTGGGAATCGTTCTTTTTGTCATCATCCCTAAAATAGGTCTGATCTTGGGTTTATTTAGAAAGAGAATATGACAGTTTCTAAAGGGAATGTTTGTATTTTATTTAATGAAGGATCATTAAATAGCACACAAGGATTCGAGAGTTAATGATCTGTTGGAATTTATTTAAGGTGATTGCGGTTGAGAAACTTCATCGCGGATGAGCAAAGAAAGATTTCAGAGAGAATCTATGAGAAAACACTTGTACAAAGAGTTAGAAATAAAAGAACATTACAACCCATGAGAGATACGTATGATATATGGTTGTGGTACCTAGATTGCGGTACCTAGATTACGGTATCAAAACCATCTATCATATGTAATTCTCAGTTAGAACCGCAATGGAGACCAATGATGGTCTGCGGTAGCTAACACTTCATAAAGAATTGTGGGTCTGGATTCATCATTCCCAACATTTGTAAGAATGCATTGAGTTTTGTAGAGTCAAGAGCTTTTGTGGACACATCAGCAATCTCTTCATGAGTAGGAACAAAGATGAGTTCAATATTACCTTTCAGAATATGATCTTTGATGAAATGATACCGTAACTCAATATGTTTTGTCTTGGAGTGTTGAATAGGATTATGAAAGATTGCTATAACACTTTCAGAGTCACAGTAAATTGGTATCCGCAGCATTCTATACCCGTAGTCTAACAATTGTGTCTTCATCCAAAGAACTTGGGAACAGCAGCTGGTTGCAGCCACCTATTCTGCTTCTGCAGTAGATAGAGATACACACGTTTGTTTTCTTGAGGACCAACTTACAAGTCTTCCTCCTAGGAATTGGCATCCACCGGATGTACTTTTTCTATCGAGCTTACAACCTGCATGATCCGCATCGGTGAAGGCTTGAAGACTGAAGTTGTTGCCTGCGGGATACCATAAGCCCATAGATTTGATTCCTTTAAGATACCGAATAATTTGTTTGGCTGCGGTCATGTGAGACACTTTTGGATCAGCCTAGTATCTTGCACACACACCAGTTGCGAAGACAATGTCAGGTCTTCTTGCGGTGAGGTACATTAGCGAACCAATGATACCTCTATAAGTCTTGTGATCCACAAATTCACCAGAGGGATCAATAGAGATCTTATAACCGAAGGCCATAGGGACCTTAGCAGAAGAGCAGTTGTCCATTGAATATTTCTTCAGAAGTTCGGTGGTGTATTTTTCTTGATGAACAAAAATTCCTTGCTGAATTTGTTTGACTTGAAGACCTAGAAAGAAATTAATCTCTCTATTCATGCTCATTTTGAATTTGTTGGTCATGAGCTTAGCAAATTCATCCACCATTCCTTGATCAGTCGATCCGAAGATAATATCATCCACATATATTTGTACCAACATAAGGTTGTCACCATTTGCTTTTCTGAATAATGTGGGATCAATCACTCCTTTTTTGTACCCATATAAGACAAGAAATTCAGAGAGTGTCTCATACCAAGCTCTTGGGGCTTGTTTCAAACCATAGACTGCTTTTTCAAGCTTATAGCAGTGGTCTGGAAATTCAACATTTTCAAAGCCTGGAGGTTGCTGAAGATAAACCTCCTCTTTTAGTTCACCATTAAGGAAAGCACTCTTAACGTCTATTTGGTGTACCTTGACATTTTTGTGTGCTGCGTATGCTAGAAAGATCCGGATGGCTTCCATGCGTGCTACCGGAGCATAAGTTTCATCGTAGTCAATTCCTTCTAGTTGACTGTAACCCTTGGCAACAAGTCTTGCCTTGTTTCGGATGACTGAGCCTGATTCGTCTAGCTTGTTCTTGAAAACCCATCTTGTACCAACAATAGTATGACCTTGTGGAAGAGGAACAAGTTGCCATACTTTGTTTCTTTCAAATTCTTCTAATTCTTTTTGCATTGCAGCGATCCAGTCTGGTTCAAGCAAGGCTTCTTTGATCGTTCTAGGTTCAACCGAAGACATAAATGCTGCATAATGGCAGTGGTCAGATAAGTCTTTCGAAGACCGAGTCTGGATACTTGCGAATGGGTTGCCAATAATTTGACCTGGTGGGTGGTCTCTTGTCCATACATGAAGACGTGGCATCAGATGATCAACAACTGCGGTAGAAGGAATATCTTAGATATCAGAGGAATCTGCGGTTGGAGAAGGCAGTTCCCCCTGGATCTGAGAGCATCCTGCTGAATCATCTTGATCTATTGGAGCAGAATTTACTTGAGGAATCGACAGAGTTTGAGGTTCCCCCTAGGTACTGGAACCTCAACGGTTGCAAAATGATCCGGAGTAGAGCTTTCCTCCTCAACCGGAGAGATGGAAGTATTGAGCGATACTACTTCAGATATAGATGGTCCAGATACGTCAGCATGTTGTTGTTGAGCTGCGGGTGACACTAGAACTTCGGATAGTTTCGCCGTTTCAATGGGATCAAACAGATCATCATAATTGATTTCAACTAGATTCAGAGGTCCGGAAGTGGCTGGAATGTCACTTTCCATGATTGCAGTGGTTTCGGTGGATGGAGGTGCACTGTGGATGTGGGAGTCATCAAATTTCACATCGAAGTTTTCGATGATCAACCATGTTCTTCTGATGAGCACTCGATATGCAACCTTGTAGTAGAATAACCAAGGAAGATACCTTCGTCAGACTTTGGTGCAAACTTGTTGAGTTGGTCTCTGTTGTTGATCACGAAGCATCTACATCCAAAGATATGAAAGAAACGAATCATTCCAGTTTGGGCGTGGGTGATGTAATTTAGATGATCTGGGTGTTTGATTTGTGTTTTAGAGCCAAGGGGTATTTCGGTAAAGTTTCAGTTCAGGCTTTTATGGAAATTGGATTTTTATTCGGGAAGTTTTAAGGCAATCATGAGATGGTTAAAGCGTAGAGCTTCTCGTTACCTTGTTGGGTCATATTTTTGTGGTTTATGTTGGCTTATATTGTTATTTGTTCTTGGGCTTAGAATGGTATTTTATTATTGGGTTTATTATGTTTTCGGTTGTAAGGACCGAAATCACTATGGTCATTTCGGTCATGATGGGCTTGGGCCTTTTTATGGCGTTGTATTTGGCATATCTATACCATCTTATAAAGAGTTTATAAATGTGGGCCCTTAAAAATTTAAGACATTGTCTTAAAAAACAAGGAGATGAGTTCTGGACCTTTGCATCTAGAATGAACGGTTAAGATTTTGCTATTTGTAATCCGTGTGAAAAGGTTTCAACCAATGAGAATCAAGAAACACATAAAATGTATGTATGCATACGGAAATAAGGTAATTTACAATTTTCCCTAATCTTTCTTTCTACTCTTTCCGTCGTTCAAACACATCCTTCCTTTCGGAAGCCACATAGAAGATACAAAACTCTCCCCCTCCTCCTCTCGCAAGCCATTAACGATGCCACAAAAGTCTCGACCAAATCCTTCACCCTTCGTCACGACAGTCGTTACACCCATCGATTTACGTACGTTAAACCCCATCAGCGAATATGCAACAAAATCTCCTTCCTTTTGTCCTGATTTTACTAATTTTGGTTTGGGTTTTGATTTCAGTGCTAGGGCTCAAAAAATATTGAAATCTTCCAAGATTGTACTGAATAAAGAGGAGAACGATTCGTTTTTTTACTTGGTTTGATTTATGAGTTTTCTTCTAAAGAATGTTGAACGAACCGTCTTTTTTCATGTCCAAAGAACTCAAACTTCAGTCTTCTTTTTGTCCTTGTGTTAACCGATTTTGGTGTGGGTTTCGATTTCATGTGCTAGGGCTCAAGTAATCTTGAAGTCTTCTAAGAGTGTTCCTAACATTCTTTTAGTTGGTTTGATTTTAGGGTTTTCTTCTCAAGAATGTTAAAGAACCACATTTTTTTTCAGGTTCAAAAATCTGGACTGTACTATCCCATGAAGGTTGAACGAACCTCTAATTTTACCTCGTGTTTTAGAATATTTACAGGTATACTTCTGTTTATTGCTTTTTTTAACGAACCATTATAGCCTATGTTGTTATTTTTATTGCAGTTTTTGTTTCTATCACAACCCTTATTAGTTCGATTTTACACATAAAACTTCTGATTTTGTGATTTATTCTTCTATTGTGTATTTAAATTGCAAGCAAATCAAGAAGGCATGATATCAGTTTTCTTTCTGCTTTTATTATTTACTGTATACTACCTGCACACACATTTATATTCTCTCATCCTCCTTATGTCTCTCAATCGTAATTCAAGTATCCACTATTCAATGAAGAAACCTCTTTGTGTTTGAATATCGATTCAAATTATTGATTTTGATCAACTTAATGGGTTGTTATTGAGATTTCGAACTAACGTATGGGATTGGTTTGAATGTTTCAATTTTTCGATTTCTTCAGGTTTTGTTCCACACCATTCTTGGTTCTTTCCATCTCCTAACTCAGATTTATCTTTTTGTGGTGCCCCTGTGCTCTTAATCCACATGGTTGTTGATGGTAAGTACTTCATTATACTACATTTGCTGTTGTTTTGGGTTTGTATTTTGTTTTTTAAGATTAGATAACCACTATGATTTCAGATTGAACGTATAGATAAATGTCGCACCTTGGAAGAGGAAGTGAAGAGAGTGAATGGCGAGCAATGCATATCGTGAAATATAATTGTCAAGCATCCCCTAGTCGAAATTATAATGTGAAATGAACCTAGGGAAAGGAACAATTACATTATCTCCCTCTAGCAACTTTGAAATTGAAAAAAAGATCATACCCATATGTCCCTCAGGTGCTGTAATTGGTACTTTTAATGGAGTTTTACTTTTATAGTATCTAATCATATGGTAACTAATTATATTTATCTTGAATTCTGGTAGGTGCCTCTTGTACTGAAGTTTCTTCGTAAAATATTGTTCTGCTAAAAATATTATGTTTCAAATGAAAGGATGTAGTCCTATGCTTTCATACTCTGTTTTATGTTCTGTAACATTTACTTTATTGACTATAGTATTTTTTTTAGTATACCTGTAAGAAATAACAAGTTACTTTCATGTAATTGTAAGTATACCTGTAAGAAATAACAAGTTACAAAAGCGGCATAAGCTCTCTTGGATTTGATATTGGGTTCGATCGATCAACACTCATCTACTCAAATCGATTTTTACAGTCGATCGATTTTCCATTCCTTCTCATCTGACCGATTTTCCTTTCCTCCTCATCCGATTAAAGACTTCAAATTGATTTTTACAACTGATCGATTGCCCCTACAACCTCCACTGTGACATAATTGCACATGTTGACCAAATTTCCCCTGTTTACCCTTTGCTTTTTTGCTGAAATATTCCCAGATCAATCTGATTAGTTTAAGATTTTAAGATTGAAAGTACCATTTCTTGATAGAACCAATTATAGCAGCCTCCTCTGTGACAAAAATTCCTTTGTTGAAGCATTGCACGTATGACATATTAAATTGGCCATGTATGTTAGCTAAAATTAGATAAAGTGATGTGTCATGTGCACATACTATGAATTAGGAATGGCTATCTTGATTCGTTCTTCAACTGCTGAGGTGGTTGCTTCTGCCACCGTTGAAATGAAACCTTCTTGCTTTATGTATAGGAAGAAACATGTCAGTAAAAAATGACAATTAATGCTGCAGTTAAACTGTTGGAATAGTGTCTAAGGCTGCAACTATATTAGGCAAGTATTTGACCCGATTGTGCATGGTCCTTTTGGGTTGCCTTCACCATAGCAACTTGATAGGATGATTTATTATGAGAGAATAAATATTATTAATATGTTATGATAATAATATAAGGAATAATAATATTGTTATTTGATTAATATAATTCATAAATTAATTAGAATTAATTTGGTGACTTAAAAGATTAATTAAATAAGAGGGTATAAATTGTCAATTGTTTGATAGTTACACTTTGGGCTGTAAATCCTTTAAGGATAGGGTTGGACGATTTCTAGGGCTTGGGATAAGCCACAAATCGTCCAAGAGCTTATCATGGAAAGGATTTGGATTGCTTTAAGTAAAGATTATCCAGCTAGGGTTTAAGGGTGAAACCCTAGGAGCCTTACAAGTATAAATAGACCCTTGGGGCAAGGGAAATCGACACCTCTACTAAAGCAAAGAAACCCTGGCCGATTTCTATTCCCTCTCCTCTCTCTCAAATCATCCTCTTGTTAGTTGGTGTTTGTAAGCCATTAGAGGAGTGACATTTGTGACTCTAAAGCTCCAAGAACAAGAAGATCAAACAAGTGTTTCAAGGTAAGCTTCTAATTCTGATTGTGTATTGTTCTTATACTCCATTAGTCATTAGAAGTCTTGGATCCAATGCATGTTTAATTAGAGAAACCTAGATCCAAGCATTAGGGTTTGTATGTGCACATAGGAATGTTTATATGGCCAAAACCCATCAGTGGTATCAGAGCCTAGATTGGTTTCTATTAAATTGATGCATGATTGTTTGTTTCTTGCTTGCAAAATTCGAATTTTGTGTTTTTGTGTCATGAACTCGACGAGTCCCATGGTGGACTCGACGAGTTGGCCTGACTCGGCGAGTCCAGTTGGGAACTCGGCGAGTCTGAGTGTCAGGAAGGGCCAAAATCGAGATTTTTTGATATTTATCTTATGGAAACTTGCCTTTATCATATTAGATCAACCCTAATCCGATTTTTTGATATATATGACTATAATCTTGATCTAATTAAAGATATTTATCAATTAATAAAATATTTAATTTCCTTATGTGATAATTAATTAATTATTTTGATTAAATTGGTTAATTATTTTGCAAGAAATCATTAAATAAATCAAATATGGATAATTATGGAATTAATTGTTAATTAAGATTATTTGTTATTTGATCCTCCATGTTTTAAATGTTTAAACTTGCCCTCAAGTTTTGAAATTTATGTTTTGTGATTAAAAGTTTAATTTAGACAATTTTAAATTTCAAACCCTAGAATTTTACAAGTTTAAAAAAATTCAACCCTATACTAATATAATATTACAAGATTAATATGTATATATATGTATAACTAAAATGCTAGTCTTACCGTTTCAAGGCCTCATTCACGAAGCCGATCTATAAGGTGGGTATAAGGTTGCGGCCTATAAAATGACGCTTAATGGGTGTACACTCACACCCACCGCTTGCTTGATCGGTGGAGGGTCGTTAGCTTAACGGGTAGGATAGGGCAACCTCATCTCTCATTAAAAGTATAATATGAAATACAAAGTAACTACATGTTTTTCAAAAATTTCCCAATCTTAGTTACTTTAGGAAAAGTGAATTGATGCAATCCCATGAAATTACACTTTGCACCCTTGCTAAGAAGTTAGTGGAGCGTGTGTGGTTTACCGGCACATCGAATAGGTGATCGTTACAATGAAGGCACCATGTAAATTTGCATGGTAATTCACACCCGCTTTGTGATCCTCGGTATCCCAGTCACAAACAAGAGGGGCATATCGAGATTTAAACATGCCATTGAAAAGTTTCAATGAATCTCATTAAGACCTAGGAATTCTCAATACATTTAGAACTTAAAGTTATGTTTTCGTGATGGAGAATTAGTGAATCGTCATTCACTTGCCTTCAAATTGTTTGCATGTTAAATTACGGTATCCCTTTTCTAATATGTAAATATGGTTGTTAGATCCTAGCCCTAATTTTCTTATTGGGTGATAATTAGGGATTCATATTCTAATATATCTTTGTCCTTTCTATTTGTAGATGTAGAACGCAAACAACGCTGCTGCTAGTTCATTCACATTGATGAGCCTTTGTCAAAAGGTCACTTTCGATGGGACGAACTTTAGCGAATGGATAAGATATATTCGCACTATTGCTCGCTATGAGGACAAAGAGTATGTCCTCGATGAGAAGCTCGAGAAAATCAACCATGAAATCGCTACTCCGGCTGAAATGACCGCCTTTGAAACTCACGAGCGTGATGCAACGAAGGTACATTGCATCATGATAGCCACTATGAACTCCGAATTCCAAAAGTCCTGTAACAACCCGATATTTCAGGTCATTAAAAATCGAGCCTTGTAACCTCTTTGTAAAGTAATAAGAATATCATTGAAAAATGAAATATTCAAAAGCTCTGTTTGGAGTACACTACATAGTAGATATCGTCTTAAGGTTTCCAAACATATAAAGAACACTAAAATCCGAGTTATAACGAAGAAGTTATGACCATTCTAAGTTTTAAGACAAAAACCGGCAATACGGAGATACGTAAAAATGCGAAGTTTCAATAAAATACTTTTTGACCTTAGGTGTCTAAATGAAAGTCATAGATATCATTAAACTGCAAACATACATAAAAAGAACGCCCAAATCTAACATCGTATGAAAAAGTTATGAATTATTAACGAACTTTTCTTACCCCGACCTTTTAATAATAAATAATAAAAATAATTTCGAAATTTGCCGACGGAATCTAAACAAAAGTTGTAGATCATAGTTTCACCTACGCGTGGATATAAAGAACGTTGAAAACGGAGTTCGTATGAAGGAGTTATGAATTTTTGAAGTTTGATAAATAATTAATATATAAATTAAATCCAAAAATCGATATTATCCGAAGGGTGAGTCACCGGGTCCATCCGAGTTACGCCCGGCGTACCCTCGTACGCCCAACGTACTCAAGGACTAGGCTCCGGTTCGTCCACGTCGCCCCTATGCGAGACTATGCCCCGTCCCATCCGAAGCCGAGGCAGTCGAGGACTCGGTCACGCATGACGCATGAGTACGCCCCGCATAACCTCGTACGCCCAGCGTACCGAGGCCTCTCAGCCCCTATAAAAGGGATGCGAGGGTTCCGGGGAAACTTGCTCATTTTCTCTCGTTTTTCTTGCGTTTTGCCTCGTTTTCCGTGCAATAATTATCCCGAAGCCCCGGTTCTCATACTCAAGCCCCGAAGGAAGTTTTATGCTCCCGAGATTCCCGAGAATCCCGAGAAAATCCGCTTTTTCAAGTCAAAGTTCTGCTCGGTTTTCGTCACACCTTCTTCAATCTATCAAGTGAGTTCATACCCCTACAAATACACTTTAAATACGTTTTAAGTGCTTTTTATACTCTTTTAGGGGGGAATACAAGTAAACATACGGTTATTATCGTGTATTTCATAAAGTTTCACTTTACTCGTTTTTATCAAATGAATCACTTGTGATTCATTACTACTATGTGAAAACTCTTGTCATACTGTGCATGCACTAGATTTATTCAAAGTATTTAGTAATTCCAAAGTATCCTTCGTTGCTAAACCGTTTTATACATTTTAAGAACTTATGATTTATGCTTTGTCAAACATTGTGAAAAAAGATAATCTTTGCATACAAAACTATTACTTTAATACAGACTTAGTTGAGAATCCGTGAGACATGTACATCTTCAAATACTGCCTTTTTCTAGAAGGTATCGCTACAAGTCCTGTCTATAACCAAAGTCTCCCGTTCGGAGAACTTGTCAAATGTGTATAGATCTATACGGGAAGTCATGATCCCGTGCCCTGACTGTTAGCTACAGTCCGTCCTTTGGGGTGACAGTTTGTCATAACGCTACGACGCCTGAAGAACGTCGCTACAGGCATATTATGTTTAGTATGGTTATAAAACTCATCGGATATATAATTATTACAGTACTTCTGATTGATGAATGAGTAGCTATTAAAACTATTCTTCATCTAACAAACTGCAATCTTCTAATAGGTTTTGTTAAATAAATCTATGCTTCAACCTTCTAAAGCATGTCATTTGCTTTCGGTTTTTAGTCTTGGACATTAGATTAACTATTACTTTAGGAAAATATGGGATTTTCCTGTATACAAAACAAACAACTAATAGGAAAATAAAGGATTTTCTTGATTCAACTATCTACATTTTTCAATACAAATATTCTCATGCATTTCATACTTTTATAAGAAAATAAAGGATTTTCTTGGAAAACATACACTCAATTTGGAATGGCATACAATTTTTCTAAACCACTTATGAACTCACCAACTTAATTGTTGACACTTTCTCTTTGAAATAACTTGTATTCTCAGGGAACCGCTAAGCAGGTTTGGAAATCAAGTTTTGGGGATTAACGCGCTGGCGTTAATTACTTCTTTTGAAAGATGTTTATGTATTTATCTTTTGAACATGTAATGAATATAATTATGTAAACATTTTTAAAACCTTTATATATGTATGGTGGTGTGTACTTTCCTTTCTTTGAACTGTTATGATACTGAATATGACGTCCTCCGCCCCCGAACGTTTCCGCCGTTCTAGTTTGGGGGTGTGACAGATTGGTATCAGAGCATTGTTTATAGGGAATTAAGTATATCAAAACCATTTTTTTGGTATACAACTATAAACTCAACTGGGCCAAAACACTCTGAGAAGAGTCATACTTTTGAAATTAAATTTATTTAGTTTTTGTAAAATAGGCATGCACTCATTTCATACTAATAACAACTTCATATAAGATCATTTTAGAAGTATTATAAATAAGTTGTGCAGTGAAGGTACGCCTTGGGACATGTAATCGGAACTGGGAAGAATATAGCCTGATCAACTATATTTGTCCGAGAGCCGACTAACGTGTGCCAAGGAGTGTCTGCAGTGGACAACAAATTTAAAACTTATCAAAAGCATATCGTTAAATAATACTAAGGGAGTATTTAAGTATCAACTACCATTAAACTTAAGGGTAAATTTCATGTGCTCTAGCTTATAGTAAATTCTTAACCCTATTCTCGTACAGACTCAATGGCTGGATTCCATCACCCCAATGACCCCTACTACCCCAACCAAGGTAATGGAGGATGGATCGAAGAAGATCCCGAAGAAGACGAAGAACCTATAGAGTTGGATGAAGGAGATGACTCTGGTACAGATTCAGAGCTAGAGGTTATCAATCCACCAGCCCCACAACCTCCTGGCTATGTGAGGAACTTCCAAGGACCCACTCCTGTATGGGGGAGTCACCTCCACCATTGGAGCCAAAAACAAAACCTACGCCCTCCCTACGGCATGTGCCGAGACTTCTACGATGTCCGCGGTGGAGGTTCAGCTGATCGGGCACTACCAGTAATGGTGGGCAAGCTAGCCAATCAGTCCTACCAATCCGGAGTTCAAGCTATCCTGATTCGAGATGTCAACGTAGAAGTACAGGTTCACACTTCTGACATCCGTAGGCTGGATAGACCTTCAGGACAATGCCCAACTCCAAACCGAGGCATTCCAAGCACAAATGATTGCAGCCCTAGCCGAATTAAGGGAACAACAAGCCGCTTTTGATAGGCGTCTAATGGAATCGAAGCAATCGGATGCGGAGTCAAGCTCCAAGCGCAACCTACGTCGCAAGTAGCGCTTGCCAAAATTTCAAATTTTGTTATAAATTAGGACTTCGGATAAGAGTATTATTTTCTTTAAACTTTCTGTAATCAGAGACCTTTAGAAAGGTCAAAAACTTTTGTCTAAACTCGGATGTAACACAACTATAAGTTTAATATATATAGGGCATAACTCTTTCGTATGTTAATTATGTGCAGTTCATTCAATTCATAAGTATATCTATTCAAACTCCATTTGTAAATCAAGCTCAAGACCCTGTGTTGGTCAAACCAAATTCTTGAACTATTAAAGAAAGTTAACTCAATATCATTCAACTCTCAACCACCAAAACTTATAATCTCTCATTTTCTTTTGGCAGCGCGATGCCTCCTCATCCAAACCTAAGGCCCAGACCGGGCACGATGCCACCACCACCTCCACCACCAACGTATGATCCGACCATGGTCCAGGCTGCTATCACAGCAGCAGTAACAACAACTCTCTCGCAAATAAACTCCAATGGAAATGGAGGTACAGGAAGCAGCACGAATCATTCCAATCGTGGCACTGGTCATGGTCAAGTAAGAGAATGTACTTACAAGGAGTTCTCCAACTCAAAGCCAAAAACTTTTAATGGCATTGGGGGAGTCATTACACTAATGCAATGGTTTGAAAAGACCGAAACAGTCTTCGAGATCCGCTCATGCCAAGAAACAAGGAAGGTTAAGTTCGCTGCTTGCACCTTCATAGATCGAGCCCTCACTTTGTGGAAAAGCCATGTGAATTCTGTGACTCTCACTGTCGCCAACGCCATGAGTTGGGAGGATCTGAAGGTTCTACTACTGGAAGAATACTGCCCAAGGGGCGAAGTGCAAAAGCTTGAGCAAGAGCTCTAGAATCTGAAGATGACTGGGTCTGATCTAGTCGCCTACACAACTAGGTTCAACGACCTCGCTGCATTGTGCCCTACCATGGTCAACCCATAATCAAAGAAAGTTGAAAGGTACATTTGGGGGTTGTCACCCCAGATTCAAGGGCATGTCCTAGCTTCCAACCCTATTACCTACAACAACGCTAAACGCCTGGCTCAACGACTCATCGACCACGCGGTAAAACAGGGTACCATTGCAGCTACCGCCAATCTATCTAAGGAGGCACAGGGCCAGAGTAGGCCTTGGAACAAGAGAAGGGGACAAACCCTACAGGAGAACCCCAATAAACAACAAGTAGTAGCGATCCACGCTATTACTGTACCTACCAACACTGCCCCCACAAGCTCATACAATGGGAAACTTCCGAAATGCAACCAATGCAACTTCCACCACCACGGTCTCTGTCGTGACCTCCAATGCACTAGGTGCAATAAGAAGGGGCATACAACACGTTACTGCAAAGATCCGACACAACAATCCGCCCCCGCTGCTAATACCGGAGTAAGCCGCGCCTGCTTTGAGTGCGGAGACACGGGGCACTACCGCAGGGATTGCCCGAAGGCAAACAACAGGAATACCGGCGGAAGGGGCCGAGTATTCGCAATGGGATAAGATGAAGCCGTTGCGGACCCCACTGTTGTTACGGGTACATTTCTTCTCGATAACTCGTATGCATGCATTTTGTTTGACAGTGGAGCGGAGAGAAGTTTTGTGAGTCACGATTTTAAAGGTCTGCTAAAGCCATTACCACAATCATTAAGTGAACCGTTTATAGTAGAAATGGCCAACGGTAAAACCGAAGGCACTAAGGAGATATACTTAAACTGTACCCTAACTCTAAACGATAATCCCTTTCCAATCAACCTCATGCCAGTCTCGATTAAGAGTTTCGATGTCATCATTGGCATGGATTGACTGAGTTCTCATCATGCTGACATTTTATGTTACGATAAGGCCGTTCGTCTTAATCTGCCAACCGGCGAAACTTTCTTTGTCTTGGGCGACAAACCTAGTACCACTCTTCGTATCATCTCAAGCATCCAAGCTCAGAAGTGCCTACGCAAGGAGTATCACGCGTTTTTGGCACATGTCATGGATGTGAAACGCGAAGTCCAGGATGTCAAGAATGTGCCTGACGTATGCGATTTTCCCAACGTTTTTCCCAAGGACCTTCCAGGAATACCACCCGCGAGACAAGTCGAGTTCAAAATCGATCTGGTTCCCGGAGCTACCCCAATAGCCAAAGCGCCCTATCGGTTAGCCCCGGCGGAGATGCAAGAGCTATCCAGCCAACTGAATGAGCTACTCGGAAAAGGATTCATCAGGCCGAGCTTCTCGCCTTGGGGAGCACCCGTATTATTCGTGAAAAAGAAGGATGGATCATTCAGGATGTGCATCGACTACCGAGGACTCAACAAACTTACCATCAAGAACCGTTATCCCTTACCCCGAATCGACGACTTATTCGACCAACTCCAAGGAGCCAACTACTTCTCCAAGATCGATCTGAGATCAGGATATCACCAGCTGGGAGTCCTAGAGAGTGATGTTCCCAAGACGGCCTTCCGAACGAGATACGGACATTACGAGTTCGTAGTGATGCCGTTCGGACTAACCAATGCCCCGACCGTATTCATGGACCTAATGAATCGGGTATGTCGTCCATTCTTGGATAAATTTGTGATAGTATTCATAGACGACATACTCATTTATTCAAAGAATAAAGAAGGGCATAGTCAACATCTGAGACAAGTCTTAGAGACGTTACGAACTGAGAGACTTTATGCAAAGTTCTCGAAATGCGAGTTTTGGATTAGAAAGGTGGACTTCCTCGGTCATGTGGTCAGCAAGGAAGGAATCCACGTGGACCCATCAAAAATCAAGGCTATCAAAAATTGGTCTGCACCAACTACACCAACAGAGATTCGCCAATTTCTAGGTCTTGCTGGTTATTATCGAAGGTTCATTCAGAACTTCTCCAGCATCGCAAAGCCTCTTACCGCCTTAACTCAGAAAGGGGTGACCTACAACTGGGGAGAAAAACAAGATGCTGCATTTCAAACTCTGAAACAGGCCCTTTGCAGTGCGCCCATTCTTTCTCTTCTAGAGGGGACTGAAGATTTTGTGGTGTATTGCGACGCTTCGAAGCAAGGGCTGGGCTGTGTACTAATGCAGAGAGGAAAGGTTATTGCATATGCCTCACGACAACTGAAAACGCATGAAGTCAACTACACCACTCATGACCTAGAACTTGGAGCGGTAATCTTCGCTCTGAAAATCTGGAGGCACTACCTATACGGGACCAAGTGCACCATCTTTACAGACCAAAAGAGCCTTCAACACATCTTCTACCAGAAGGAGTTAAACATGAGACAACGACGTTGGGTTGAATTGCTCAACGACTACGAATGTGAGATTCGCTATCATCCGAGAAAGGCAAACGTCGTGGTCGATGCCCTTAGTCGTAAGGAGTACTCTGGTCGAAGAGTGAAGTCATTAACCATGTCGATCCATTCGCACCTGTCAGCACAAGTCAAGGAGGCTCAAATAGAGGCCTTGAAACCCGAAAACGTGACAGGTGAGACCCTTAGGGGGATGGACAAGAACCTAGAAATCAAGAGTGACGGAGTACGCTACCTCATGAACCGAATCTGGACACCCAAGTTTGGTGGGTTCAGAGAGGTAGTTATGAGCGAAGCACACAAGACTCCATACTCCGTGCACCCAGGGTCAGATAAGATGTATCTAGATCTCAAGCAACTCTACTGGTGGCCAAACATGAAAGCAGAGATTGCTACCTATGTTAGCAAGTGTTTGACTTGCGCCAAGATAAAAATAGAACACCAAAAACCCTCAGGTCTACTCCATCAACCTGAAATACCTGAGTGGAAATGGGAACAGATTTCCATGGACTTCATAACGAAACTGCCCTAAACTCAGGGTGGCCAAGATACTATTTGGGTGATCGTCGACAGACTAACCAAGTCCGCTCATTTCTTACCGATCAAGGAAACTGATAAGATGGAAAAACTATCGAGAACCTACATCCGAGAGATCGTATGACTTCATGGAGTGCCGATGTCTATCGTCTCAGATAGAGACAGCAGATTCACTTCCAGATTCTGACAATCATTGCAAAAATCCATGGTAACAAGGTTGGATATGAGTACAACATACCACCCACAAATTGATGGACAGAGTGAGAGAACGATCCAAACCTTGGAACACATGTTGCGAGCATGTGTAATCGACTTTGGTAAAGTGTGGGATGTTCACTTACCTTTAGTCGAGTTCTTTTATAACAATAGTTATCATACTAGTATCAAGACTGCTGCATTTGAAGCCCTTTACGGCCGTAAGTGCAGATCACCTCTGTGCTGGACGGAAGTAGGCGACACGCAGTTGGCAAAAGGTCTAGTCCCTGATAGCACCCTCACTGGTCCGGAGATCATCAGAGAAACGACTGAAAAGATCGTTCAAATATGAGAACGACTGAAATCCTCAAGGGATAGGCAAAAGAGTTATGCCGACAAAAGACGAAAACCCTTGGAATTTCAGATTGGAGACCGTGTACTGCTAAAGGTCTCACCATGGAAGGGCATGATACGCTTTGGAAAGCGTGGGAAACTAAATCCTCGGTACATTGGACCCTTCGAAATCATTTCAAGAATTGGTCCAGTGGCTTACAAACTCCAATTTCCAATCGAACTTAACAAAGTACATCCAGTATTCCACGTATCGAACCTGAAAAAGTGTTTGTCCGACGAAACACTAGTAATTCCACTCGATGAAATCGAACTTAACGAAAATCTTAACTTTGTGGAAGAACCCGTCGAGATCATGGATAGGGAAATTAAACGAACTAAGCAGAGTCGAATACCAATAGTAAAGGTTCGCTGGAACGCTAAGCGAGGACCTGAATTCACATGGGAACGAGAAGATCAGATGCAACAAAAGTATCCACATCTTTTCCTCAGCCCCTAAAACTTTTCTTTTGTATTTAATTTCGGGACGAAATTCCCTCTAACGGGGGGATGATGTAACAACCCGATATTTCAGGTCATTAAAAATCGAGCCTTGTAACCTCTTTGTAAAGTAATAAGAATATCATCGAAAAATGAAATATTCAAAAACTCTGTTTGGAGTACACTATGTAGTAGATATCGTCTTAAGGTTTCCAAACATATAAAGAACAATAAAATCCAAGTTATAACGAAGAAGTTATGACCATTCTTAGTTTTAAGACAAAAACCGGCAACGGAGATATGTAAAAATGCGAAGTTTCAATAAAATACTTTTTGACCTTAGGTGTCTAAATGAAAGTCATAGATATCATTAAACTGCAAACATACATAAAAAGAACGCCCAAATCTAACATCGTATGAAAAAGTTATGAATTATTAACGAACTTTTCTTACCCCGACCTTTTAATAATTAATAATAAAAATAATTTCGAGATTTGCCAACGGAATCTAAACGAAAGTTGTAGATCATAGTTTCACCTACGCGTGGATATAAAGAACATCGAAAACGGAGTTCGTATGAAGGAGTTATGAATTTTTGAAGTTTGATAAATAATTAATATATAAATTAAATCCAAAAATCGGTATTATCCGAAGGGTGAGTCACCGGGTCCATCCGAGTTACGCCCGGCGTACCCTCGTACGCCCAGCGTACTCAAGGACTAGGCTTCGGTTCGTCCACGTCGCCCCTATGCGAGACTATGCCCCGTCCCATCCGAAGCCGAGGCAGTCGAGGACTCGGTCACGCATGACGCACGAGTACGCCCCGCGTAACCTCGTGCGCCCAACGTACTGAGGCCTCTCAGCCCCTATAAAAGGGATGCGAGGGTTCCGGGGAAACTTGCTCATTTTCTCTCGTTTTTCTTGCGTTTTGCCTCGTTTTCCATGCAATAATTATCCCGAAGCCCTGGTTCTCATACTCAAGCCCCGAAGGAAGTTTTACGCTCCCGAGATTCCCGAGAATCCCGAGAAAATCCGCTTTTTCAAGTCAAAGTTCTGCTCGGTTTTCGTCACACCTTCTTCAATCTATCAAGTGAGTTCATATCCCTACAAATACACTTTAAATACGTTTTAAGTGCTTTTTATACTCTTTTAGGGGGGAAATACAAGTAAACATACGGTTATTATCGTGTATTTCATAAAGTTTCACTTTACTCGTTTTTATCAAATGAATCACTTGTGATTCATTACTACTATGTGAAAACTCTTGTCATACTTTGCATGCACTAGATTTATTCAAAGTATTTAGTAATTCCAAAGTATCCTTCGTTGCTAAACCGTTTTATACATTTTAAGAACTTATGATTTATGCTTTGTCAAACATTGTGAAAAAGGATAATCTTTGCATACAAAACTATTACTTTAACGAGGTTTTATGGCCGCGCATTGCCGCGGTACTTTAAGCAATGAAGTTTAAGTTTCACATTGTTTAATAAAATTTATTTAAATTTGTTGATGAAAAGTGTATGAATTATGTATTTTGGTATGTTAAATTTGTTAAATGGTTAAGCAAAAAGATATAACACTTATAATATAAATAAAAGCTAAATAAACATATTTACATAAACAACTTTACATAGTTGTAAACATATTTAGAAGGGACATTGATATTCAACATATTTTAAGTAATGGCAACAGCAGCAGTTCTTCAAAAGGGGCAAAAGTAGCAGTTCTTCAAAAGGTTTCAACAAAATACACGGTAGTAACAACCCATGATGTAACAAAATATCGCAGTGACAACTGTCCCAAATGTTTTTACATACCACACCAGCTCTCCAAAGTTTTTATAGAAAATATGGCAGAGCCTCAAAAGTTAATCATATTTTCTGTGACATTGTTCAAAAAGCATAAATAAATATTGAATATAGGAAATACTAAATAATTGATAGACAATCCATGATATTACATATATACCTTACTGAATTGCATGACATGGAGCACAACTACTTGTCTTTTCCTCGTGAACCAACACAGGTTTTGTTGTTCACGTTTGTTGCATCAACACATTTTTTTTCTTCTTAACCGACTTACCATCTGTTTGGTCAAGAGAATCTGCAAAAACCTTCAATATTATTTTCCAAATAATAAAAAAAATGATATTATATATATATATATATATATATATATATATATATATATATATATATATATATATATATATATATATTCCTAAAATAGATTCTAGAAGAAACGATTAGTAAGATTTATGTACCTTCAGATGATGTTTGGAAAAGTTGTTTCTGGACAGATTTCATTTGGTGATGTTTAGTTTCAGCGGAAGCGGGTGTGATGGGTGATGTTGTGAGACGCTCTTGAAAGGCTTTTGCTGGAGTAACAGAAGCAATAGATGGAGGATCAGTTGATGCAGTGGGTGTTTTTTTTTTGATGATGATGAGGCAGTTGGTTGGTTGATAATGTCTGTTTCTGTGTGACTTTCTTTTTCTGGAGAAACTATATCTTCAAAAACAGCATCTGCTACAAAGTCTTTAGCACCTGGCCTACAGAATCTTGCGAATCGGAATTGAATTATTTTTGGCTGGCCTATGAGAATGGTGAGTGGTGCAGGCAATGTGTACGGATCAGTGTATCCATGATGATCAATGAGTGTGTTGCAATCTGTTTGGAACAACATTCTAGCTGCAGCATCAAAAATGACTATCTTTGCTTGAGCGGTCTCATCTGCGATGTATGATGTGATAAAAAACCTATTGAACGATTATTAGACATATATATGTTAAGATGATTATACTCAAGTAGTTGACATAAAAAACATAGTACTTACAAATTGTTTGGTTTAGCAACTTGATCATGATCTTCGCATGCAAGTGTGTTTCCTCTTTTTTGAAGTTTTTTACGACATTCATGACATGCTTTATAAAACCAACCCTTGCTTGCATCTATGCTAACCAGAGATGCTTTGCAAGTGAACTGAGCTCCCTGTAATATTATCTATATTAAATTTAAAACTATAAAATTTGTATATATATTTTAAGATAAGAGAAGGTTTGATGGCTTACTGCATTTGGGTTTTGAGATAGCAAGTCTACCAATGGAAACCTGTTTCTTTTCTTTTCGACTTGTACATCTTTACTTTTTTGGTATTTTATCTTGAGTACAGGGTTTTGATTATGTCGTTCAACAAACCTAAAAGAGAAAATGAGCTATAAGATATGTCACAAAGTTATATAAATATGATCAAAGAACTTACTCAGCAGCCATTGCAGCAGCCTCGGGAATAGTGGGGTTGATGTAAATATATGAGGCTGGAGTTGCTGTCAGTTGCAAATTTCCTATTAAAGAAACCAACATAACAATGCTATTAATTACAAAATAAAAGAAAAATAAGCAAAAATAATAAGGTTAGGGCAGTTTCTATAAATGTTGCTTAATGCAAGAAATAGGAATGTAATTTAATCTGATTTTCTAATATAGCATAATACTTTAAACTTTATTTGTCTATTTCTTTTTAAAAAAGTGTTTTTCTTTATTAAGCATTGTACTTTGAAAGAAAAATGCTTCAATACAATAAAATGAGAAAAATGTACCTAGATACTGTGTGACTTTCATTGAAGTAATAGCAACAATAACAGGAGAAGGTAATGCTTCGATAGCTTCTTTATCAAATGAGTTAGCCGCCTCATCCCAGAAAGTTGTCTCAATCATTGTCCCACTAAACAAACATATTTCAAATATTAAATATGATATGCTGTGGTCTTTGTTAGATATATGAGATAGAAAATACCTCAAATTTTCTAGTTTGAGTTTCAAAATTGCATTTCCTTGAGTTCTGACTACTTCATACACATTTTCAACTCTTCCGATATAATCTTAACACAAATATAACAATTTTGTGATTTTAAAAGAAATATATATATATATATATATATATATATATATATATATATATATATATATACCTGTGAGTGTCTTATGGTTATCAAGCCTTGCACCTAATTGACCATATGCAAGAAAATTGAAGTAGTACACAGGAAATCCATCATCACGTATTTCTTCAAATTTTGTTGCCCTGCCTAGCTTGATTTTGGTTTTGTGTGGGACAGTAACAAAGAAAGTATTTGCATTGTCACACACGTAGTTGCTTACAGAGTAACAACCATCCATCCTGATTATCGAATCAAAGTAGCCTTTATCTCCCAAGCAACCACATGCTTCTATTGCATCTCCCTGCCAAAAATGAATGGTTTTATATGTATATGTATAAGTATCTAACAAAGAATTGATTATAATTGACAATTGCATGTAATATTATGGTGACTGCACTCACACTTTTATCAAGGAATATGTAGCAACATTCAGCTTTTTTCCCATATGATAACCATTTCCTAATGACTTTTATTTCTATTGGCTTGTCTCCATCACCAGGGTTTAAGTTTGCTACCATAGTTGTATCCATTTTTGTAGAATGTATGAAGTTCAAATTAAAATGAAAAATCAACAATTAATTTTTTTCCCATAAAAGATTGGAATTTTTCCTAGTACAGGGAGCTTTTCTGTAAGTTTATTATTACAGGTACCCTTTTATACACAAATGATGTTGAATAATTAATAACTAAAAGTTCACTATTAGATGGAACCTTTCTGTAACTTTACTACTACACATGAACTATTCATGTTAAGTTTGTTTCAGATTATTTGTATAACAAAGTTAGAATATAAATGCAGAAAAATGCAAGAAATTTTAAACTACATTTTAAAAAATAAGCAACAATTGACAACATACTTTTAAACTTTGGACTGTAAAATCATGTTACCTAGATAGTGTTTAAAAGTTGGTTTAAAATTTCTTGCAGTTCCAGAAATAAGCATTAAAAAATCGGTTTAAGCTTTTAAACGTTTTCTTTATAAGTACCTATAGGTATAAAAGGACAATGTTTATGTAGTTGTGTATATATATATTTCATTATCACATTAGAATCAATAATTCAGAGACTAAAACCCTAAAAAAAAATTAAAAAACTTGTAAGACTAATATATTGATATGATAATTAGGCATGAATATATTGCAAACATAGATTCAACAAAATTAATTAACGAAGAGAACTAACCTGGAAGACAGGAAGCCGATATGTGGAAAAAATGAACTCGCAGGAAGTGTTTTATCTGGTAATAAGGAGTGGCTGGTGGAAAAATCACAAAATCTCCAAATCGAGATCGAAGAGAACCGTACCTAGAAGATTGCGTGAGGAAAAGAGGGATAAGGCTTACTGGTTCTATCGTACTTGGAAGATTGCGTGAGGGAAAGAGGAAACAGTGAGTGAAGCATGGGCATTGCTATTACGATAATCTTTTTTTTTTTATAAATAGAATTTTTGATTTTAGGGATAATAAATTGAATTGTTGGTTTTAGGGATAAGGGTTGAATCGTTATTTATTTGTTTTTTTTTCATCTAATTTATATTTTTAAATTTTTTGTTATCTAATTTAAGTTATAAGGCTTATCATTTAGTTATTTATTTTTGTATTAAGGTTTAAAACAGAAGATAAAAAAATACATCTAAAAAAACGTGATTAAGTTTCTTTTATTTTTTGTATAGTTATCAAGCCTAAAGTCAATTTAATACTCATGATTAACCAGCTGTAAAGCAATAAAGTTAATTTTAGGTCTTTTGACAAAAAATTTGTATTTGGTTGTTTTCTACTTGAATTGATACATGGAACAGAAAAAAGGAATTAACAAATATATTTTGTTTCATCTTTCGTTTGATTGCAAATGAACAACTCTAATTTATTTGTTAAAGCTCTAGAGTATGAATATTAGAATTAAATAACCATGGTTTCAAGTTTGAATTTCTGAATGTTACTTTTCTGAATGTTACTTTTAGTAGGAATATTGTAAACAATGTTTCTTCATTTTAGGTGGAACCCTATTGGAATTACGGAGAACGACTTAAAAAGATAACAACGTTTTAAAAATGTACAAAAAGACCATTATTCTTTTTTTAGTGTAAAAACACCATTTTACCGAGTATTATAGGTTCACCAGTTTTTTTTTATTTTAAACACTAAAAAATATACGGGATAATACATGGCCTTCCACTTCATTATTTCACCATACAAAGTCATAAAATGATCATTGGTTCTCCATGGAAGAGTGCAACATCATATATGAGTACCTGAAATCTTCATAGCCTCATAAATCTTTAATTAGAATAGAAGAAAACATAGACTCCTGCTCTATTAGCATAACAACTTTAAGAAACATGATTTATAGAAGAAACCAATTTTTTTTCCTTTTTTGGTCCCTATTTAACTGTTTCATAATATTTTTTTTGTCTATTTACCCCTTTCATGTGCCTTACACATGTAATTTTTATTATAAAGAAGGAAAAGACCAAAAAGGCCATGTGTGCAGGTGCAAGCCACGTCAATGAGGTTAATTACATGAAATAGTAAAGGGAAAGAGACAATTTTTTGGACCAAAACCAAAAAAGACTCAAAAGCATGAAGGGTAAAAAAGTAAATGACACATCGGTTACCTGTTTCTCATAATTCTGACCTGTATTCTCGTAGTACATTAAAAGTAGAACACCAAAAACTGCCAAGAAAAAATAAAATAAAAAGTTCTCTTGGTTATTTAAACCTGTGGAAGAGTGCAACATCATTAGCACTAAAAGAAACCAAAAAAGCAATAGGAGGGGTTTATAAGTCTGTATATTCTTTTCCTTTTACTTACATAATTTCAAAACATAACCAATAAAGATATTTTACTTACATTTTTTTCTCTATTATTTATATATTATATAAAATTATGTCATATAATTACCTTGCAACTGTTTGATCTCTTCCACTTCTATCTTCAAACTTCAATATTACCAACATCATCGGTGCTACTGCTGCGGAAGGTGATTTTTTTAAGTCAACGAAGAAGAAGCTCCATATCTACAGCCTAAAATAGAAAGAACTTCAAATCAGGAATTTTGTTTTTCCCAAGAAATGAAAATTCAGTTAAATGTGATTTTTGAGTGAAGTAACTCTAATACTAAGTACCAAACAATGGTCATTACGTAAATTTTTTCATTAAGTTTTAACATTTTAAGCAATAAATCACAAAAGCGTTTAATTACCAACCTGTGAAGATTCTAATTTTGCTAAAAAATTTGAGAAGACAATATTTTTTGTACAATTCGATGGCTGGTCCTCTTGTCTTTTAATCAGTATTTTGAGACCAGCTGTTGATGTAGCCCTAGATAGTGCAACGTACAATTGCCCGTGGCTGAAAATTGGATGAGGAAGATAAATTCCTATCTTGTTTAAAGACTGGCCTTGGCTCTTGTTGATCGTCATGGCATAACAAACTTTGACCGGGAATTGCTTTCTTTTGAAAATGAATGGTAATTCTTTATCAGTATGATTCAAAGTGATTCGAGGTATATAAACTTTATGGCCTATCTGAACTCCAGTGATGATTTCTGCCTGAATAAGTCTTGGTAGAAGCTGGGTGATGATCATGCTAGTTCCATTGCAGAGCCCTTCCATCTGATTCATGTTGCGGAGTAACATGATTGGAATACCAACTTTTAGTTGAAGATGGTGAGTAGGGAAACCACTAAAGTTAAGTAGGTTCAAATATTCGGACGGATAAAGAACCTCCGTATCCCCTCTATCATTCGCATGTGGAATAATTGAGTCGAAACTTAGATAAACAATAGGTTTCCCTGGCAGATTACACAATATGAGGTTGTTAATTTCATCTGCAGTTTCGTTTTTAGGGCAAACAATGGCTTTGTCACAGAACATGGTTGCTGTTGGATTATGAAAAATGTCTTCGTCATATATAAAGCGAACTAAATCCTTAAGAGCATCTTCATGATCTGGTATGAGATATTTTTCTGGTATCTCTACCCATTTGGTGTCAGTAGGATCATCTTCATCATCTACACCAACACGTCCATCTCCTATCTGCAACAACCATGATGAAAAAGCAGCAATTTCTTCTTTTTCTTTGTTACTCAGATTAGGTTGAAGAAGCCGCATATTTTTTGATAATTTACATACTTTGAAATGGCTCCATACTGACGATTCAACTATAGATGACTCTATGATGTCTCTCTTGCTCCCTTTAGGTTTTACAGGTAAAGTTTGTCTGAAATCCCCACCCAACAGCACTGATTTTCCACCAAAAGGTTGCGTTGGCTCATTAAGTATATCTTTAAGTGTCTTATCTAATGCCTCAAAGCATCTTTGATTTGTCATTGGTGCCTCGTCCCAAATAATCAGTGCAGTTTCACTAAGCAAACGGGCAAGCTGTGTGTTTTTACTTATGCTACAGATGGAGTTATTGGTAAGGTCCAATGGAATCTTGAATCGAGAATGTGCTGTTCTTCCTGAGGGTAGCAAAAGAGATGCAATACCAGAAGATGCAACTGCTAAAACAATTTTCCCAGCAGACCTGAGCGCAGAAATGATTGTGGTCCAAAGGAATGTTTTACCGGTACCACCATGCCCATAAACAAACATAAGCAGTTGATGGTTTTGCAAAGAAGCTTTCATAACAGTCTCATAAATAATATGTTGCTCGGAATTAAGCGCAGACAACATAACTTCCTTTTTTTGGCTCAGAGAAACTCTATCATAATTTCTCTCTTCCATGAGCAATTTATTTTTTAATTCTGCAAGCAAGTGCGGTGGAGGCATAAGCAAACCATAATCACAAAGTGAGGAATAACTGTTATTAGAATTTAGCAAGATCTCTAACTCATATAATACATACTGTTGCAAGTCAACTTCATTAACATGTAAGTTCACAACATGTGAATCTGCAGCTGCTCTTTGGACTATATCATCACTCATTCGCCGCCATTGTTTTGTCCATAGAGCAAGAGGATCTGCAACATCACAAAATATAAGCATGTGAGCAAACAGGGATCTGAGTTCTTCAGCAGTTGCCCAGCTAGAAGCATCATCGAATGCATATGTCCATTCTTTGTCATCACCAAGTAGGCCCAATTGTTCGCATGCAGCACGATAGGTTGGAAATATGACATCGCCTACTGTCTTAATATCATTAAATGTCTGACATCCAACCTGGTGACTGAGAAGCATCCTTAGGTAAAAGAGCTCACCACATGTTGGATGAATATAGATTAATCTACCAATAGGAGGCGTCTTCTTTGACTTTCTACGACACCAATCCTTCCCTCGAGCAATCCATTTATATCTTGATAGATAATCAAGATAAGTAAGATGATGACCGCTGTCATCAATCTGATTGTTTTTTAGCCATTGTGTAAGAGTTGTTTTCTTTATCATTGGATCATCAACAACATCTTGTAACAGTTGTTTGTCCTTAAATGTAACCGTTTGCATGTTTTCCAAATGAACTGCTAGCACTTGCACGACAAGATTTCGATGATGGATGTGAAAGTCGAATATCCTCCAAGCTGCCTCATGAGGGCAAATGAATCTAGCATCTACAAAGTTTTGTATCTCATTGATGTTGCTTGTTTTTTTATTAACTTTATCAGAAGGCTCACCTAGAGATTTAGTAATTTTGGCTCTAATACGGTCAGCTCCTTTGGAAATGTATTTGAATAAGTATTTAATCATCATACTCCAACCACAATATTCAACATTGATATGAGCCTGAAAAACCAGAGAAAGATTTTTGTTGTATGGGACAACATATCCATTATCTAGGTTGATTCCATATTTCACTGCAAAGCACCCATCATTTCTTCTCTTATAATGAACATACCCATCCTTATCAAACTGTGTGAGATCTTCATATTTTTTTGGAAAATGCTTTGAACAGACCCCATCAAACATGCATGGTGCTTTCATCTTTGCAAGACCACATGGTCCATGCACCATAAGCTCGGTGGCAATCTTGTAGAGTTGAGGATCAACGACTGGATCAGGGATTTCAGCAGAAATAAACTGATCAAGCTGTTCTGGGGTATGAATTTTATATGGAGGTGAGACCCACAGGAGAGTATGGCAATGGGGCAGGCCTCTTTTTTGGAATTCTATAGTATACAGCTCTACATGCATAAGAAAAAAAACATAAGATAAGGATATAATATTTTGAGACAATATATTGTAATGGATGAACAATATGTCAGTTAATAATGACATTACCTGCTACAACTTGTCCGAAAGGTTTTTCATTTTTCAAATAGTGAATAAAATCCTTAACCTTCATCTCAAATATTCTAGCAATAATATCAGCCCTGTCCTCAGCCTTCATTCCAGGATATTGTGCTAGATATCTTGAAATCTCTGGCCATTTAACATTGCAAGTGTATGTTATAAAATATTGAGGATTTCCATGTACTCTACATATAGCAAGGGCATCCTGATAATGCTTGTACATATATCTAGGACCGCCAGTAAAAGACGCGGGCAATATTGTCCTTTTCCCGACATCATGGCCATCAGAATCACCTTTCAATAACGCATCATGAACGCCCTGAAGGTACTCGGTCCTAAAAACATCTTGCATTGATTCAATGTAATCCAATCTATTTTGCTCAATAGATATATATGCATTAACTAAAAAGTGTTGGAACAACCTGCCTCCTCTAGGTAACAATGCATATATGTTGAACCGATCATGTAGTTGAAAGCTGTAAAACATATTCATCGTCAGTTGCTTATCACCTATACATCCATCATTTACTTGCTTAAGCTCGATCGACCAACCATGCTCACCAAAAACAAACAGTAACGGGAACTGCAACGCCATATACAAAGGATGCAACTTATTTATTCTTCGAGGCCGCCCATCTCTCATGCGGATTATTATGTCAAAATCATTTTTACATGTAGGCCCGCTGTCATAAACAATTCCGCCTAGCACACCCAGAGTAGGAGCATTATAGCGCATTTGGTTTCCACTATTATATAACCTGACCATGAACTCTTGAGGTTGTTCGTGAAGACATATATCTCTAGCTGTTCTGAATAGCTTGACTAAATCATTGATTTTGTCTAAAATGTCAATCAAAGTCTTGACAATTTCTGGTTTTAGATCGCCAAATTCAGAGCCACTAAAATGACGAAGTCTGTTGCAAACTTCATTATTAGTATCATAGATATACATTTGCAAGAACCTTGGATTACCATCAGTTGGTGGACACAAAGATCCCATCCAATGAGAAATCTGCCCTTCTACCTTGAATACATATGGCCCTGACCCATTATTAACTGAATCATCCACTTTTTCCCCGAATGAAGTCATGGTGAACATCATGTTATAAGCACGGATGTTTTCCATAAAGTGCTTATCTTTAAAGAGTTCTTTAATTATCTCTGGAGGCTGCCTTGGTAGCGGCAACATTACCCGACCGCCTTTGCAACAACGACTATATTTAGGTCTTTGATTTTCGGGAAGACCTTTCCGTCGTTCAGCATACCAGAAGCATGCATAGCAATGCTCGCAGATTTGGTCACAATCACCCAAATCCAAATATGCAGTAGATGGACCTGGAAAACATGACAAACAACATAGTTAATAACATCTGAGTCATGCTTAAGCAGGTGGTGAACATATCATGCATACACATGAGAAACCCCATCAAGAAGAATGGCAGACGGATTTTTTTTAGACATACCATTGATTCTATTACTGTGACTATCACCTGAATTAAAAGATTGAGAATTATGAGGTTGTTGGACATGAGGTGTTGAAATATGAGAGTCCTTGAATACCGAAAGTTTTGTACACATAAGCCTTTTTGACACACGATTTTTTGTAGATTTAGAACTCGATGGGCTATCAGAAAAAGCATGTGGGCTAGATTGTGGAGAAGAAACATAATTTTCAAGTGGATGTTCATCATTATGATTAAGCTTTTTCTTTTTTCGTTGCATATTGTTGTGAAACGAATCGGTGAAAGAAATAAGTTGGATTTTAATATAATGGAAAATCATAACAATATAAGATAGAGGCATCAAGATATAGCAAAAACAAATCAGTTAGTAAAGAAAAAAGGCCAAGCAAAATAAGCGATGAAAACAACACATTATACATAGCACGGATTAGAGGGTACCTTTTTGAAATCCAAAGGTAGGAAATAGAACTAAAGCAACCGATAACAATATAAGGAACCTGAAACAATCATTTAATGGCTAAGAATGCAGACATGGGCAATAAATCATTTACATGTAACATAATGAAAATCAAATTTAACAATTGTTCAAACTTTGATGCTAATATTTCTTTTTGTTTACCAAAGGAAAAATGCATTATGGCAGAAAGCAAAGAAACAAAACTGGTATTTTTGTTTATTAAAGGAAAATTTGATTATATAAGTACACTTTCAATATGTTATTCAGGGAGAAAGAGAAATTAAGGCATTTAATTAATAATTGGGAACTGAGATTAATGAATCTGTGAAGAATAAACTAAAATGAGGAATTTTTACCTTTGTCTTGCTGTCTTGGGAGCTCCATTCAGACCACTATCCTGCTTGCTTCTCTTATGACCCCTGAAGTCGAAAGTCGATTGCAAGAATGGAACTGTGAAGATGAACAGATTGTGGTGATTGAAGGCCACAATAGTTTTTTTTTTTACTAAATTTGTTTATTGCTGGTCTACTTTTACTTAAGCCCTAATTTATAGAATCAACATAATACCATGGGAACTTTAGCCCTAATTTCTGCTCATGGTTTTCTATCATACGAACAAAAAATTCTGATACAGACTCAATAGAATAGCATGGAAACTTTAGCCCTAATTTATTCCCATGTTTTTTTTTCTGTCATATGAGCACAGAATTTTGACATGGGAACATAGAAGGAAAGGAAAATGACCCAAAAAATCTTTGAAGATGCTCAAAAGATGTCAAAGAAGAAAATACCTTATGATGGGTGAGGTGTGGCTGACAGCTATGAGGTCATAGAAATAGAGAGAGGAGATAGAGCAACCAGTGCAGAGAACAGTTCCAGCAAGTGGCGCGCATGTGGAGGTAGATGTGACGATGGTGGTAATTGGTCTGAGATGTAGAAATTCAGAGAAGAGATTGAGCTATTCGTGCAGAGAATGGATCGAGCAAGTGGTGTGCAGGTAGAGGCAGGAGTTGCGGTATGACAATTATGGTAATTGGTTTGAGATCGTGAACTGTATGAAGCAGCGTTTGACTCTTTGAAGCACAGTGTAATAACACTGTAGGTTGATGTGCTCTTACCTACAGTGTAATAACATTTGGAAAATGTTAATGTTTACAATACAGACTTAGTTGAGAATCCGTGAGACATGTACATCTTCAAATACTGCCTTTTTCTAGAAGGTATCGCTACAAGTCCTGTCTATAACCAGAGTCTCCCGTTCGGAGAACGTGTCAAATGTGTATAGATCTATACGGGAAGTCATGATCCCGCGCCCTGACTGTTAGCTACAGTCCGTCCTTTGGGGTGACAGTTTGTCATAACGCTACGACGCCTGAAGAACGTCGCTACAGGCATATTATGTTTAGTATGGTTATAAAACTCATCGGATATACAATTATTATAGTACTTCTGATTGATGAATGAGTAGCTATTAAAACTATTCTTCATCTAACAAACTGCAATCTTCTAATAGGTTTTGTTATATAAATCTATGCTTCAACCTTCTAAAGCATGTCATTTGCTTTCGGATTCTAGTCTTGGACATTAGATTAACTATTACTTTAGGAAAATATGGGATTTTCCTGTATACAAAACAAATAACTAATAGGAAAATAAGGGATTTTCTTGATTCAACTATCTACATTTTTCAATACAAATATTCTCATGCATTTCATACTTTTATAAGAAAATAAGGGATTTTCTTGGAAAACATACACTCAATTTGGAATGGCATACAATTTTTCTAAACCACTTATGAACTCACCAACTTAATTGTTGACACTTTCTCTTTGAAATAACTTGTATTCTCAGGGAACCGCTAAGCAGGTTTGGAAATCAAGTTTTGGGGATTAACGCGCTGGCGTTAATTACTTCTTTTGAAAGATGTTTATGTATTTATCTTTTGAACATGTAATGAATACAATTATGTAAACATTTTCAAAACCTTTATATATGTATGGTGGTGTGTACTTTCCTTTCTATGAACTTTTATGATACTGAATATGACGTCCTCCGCCCCCGAACGTTTCCACCGTTCTGGTTTGGGGGTGTGACAAGTCCTATGAGGACATGTACCCGTACGAGATGCACCAAGACTTGTTGGAGAGATACCACCAAAACGCGAGACAAGAGCGTTATGAGATTTTCACTAACATGATTTCTGCTAAAATGGGTCATGGAGAGTCTCTTACCGTGCACCTGCAAAAGATGCAAAGGTATGTTGACCGTCTTCGCAAGTTGAATGTTAACTTTGGGGAAGACTTGGAGATCGACATGGTGCTTCACTCTTTGCCTCCAAGTTACAATCAATTTAGGATGACCTACCACATGAACAAAGAAGAGGTCACCCTAAGCAAGCTCCAAGGTCTCTTGAGGGTCGCTGAGAGCCACTTCAAGGACTAGTCTGTTGAACCAACTCCCAATCCACCTGCTGCTCCTGTTTTGGCTATTGGACAAGGAAGGGGAAAGAAGAGGAATGATTCGTTTAAGAACCATCGCAAGGTTAAGTCCCGAGATGGTGCCTCTTCTAGTGGGACTAAAGTTGATCCTGCTAAACCCTGCCCTAACCCAAAGGAGGCAGAGTGCCACCACTGCCACAAGATAGGACATTGGAAGAGAAGTTGCCCAGAGTACCTGCAAGCCATCAAGGAAGGAAAGATCAAGCCGTCTTTCGCAGGTATATACACAATTAAATCTAACGATTCATCTCATGCTATTTCTTGGGTTCTTGATACCGGTTGTGGTTACCACATTTGTTCTAATGTGCAGGGACTAAGAAGAAATAGAGACGTGGAGCATGGAAGAATAAATCTAATCATGGGGAACAGAAGATCGTTGCCTGTTACCAAGATTGGAGTGTATTCTTTGGTGCTTAGGAATGGTTTATCTTTAGATTTGAACAATTGTTTTTATTCGCCAGAAATGGCCAGAAACATCATTTCATTTCATGGTTTGTTTAGACAAGGTTTTAGATTTTCTTTTAATAATGAGAATGGTTCTATTTTGGCTTATCTAAATGGTGTCTTTTATTTTGAAGCTATACCGTGTAATGGAATTTATGAAACAGTTATGATTGTAGATAACTTAGGAAATGATGTTTTATGCATGGATTCTTCCAATAGTATGGATAGAGCATCCTTGTGGAATTGTCGTCTTGGACATGTCAACAAGAAGCACATAGCCCAACTCCAAAAGGATGGAGTGTTGGAGTCATTCGACCTTAGGGAAGATGACACATGCGAATCTTGTTTACTTGGAAAGATGACAAGTCACCCTTCACAAGTACGTGTGAAAGGGGTGAGGGTCTATTGGACCTAATACATACCGATGTATGTGGACTGTTTAGATCAACCACGAAGATGGAAACCGCTTCTATGTGACTTTTACCGATGACTATAGTAGATATGGGTATATCTACTTAATCAAGCAAAAGTCAGAAACTTTTGAAAAGTTCAAAGAGTTCAATAATGAAGTGGAGAATCAATTGGGCAGGAAAATCAAGATGCTTCGATCCGATCGAAGAGGAGAGTACCTAAGTCTTGAATTCCACGATTATATCAAGGAGTGTGGAATAGTTTCACAATTGACGCCACCTAGGACACCACAATTGAATGGTGTGGCAGAAAGGCGTAATCGAACCTTGTTGGACATGGTTCGCTCTATGATGAGTCGTGCTTCACTATCAATATCTTTTTGGGGGTATGCCTTAGAGACTGCCACCCATATCCTTAACCGAATCCCTACTAAGAAGGTTGCCAAAACACCTCACGAGATGTGGACAGGGAAAGCTCCTTCGTTGGCACATATCAAGGTTTGGGGTTGTGAGGCTTTCGTAAGACGAGATACTCACGACAAGCTCGAACCTCGTAGTGAGCGATGTATTTTCATTGGCTACCCGCAAAAATCCTTTGGATATCTCTTCTATAGACCGAAGGATAATGTTGTCTTTGTTGCGAGGAGAGGAGTTTTCCGAGAGCGAGAACTCATAAGCCAAGGAGACAGTGGGAGGCAGATCGAGCTTGAAGAGATTCAAGAGTCGATAGATGAAGGAACCTCTACCGCTGGCACTCAACCCGAGGAGGAAACTCCGGTTGAACCGATTGACTAATCCTTACCTCTTAGACGTTGCGAAAGAGTTAGAGTTCAACCCCAGTTTTATGGTTTTCATATTACTACCGAAGGGGACACATATATTAGTGATGGTACACTAATAAACCTTGATGAACCTAATAGCTATAAGGAAGCCATGGCAGGCCCGGAGTCTGCAAAATGGAAAGAGGCTATGGACAGCGAGATCCAGTCCATGTATGACAACCAAGTTTGGAATTTGGTTGATAATGTGCCCGGACGTAAGACCGTTGGGTGCAAATGGATCTTCAAGAAGAAGACCGACGTGGATGGAAAATTACACACGTATAAGGCGCGATTGGTTGCGAAGGGCTTTACTCAAACTCCCGGAGTTGACTATGATGAGACCTTCTCACCAGTCGCGAAGATAAAATCTATTAGAGTGATGCTAGCAATTGCCGCATTTCATGATTATGAGATTTGGCAAATGGATGTCAAGACCGCTTTCCTTAATGGGAAGTTGGCTGAGGATGTTTACATGGCTCAGCCAGAGGGGTTTGTGGATCCGAAGCATCCGAATAGAGTGTGTAAGCTTGAGAAGTCCATTTATGGACTTAAGCAAGCATCTCGCAGATGGAATCTTTGCTTCGATGAGAAAGTCAAAGAGTTTGGATTTGTACGAAGCGAAGATGAATCGTGTGTATATGTCAAAGCCAGTGGGAGTATAGTAAGCTTCCTCGTTCTATATGTCGATGACATATTACTCATAAGAAACGACATCCCGACTCTACAGGAGGTTAAGTCCTGGCTCGGGAAGTGCTTCGCTATGAAGGACCTCGGAGAGGCTTCCTATATTTTGGGAATAAGGATAGTAAGAGAGAGAAGTAAGAGACTAATAGGACTTAGTCAGAACACTTACTTAGAGAAGGTACTAAAACTTTTTAGTATGGAAAACTCGAAGAAGGGAGAATTACCGATACAAAGTAATGCCAAGTTGAGTAAGACTCAAAGTCCGAGTACCGAAGCTGAAATAGCAAAAATGAGCCGAGTACCATACGCTTCCGCAGTTGGCTCAATCATGTATGCTATGACTTGTACTCTCCCTGATGTAGCCTTTTCTTTGAGCATGGTTAGCAGATATCAATGGGAACCCTGGCAGAGCCCATTGGATTGCGGTTAAGAGTATCCTTAAGTACCTTCGGAGGACGAAGGAATGGTTCTTAGTCCTCGGAGGGAGTGATGACTTGAAGGTGCGAGGGTATAGTGACGCCAACTTTCAGACCTATAGGGACAACTACCGTTCGCAGTCGGGCTGGGTCTTTACCCTAAATGGAGGAGTAGTAACTTGGAAAAGTTCCAAGCAGGAAACCGTAGCTGATTCAACGTGCGAATCAGAGTACATTGCAGCGAGCGAAGCGTCGAAGGAGGCAATATGGTTGAAGAACTTCATCGGTGATCTTGGAGTTGTACCTGCCATAAAGGAGCCCATGGAGATTTTCTGTGATAATAAAGGAGCGGTTGCCTTGACCAAGGAACCAAGGGATCATGGTAGATCTCGACATATCGACAGAAAATATCACTTCATTAGACATCGTGTAGAAGAAGGACAACTTGTAGTGAAGAGGATATCATATGAAGATAACCTAGCAGATCCGCTTACGAAGGGACTGAGTAGGGTTAAGCACTTGCAGCATGCTAGGAGTATTGGGCTGAAGGATGATATTGGCATAGATTAGATAGTAGTAGAAACATGTAATAGATAAATGTAATTAAATAAAGGAGTATTATTTATGAGTAATGTTACTGTCTTATGTTAATTTTTTAACTATTTTTTCATTTTGCATGTTTTGACTTCCAGAATAATTGAGTTTATTAAGAGTAATCTAATTATTCAAATTTTCCACAATCGTTCATATGTTGGAAGTAGATATGAATGAAGATTGTCATGAATCGGTGTGTAGATTGTCTAAATGGTTTTAGACATAGCAAAGGGTTGCTGCAACGTTCATGAGTGCTTATGAGCTGGTTTTGAGCATTGGAACAAACCCGTACTTGCTGGAATCACCTTATGGAATATGATATAAAAGGGTGATCGCAAGACGATAATATCATATAGTCTTAAAACCTAGATATATGGTTTGTTATTTGTTAATTGGTTGTACATTGATAATGCGAAAACACATCAGTAACTCGGTGTTATAAAACACATTGTTGTGTATAGTTGATTAATGAATAAGTAAATGCATATAAGTCGAAGTTTATCTGTTACTTTTATCCTAAGAGGGTAAAAGCGATATCTCGGCCGCTCGATGATTTGATTTGACTTATGTGCCGGGCCCGGTCAGAACTGAATTGATGTGTTCGATTAAGTTCTATGTCAAATGAATCGGAGATCGAGAAACCAAAATGCTAGACAAATTATTCCATAGAATTGTCAGCATGATATCTAACAGAGGACTGTACGATCTCTTATCTAAAGGACAAGATTGATTAGATCAGAGTTTGACAGCGTCTTTGAGAGCTACGATTGCAAATCGAATTGTACTTGTGCATATAGTTACTAGACTTATCCAAGTGGGAGACTGTTGGAATAGTGTCTAAGGCTGCAACTATATTAGGCAAGTATTTGACCCTATTGTGCATGGTCCTTTTGGGTTGCCTTCACTATAGCAACTTGACAGGATGATTTATTATGAGAGAATAAATATTATTAATATATTATGAGAATAATATAAGGAATGATAATATTGTTATTTGATTAATATAAGTCATAAATTAATTAGAATTAATTTGGTGACTTAAAGAGATTAATTAAATAAGAGGGTATAAACTGTCAATTGTTTGATAGTTACACTTTGGGCTGTAAATCCTTTATGGATAGGGTTGGACGATTTCTAGGGCTTGGGATAAGCCATAAATCGTCCAAGAGCTTATCATGGAAAGGATTTGGATTGCTTTAAGTAAAGATTATCCAACTAGGGTTTAAGGGTGAAACCTTAGGAGCCTTACAAGTATAAATAGACCCTTGGGGCAAGGGAAATCGACACCTCTGCTAAAGCAAAGAAACCCTGGCTGATTTCTATTCCCTCTCCTCTCTCTCAAATCATCCTCTTGCTAGTTGGTGTTTGTAAGCCATTAGAGGAGTGACATTTGTGACTCTAAAGCTCCAAGAACAAGAAGATCAAACAAGTGTTTCAAGGTAAGCTTCTAATTCTGATTTTGTATTGTTCTTATACTCCATTAGTCATTAGAAGTATTGGATCCAATGCATGTTTAATTAGAGAAACCTAGATCCAAGCATTAGGGTTTGTATGTGCACATAGGAATGTTTATATGGCCAAAACCCATCATAGACAACCTTCCCACTACATCTTACATCCATTTCTTATTATTACTTTAATGTAAGTTGAGAATTCGAGAGTGCATCCATAATTGAATATATTATGCATAGTACAATAGCTTAATATAAAAAATGACAATTATACCTTTTTGTCCCATTTTGTCACATTTGTTTAGTATATCCTCTTACTACCATATATTGTTATAAAAACAATGTAGTTTGAAAATTCAAGAGTACAATGTTATAATGGCTTATTATAAAAATGACAAAAAATAGATAAATGGCATAACAGTAAGTAAATGACAATTATGCCTTTTTATTCCTTTTGTCCCATTTGAGGAGCACTTATGTTTGCATTAGCAACAAAAGTACATTGATATATGTTGGTAGCCATACGAAAAGCTAAATAGATGTTGACCGAATTTCCCATGTTGACCTTCATCTTAATCAACCCTTGTTGATCATGTCATATACAACCTCTTATATGATAAACTTTGTTGAAATAGATGTTGACCAAATTTCCCATTTTGACCAAATTTTCCATTTTGAAAGATGGAACTTTAGTTGCTAATTTAGGGACATTAAGTGTCCTTTTCACTGTAATGTATCCTAAAAAAATCTTATTTCAAGTGTTATCAGTCAACTGTTTTAAAGAAGCATTAATTTTTTTATATAAGATACATTGCCTTTCATGTATTCGTTTAAGTCATCTTTCAAATATCTTCACCCAATAATATGGGTCCTCCTTGCATTTTAGAAAGAAATTAACCATGGCAGGTGGCAAATATTGTAAGCCCACATGTCATGGACTTCACTACTGTAGACGTAAGGGAAGCTAAGAATAGAAATGCACAATAGGGGGCAAAGTTGTCCAGCACCATAACAAAACCTTGCTAGAGAAATATAAGGCACCATAAAATCCATATTCGAGAAGGGTACCTCCAACAACAAGGATTTACATGATCAATTTTGTTCTTTTTGTTGGAAATAGGTGAGCCTGAGATGGAGTTTAATGATTTACAGGAGAAGCCTCGAAAGTTTGAAGAATTCGATCATTAGGAGTCATATGCAAGGAGTCATATTCATCAGTTGTGAGCTTGTGCCCTAAATCTATTTATTGACGTGGATTTTTTTTATTTGTTGATTAGATTTGCCAACTCACCACCTAAATATGCCAAATCAACAAAATATGGCAACTCATCTGCTCACCTGAAAGTGCAAGTTACTTTAAGGTGAGATTTGAACAAAATGGATAGTTTGTTGGTATTTTTTGTACAAAAACCTTACTTGGATGATGTTTTTTGAACAAGCCAAACTTGAATTGTGTTTTTTGAACGATATTAAAACAAACTTACCCTTATAAGTCATTTTCCCAACAAGCTATTGTGAGGGAAATGTGCAAAGAACTTTTTTTTTAAAGTAATGTTTTATTGATTTATATATATTATGACATTGTACTTTTTTTTTTATAATATTTCAAAACTAAAAAATTCTCAGAAGTAAATTAATAGGGTGGACTTTTGTAATATGCGTCGAATCAAATGCTGTGATTTTGTTGGAGATATTTATAAGATTTGATATTGTTAATGTACAATTGATGTAAATTATTTGGTATTTTTCATTAATATAAATAAATATTGTAGTTATTTTTTTTTAAAATTCTACGAAGCTCATTATATATATACTAATTAACAAGTGACACATGAACAGTTCTTCATTCTGATTGGCTAATAATTTTTTTTATGGTTTTTTTTTCTTCTTTTGTTGTCTTCTTTCTCTTAATAAATAATTTATATTCCACATGAAAGTGGATTACAGATGTCTTCGTTTCTCAAACTCCTTTCTACGTGTTTGTTTCCTGCTCCTTCTTTTTTGCCATATCGACTTTTTCCACCGCTTACCTTCTTCTACGAAGAACAATCGACCTTCTCACTTTGCTCTTTCGTTATGGCCTTCACTGCTAGACAAAAATTGGAATTGGCAAATGGCAACACTAGATAAGGAGACGACCGATCTACCCTGGTTGTCGGTGTGCGGTTGTGGCATATGCGATCTTTATTAGGGGAAGCAGTGACCGGAGGTTCCCTTACATCTCCTCCCGATTGCATCCAAAAGGGCACACTGAGGTCGTTAACGAACTGCTATCAGAGAATCCGACCAAACCACAATTGGACCGACCAACTCATATCAGTCATGGGTTAGTTTATCTCTCTGCTGGGTTAGTACACTACCGATCGCTTCCCTCTACACCAGGTACTTCCCTCCTTTGCTTCGCCGTCACACAATCGGTTTCATTTCGCTGCTTTTCCAATTTTGTTCTGATTAGACGGTGGCACAGACTCGAATTTTTGACTGCTTGAGAGTTCAATTTTCGACTATTTGAGAGTTCAACTTTCGATTTTAATTATCTAAGCCCTAATTTCTTCTGTATATCCTTCCATTTATCAATTGGGTTTTTGATTCGAATTATGTTCTTACTGATCTGGGAATTGTTTTGACGGTGGTTTTTTTTTTCAATTGATTTTGGAAATCAACGATATACTTGAAGTGGAGAATGGATCAATTCAATGAGCTTTTCCGAATAGTAGATTTGGATATTGATGGAAAAATCAGTGGAGTCGAAGTTGTTGCTTTCTTTCAGGTTCTAATTTATTTAATGCAGTGCTTGCTCAGGTACTTAAAATTCAACATCTCTGTGTATTAAACTCTCGATTGAATTTGTAAGGGGTTTTAGATATTAACTTTCTGTAGTCATTGACAAATCTATTTAATACTACTTCATCCGTTCAATAGTCGAGAAGCAGTCTGACAGATGTTTGAATATTTAGGAGAATTTGTATCATATCTTGTGCTATAAACCGTTACAAGTCATTTTGGGTCTCTACTCTCCACTAAATTTTGATTTGTCATCATCTGTAGGAACAGTGTGGATTAATTGAGTTGCACTTTGCAAATCTCTCTGGTCATCTCCCTTATCTGAAATCTTCACTTATGTTTGTATAATGGGTTGGGTTGGGTGATACTAATCTGAAAAATACAAGAAGTGTAAACCTTCTGTCTTTTTTTTTCTTGCATTTTTATCAGATTTAAAGTTATCGGTGTTCCAATGAGTTATTGGGAGTTACTCTCACAGTCATACCAAGGCCTACTTCGTTTTGTCACGAGATAAATTGATTTCATCCTTTTTAGAGTATATTGGAATAACATTTCCTATACTGGTTTGAAAATTTGTTTGTTCTTTGGTAATTTTCAGGTATATATATATATATATATATATATATATATATATATATATATATATATATATATATGTGTGTGTGTGTGTGTGTGTGTAGCGTGTTATGGCTAACCAAGCTAACTGATCAACATTTGACAGCTCATGGATTTACCTCTACCCTTAAAGGTAAAAATAAAAAGTCTTTTTAACTTTATTTAAATATCTCTTTGACAGGTGGACCCTCAAGATATTGTTATGGTATGTTGAAAATTACATTTAAAACATATGTTTATTAATTTACAAGCACTGATTTACTATATGTGTAACCCGATAGCTAAATAAATAAGTATCCATCTGAGAGAGGCGCATCATACAGTTTGTTAGGTAAAAAAAATAGTGATTTCAAGAGTTTTTGTCCAAGATGCGCTTGCATAATTTTTCTTTTTTGATAAGAAAATTGACTTCAATAGTTTTCACCAAACTACCCCTACATATTATTCTTTTGGTAAAAAAAATATTGATTTTATACTCTGTATGTTTAAGAACAAAACATTGACTAAACCAAACCAAAAACTTGGGGTTACGGGGTTAAGTATCCTCTATAACATATTTAAAATATGGATTTGTGCAATAAGATTTCATTAGATTGCGGACTGATCTGTTACAATTCTTTTAGCTGAATTTTTTGTTCTTTTTTTACTTATTTATGGGTAAAAATGAGACAGAGAGGTTACCTATTTTAGAAAATTTTGTTTGACTTATAGCTGATGATGTGCACCTTTGTTTCTTTACTGAATATATATACTTTAATACGCAATATATCATCATCTTATGTATATTCTAGAGGATAAGATAGGATTTTTGAGAAAGTAATTAGTTTTATGTAAGCTAATATTTTCAATACTTTTTAGGTACCAGTGGTTGGAATTGCAATGGCACCCAATAGAACTTACATGTAGACAACAAACATGGTCACTTACCGTCATTCTTCTTCGGAAGATGAGTAAGATACCCAAGCTTTCTACCCACACAACCTCATTATGATCTTCCCAAAAAACACGATCTCATTCCATGTGTAGTAAGTCCATGACTGTTTCTTCATAATTGGATTAAGACTTTAGGTTTGTTTTATATTCAATAGAAAGAAGAATTTATTTATTTTTTGAAATTTTACGACTATGGCATTTGTTTTATGTAGGTATGATATTTGGAACTTGATGAGGCTTTTGTATGAACCTACAATTGAATAAGTTGCTACATCTAAAGCCCTTCTAAGATTGTATCAGGCCTTAAGAGCAGGCAAACCAAAGTAGATTGTTATTTGTTGCATTTTTCATATTTAAATGGCATAGTCCATACAATATAACTCAATAAATTTTTTCTGTTTTTTCCAATTCTTTGGCCTTTCCAACCCCGCAAAGCGGGATTCTTCCCTAGTTAAAGCTTAAATAACAACTTATGTTTCTAACTTTTGAAGTAAATACTTGTCAATGTCCGCATTGCTACTTCCTTTACATGTGAGTCCTTACAATTTAATATTCAGGTAGTGTTTCTGGATTTGTGTTTATAAAAAAATATTTTGTAATTCTTTGTTGTGTATGTCTATATAATTTATGTTTGTTATTATTTGTGGTTATAATTTTTTTCATAATATACCTCTAAGAAAATATCAGAGACAAGAAAGTAAACCTGATTGAACTACCTCTAAAATATATAATTGAAATATTCATTTTTAATAAGATTGTCATGTTCGATAACTGAGATAAATAAGATCGCATTTCAAACATGTTTTAAAAAGTTTTATAATTCAATTTCTGTTACATAAAATAATAACGAAATAAATAAGACCACATTTCCAACATGTATTAAAAAGTTTTAATAATTGAATTTTCTACTACAAATAATAACGAAAACAATATAACAAGTATGATAAGAGTTTGTTATGAGAAAATAATGTTTTATTTTGTTATTGTACATTAACTCTTTCAATAATTTAAATGATATGAGTTTTTGTTAATCACAAAACGATGACATTTTACATACTAGTTGTGAGACCCGTGTATTACACGGGTTTATTAAAAATAAAAATTTAATATCAATATTTAACCATTAAATATTTTATAAAATAATACTTTTACATATCATAATGTAACCTTTTGAAACATTTATAAAAAAATCAAATCTTCTTTAGAGCATTTATGAGACTTTATTATCAAATTAATAAAATGATTTTATTTCCTTATATGAAATTTTATTTTAGAAAATGGAAATTCTCAAAAAATGACAAATGGAAAATAATAATTTTAAAACTCTCACAAAATTACATGTGGCAAAACTCTTGAAAATTTGACAAGTGGCAAAAGAACCTTCATTTATTAGAATGGATGATGGTAAATTTGATCTATAAATGATAGAGATATATTTAATTTTAGATTAGTCAATAACATGAAAGGGTATTATATGATTTTAAGACGAAATCGAATACCACTAATCGGTTTCATTTCCGATTCGGATCTATTATAAAGTGTGTTATCCAATAAGGTATTTGGTACTTGAACAAACCAAAAATCAAAACGGAACCGAAAACAAAAAAATGTGTAAATTGAGTGAATCGGACCGGATACCACTAATCGATTATAACATGTCGCGGTTCAGGTTCTGTTTTCGGTTAAAAAGTTCATCCCTAATGCTACTTATATGCCTACATCATCAGTGCATTGTCGGGTACTATCATATAGCGTACAAACTATTCACCAAATACCTACCCAAACTTTACTCGTTGAAACGAAAATTCATGAAAATAAAAATAAGAGTCATACGAAACTTATTTACCAAAAATAAACTATTTGTTGTAATGAATGTATTATTATTTTTAACCAATTACAACAACACACTTCTTTTTAACCAAAACCATTAACTTAATTTTATTTCAATCCAAAACAAAAACACATTTTTTTAACACAAAACAACAACATACTTCCATTTTGAATCTAAAACAACATCCGCAGTAATGAGACTCTTCACCGAAATAAACTAATCGTCGCTGCCGCATCGTGCGGGTATGCTACTAGTATATATATATATATATATATATATATATATATATATATATATATATATATATATATATATATATATATATATATATATATATATATATATATATATATATATATATATATATATACTAGTTTATAACCCGTGAGAATCGCAGTTACAAAACTAATTAAACTTTTATAGTAAAACTTAAAATTATTAATAACTTATTTTAAATAAATTATTATCTAAGAGATTTTTAAATTATATAAAATTATAAATCATTGATTTAAATAAATATGTAAAATTATTTCACTTTATAATTTGTATTAATTTAATTTTATTTGTTATTCTGATGTTATTAATTTAATGTAATTAGAGTGAGAAATTTAAAATTTAAAATTTGAAAAGACGAATCAATAGGTTGACAAGTGACATGCATTAATTAGGAGTCATAATATGATGACACATGATAAAAGATGAATAAAATATGCATTAATTAGGATGCTTAATATGGTGACACATGTCAAAAGGAGAATAAAACTATTCTTTTATTAAAATAGGGATATATATATATATATATATATATATATATATATATATATATATATATATATATAGTTGTATGAAGCCGTATAGGTGTAGTTGTTCCATTCTTGGTATTCGGCTGCATTGAGTTCTTATGTACCATACAATTTTTCTTAATAGAATCGTGTGCATTTCAAGTGAATTTGAGTGTTCTTGAATAATTGCTTAATTAACATTCCGCATTCTTTAAGCAATTAAGATTGATATTGCATAAGATCCATAGTTTTTGGGACTTACAATTGGTATCAAAGCATAACGGGTATTAATCGATTTAAGGACTTTGAGTTCAAAATCTTCCTGTTTTGAAGTATTGATTTAATCGAAACCTTGGTTAAATTGATAAATTTTTTTGTTCTTCGTGAAACTGCTCTTGGTGTTCTTCGTGTTCATCGGGAATTCTGGATATATTCTTCTGATTTATCGGGATTAGATTTGGACTATCATCATTTAAATCATGAGATTTACGGGATATCGATATATTCTTAAAATAACAAATCAAGGTTTTCGGTGGTAACATCCTAAAGGGTTTTCGGTGGTAACATCCGAAAATCTCCAATATACAACCCTGATAGATCGAAGAAGCAGAAATCCCGTATTCATTGGCGATGGAGACTCGCAACGAACACTCTAACTCTCCCACTGGCAACCCGAACTCCCTACTAAAAGTCTGAGAAACAAACGACCGACTCACCCCTGAGTCAAATAATACCATAGCACGTAAGGAGTTCACTAAAAACGTACCTAATCACAGGTACAACATATAAGCATAAGACATATATAATTAATACGATAAGGGATGAAATCATGCCAAATTTAAACTTCTTAAAACATTTCAAAACCCATGATCATTACAAAACTTGTTTGCAAAATAGTATACTGTCAGAGTATCCCAAAATCAAAACATGAAAACATAAAGTGTGAGGAGCGGTATGATCACGCCTTCGCCTTCCTGCGATCATCAGAAGTACCTAAAACAATAATCGATAAATGTAAGCTCGAACGCTTAGTGAGTTACCCCCAAAATACCAACGTCATATGGATATAACTGTAGTATATAACATATAAGCAACAATACAACATGTGTAATGAGCCATCAGTCTGACTGGACCGAATCCCGATCCTCAGTCTATCTGGGTCGCTCTCCGAGCCCTCGACACATCTGGACTGCCCTCCTCGGGGCCTTCAGCCTATCCATACCACTCGTTGGGCCTTCGGCCTAACTAGATTTGCCCGGCTCGGGCCTGCTGTTTACCCGGTCCACCCAAGGTGTCTTGGCCTACTGCACACAGCAGAACCTGCCTCAACCCTTTCCCCAAACCAATAAACATGTGCACATAAATGTTATACACTAGCATGCAATAACATATAGTCATGCAGATCTAACAGATCACTAACACAACAACCATCCTACAACCAGGATATCAATCTAACAGATTACTAGCATAGCAACCATCCTAAACAAGGATGTAAATTATAGAGGGTCGACCTTGGTGCCGTAGACCCTGTTAATATAGTGAGGAGAGCTCACATCTCAAGTAGCTCGAATCAATAAAGCCAACTCAACCAAATGCAACTCAAGATCCAACACCTACATCCAACGATGACTTACTTCCATAAATTCTCAAAATACCCCCATGGGTCAAGCTGGTCAAACCTTGATCCAAGTCAAAGTCAACGGCCCATGTTGACCCAACTCGTCGAGTGCAGCTAGAAACTCTTCGAGTTCCTTAAGAGTTCAGAAGGTCATAAACCCCCCTACTGACTCGCCGAGTTCCCGACCAACTCGTCGAGTTTATGTGTGTCCAAAAGTCGGGAAAAACCCTAGTTGACTCGTCGGGTCATTCCACCGACTCGCCCCGTCCACGACAATCTTCATCGGACTCACCGAGCTGACCATGCAACTCGCCGAGTCCCTTCAGTCCATATCCATACAGATGCTTATTAAGCCATCTTAAGGTTCCATATTGCAGATCCAGCCTCCCAAGGCATGTTTATCATGTAAAGTTGCAAATGTTACGTGCATGTAAGGCTCTAAAGTCTTATAATGACAAAACCAAGCTTGTAATGGAGTTTTACACTTGAGGAGAGGTTCATACTTTTTCAAAATTGAAAACTTTATGGACTTAGAGGCCAAGGAGAGTCCAAATTTGAAGTTACAACTTCAGATCGTAGCTTATACCCAAGAATGGCTTCTTATTCTGCTAGAAAAGCCCTCTTTAACCAAAAGAGATCTAGAATGAAATAAGGTCAATGTAACGACTTGATACCTTCCACTAGATGCCAACTGAGATAGATATCGGATCCATACAAGTTCCTTACTTCTAGTCACTTGATCTCCAAGCTCTTCTCACCAAGAATCCTCTTCCAAAGCTTAAAACACACAATGGAGCACACACACACATATTGGGGTTTTGTTGAGCTCTCAAGGGACTATAAAGAGGCTGAAGGAGCATAGGGTGAAAAACACTGAAAATTAGGGTTTCATTCGCCAGCTCCTACTCGTCGAGTCCTATCTTAGACTCGGCGAGTTGGTCACTTAAACACGTGGCCAAACCCGCTCCTACTCGACGATTCAGGGCATCCAACTCGTCGAGTAGATCTTGCAATAAGAAAATTAAGCCCATAAAATTTATACCTGAGAGTCGGGGCGTTACATTGATACATTTTCAACAATTCATAATTACACTTAATCTTGTAAGCATAACCATATTTACTAAACTTTAGCAAAACATGACGAATAGCCTTCATTGTTATTTGTGGTGGACCTGACCAATACACAACAATGTATACTAGATCTCCTAGTCCTTCACTTGACTCATATACTTATGTGAACAAGGAATTAGTCTTAATTTCCCAAATACTACCAGTTGCATAATTCCAAGTTTCTGTCCAATTAAAACTTGGGTGATGAGAATCATTTCTTATTTGGTAAATTTTTGACACCACCACAAATAACATAACTAAGAATCGTATCCATTTTCAATATTGCTAACAATGGAAACATACAAACATCAATTTTCATAAATGCAATTGCAAGGAAATTTAAAATAAGACAAAAAAAAACAAAATTTTATTTTATTTATAAAATGCGGAAAAACTTGTCCTTACAACTTAGTGAAAACTATGTTACTAAATATTTCTAAGCAATCTATCATAACTCCTATGCAGCAACTCAAAAAACCGATCTTTGAACCATGCGATCGAAATCCATTTCTTCGTGATCAGACTCAACTCACTCTTCCTTTAAGCTTCCTTTCTTTTCTTCGATCCTACAAAACATTAAAAATGCAATCTTATCACATCATGTATTAAGAATCTACAAATAGGAACTTAATAGAGTTAGATAGTTGATTTACCTGAAGCAGAGTCATACATCTTGACTCTCCCATCCTCATGATCCTTCAGGTAGATATGGCAACTTCGTAACCAATGCCTCTTCTCTTGGAAATAGAAACAAATGGACTCTTTCGGAACAACACATAGGACAATCTCAGATTCAGCCTTTCTCTTGCGCAGAGAGAACTTTTCTGGACTTCTAATGTTCCCATTGTCAATGTCCATGGAAGTTTAAGAGGTTGATCTACCAGTCAAATTTGCTTTACCAGTGTGCCAAATCATTACTGATTTAGTAGCAATAAGCAAATATGTAAGATCAATGAGGGTCACGTGGTGGTCCATCATATAGTAATCATTAATGAACTCACTATTTGAGTCAGGAAGTGATTGAAGAACCAAGTCAACAACCAATTTCCTTGAGACTTCGACACCCAACATTTTCAACTTGTCAATATGTAACTTCATGTCCAAGACGTGAGCATATATATACTTTCCATCTTCGTGTTTGCTTGCCAATAGGGCTTAAGTGACCTTGAACTTTTCAAGTCTTCGAACACGTGGGTCATGGAGAATTATCGGATGAGGTGGAGGAAGTGAAGAATGATTTCCATTTCCACGATCCAATCGTGGAACATCATCTTCATGTGGAAAGATTTTCCAAAGGATTCGGGAAGAACATAGTTGTTACAATTTGACATCTACAAAATAGGAGAAATTCAAGTTAGTTGATTCAATCCTTAATATAACACCCAAATGAAATATTAAGGCTAAGACCCACACAATATTCTACAACTCGGAAGAGGGATGCCGTAATCTGGTTGCAGAATATTTGAAGGTAGGTAAATGACGATTTACCAATTTCCACCATGAAAAACAAAAATGAAAATTAGGTTTTAAATGAATTGAAACTCCTAGATCTTTTGAGATTCATTGAACTTTTCAATGACATGTTTAAACTCTAATATGCCCTTCATGTTTGTGACTGGGATGCCGAGGATCACAAACAAGGTGTGAATAACCATGCAAATTAGCTTGGTACTCTCGATGCTGATCACCACCCAATCAATGTGCCGGTTAACCACACACACTCTATTGATCAATGATAACCTTACAAGAAACCCATTGCCATCCTTCATTGTTCCCATATTAGTGTGCCGGTTAACCACACACGCTCCACTAACGACCAACAAGGTGCAATGTGTAATTTCATGGATTAACACCAAATTCATATTTTTCCTAAAGTAACTAAGATTTGGGAATTTATAAAAGCGTTTAGTTACTTCGTATTTCATTATACTTATAATGGAAGGTTGTGTCCTATCCTACCCGTTCGGCTAACAACCCTCCACTAGTCAAGGGTGCGGTGGGTAAGAGTGGATACCCAATGGTGGTCATTTTACAGGCCGCTTCCTTAAACACCCCTTATAGATTAGCTTCGTGAATGAGGCCTACTAACGGTAAGACTGACATTTAATTATACATATATAACATATTATACTTTTAATTTTGTATATAGTATAAGGTTGTATTTTATACATTTGAAATACTAAGTGGTTTAATCTATTAATAAATTAGACTTTTAATTTGATTAAACTTAAACCATATATAATTATGGATTCAATAATTATCTCTTTTAATTAAACACTTAATTAATTTAATAAAACCATAAGGGTGTAATTTGAACTTTTCAAAGTACTAGGGTTCTAGAATTTAATATTTCAAAATCAATACTTTTTAATTAAATTTTAAATTTCAAAGCTTGAGGACAAATTTTGAAACTTTTGAAAATATTAGGGTTTAACTATTTAAATTTCAAAAACTAAAACTTTTAAGTTCAAATTTAAACTATAAAACCTAAAGGGTGTAATTTGAGACTTTTTAAAATTACTACGTCAAATATTTGAATCATAATAATCCTATATTATCCATATTTAACCAAATCCATTAATTTTGATAAGGATAACCATACCAATCATAAAAAAATCGATTTTAGGCAAGAAAAATGAGTTTTGGTAGTTATCTTCATCAAAATATGGCCAGGAAATCGAAAATCCCGGCACTAGAGGCTTGGACTCGTCGAGTCAGCTAGTCAGACATCAAAAAATTTCGATTTTCTGATCTTTGGCAGTTCACATTTGCATCTATTCAATAGAAAAATGACTTAGGCTCTGATACCACTGTTGGGTTATTGAGCATAACATCATTCCTATGATGTACATGTAACCTTAATTGCTTTGATATAGTTTTTTCTAAATTGAACATACAATATTGAATACCAAAGCAATAACCCTAAGAACTAGCATACATATAACGAAAATCACATATGATTAGGGTTAAGAACCTTACCTTATTTGTTATGTAGCAATAACAAGTTAATCCTTCTTGATCTTGACTTCTGAAAGCCTAGTGCCCCAAGTGTTGCACCTCTAATTGAGTCACAAACACTCTTGCAACAAGATGACTTAGGAGAGGGGAGGAAATCGGCTAGGGCAACTCCAAGAAGCATAGGTGGCCGAAAATTCTTAGTAGAAGGTTCTTTATATAGTTGTGGCTGCTAGGGTTTTCAGGTGGAAACCCTAATACCTGACTTAGGCAACAAGCAACCCATGAACTCTTTTCCTTAGAGCCCATGGACGAATTCTATAAGGCTTCCTTATAGAAATTCATCCACTCCACTCTATGGAGTCCATTAGCCAATTTATATAACTATCAATGATTTGCATAACAGTCCCTCAGTTATTTAATCAGTCTATTTTGACTACTAAATTAATTCCTGATCAATACTAATTGAATAATATGATTTCCAAATAATATATTAATATTGTAATATATTAATAAAACCATTTTAAGTACGAATTTATTATTTATATAATAAATTATATTCTCTCTCCTCTTGTCATCCTATCAAGTTGCATGAGTGAAGGCAACCCAAAAGGACCATGCTCATAATCGGGTCAAGTACATACCAAAATAGTTATGAGCTTAGACACCTAATCCAACATCTACAACCTTATTTTAGTTTTCACTCTAGTTTTTAAGCGAAAAATAATGTTAATAATGATTCAATTTCAACCACTTTTTTTCGATTATATTTTTTCACCCAAAATATATTCCAACTATATTCTTTTTCTCTAACTTTTTACATTTTCATTAATACCTCTTCAATTTAAAAGGTTTTTACAAGTTGTCTAAAATCTTCTTTTCTTAACTTTAATAAATATAACCAAACAAATATATCACTTTAAATAGTTTTAACAATATTTTCATTAATTTATACTATTAAATAAACAAATACCAAATAAATAAACTCAAGCCTAGAACAAATAAAATAAACTAGATATATATATATATATATATATATATATATATATATATATATATATATATATATATATATATATATATATATATATATATATATATATATATATATAATCAAACCCAAGGACCAAATACGACATGTGAAAGCTCTATTTATAAAGTTTATGAATAGTATAACTTCAAATTTAAAGATTACTATTCATAATGAATGCTATATTTGATGTAAAACTAAGTGAGTCACCCCGCGTTGCGGGGTCAGATGTGAGTTTTTTTCAGTCTACTCTCTGTAAATATTCTTTCATGAACTATTTTTTTTATACTTTGGACGATATCATGGGGCAATTTTTTTTAACATAATAGGCAGTTTTTATGATGATAAATAGAAGACGTATGAAACGCTATATAGTTGACATCAGCATAAAGACATATGAAGTACTACATAGTTCAATAGTTAAGTACATTGTTATTCTCTGTAATTCGCCATCAATCGGATGACTAGAAATGCAACAATAAATCATGATAGTAGAAGTATAAAATCAGCAATTCTAACAGTTCTTGATTTGTCCAAAAGCATTTTTTAAGTCTTCACATCTCTATGTACAATCTTTTGAGAGTCCAGGTAATTTAACATATTACAAATGTTGTTGATAATTCCGAAATTACCCTTATCAGCAAAAAAAAAACGTAGCATTAGAAGCAGAGGTTTCTGCTGAGACTGTAGATAACATCACACGTGTGGACACTTTTGAACCTGAAAGAGAAGAAAGCTATGAAAAGCAACTTGAATCCATTGAATGCAGTCAACAAAAGGAAGCAGAATTAAACCAATTATTCATAGAAACGATAGAAAACTACCCGACTAATGAAATCAGTAAAAGTAAAAAAGAACCTTAATTGAAGGAAATGCAATAGTTTCTTTGTGAGGGGAAACTTAAGAAAACCTAAAAGAATCAAATTCCATTAACAAATTGAAAACTTAAATATAAATTAAGATCGTTACACATTCCAAGGTTATTAAAGTCAAACAATACAAAAAAATATTCACAATATTAGCTTAAACTAAAGTAAGCAATATTTGTAGAAGTAATTTCAAAAACTAAAAAAATTAAAAACTATAATAAAATGCTAACCTTTATGATCTCAAATAATTTTACTGTTGTTAATTTTCTAGTTTTGATTACGTCAAGTAGAATCATGTAATCGAAAGTTCTTAACCAAAGTAATATTTAGATAACTTATTTCCGTCAAACTCTACCATGAAGTGGCACTATTCTGGTCCAAAATCTTCAAATAGTGCCATTAATTGAGGGACAAAAAGGGACTAAGGTAATGTAGTTTCTGAGTAAAAAAAATTATTTGGAATGTTTATATATTTGACATCAATTAGTGGATAAAAGGGTATAGAAGTTATAGAAAATTGTAGAAAGATAAAACCTTAATTATGAAGTGGACCGGTAATTTCCTAAATTAAAAACTACATTGACCAAAACTGTAAGTTATTGAAAATTAAAAAAGACATGGATCAAAACTATATTTATTGTATTTCCTGCAAATTACTTTTCTTACCAAGTTTGCAGCAAAAGTCACAACAACTTAATAAACATTTTACACAGCATAACACTTGATAAACATTTTAGATGACACATGTTACACGAATAAGATAAAAAATATTTAAAATTATCTCTGTTTAACAATAGAACCTTCAATTCAAACTTGATAAACAATTTTTTTAGTTCTGGTCACATGATAACCAACAGAAAGCAGGAAACCAAATAAGTTCCGTAAAAAAGAATTAAAAGTAAAAACTCTAGGTAACAAAAGTACAAAAACTATAAGGGTCAAACCTGTGATTAAGTCATTTTAAGAGAATTAAATAAAAGGTATATACAATAACCACAAATAGAGACAAATAATCACACCTTTCTAACAGAGCACTTCGTGCATATATCCCAAACGAAAAGATGTACTTTAAGCAAAGTTCTCCACTTCCTTCTGCAACCAAAGTGTGGTATATGTAATCTTCATAAAAACAACATCAATTATTAGATAACCAATTAAATACAGGAAATCAAAGTTAATATTTAGCATGGTTGAATTTTCAAAATACAACACCTTAATTTGAAAATAATAATAATGATAGAAGTACAATAGTTTACACTTTATTAGAATGAAATGATAGTAGGATGCCATAATACCCAAATGAATGAAAGTGTGTTGCTATTTTGTTGGATTTAGCCCAAAGAATAATGAAGAATAAATTTGTACAAAGTTAGGACATAATGAGAATTTACTTGTTTGCATTTAAAAAAAGAATCACCGGTATATATTTTTAACAGATTGAAGTAAAAAAGAAAATCAATTACCTATAAATAATATGGATTCTTTACTAGTCAACACTTCTCCACTTGCATAGTCACGAAATCTTGCACTTATGTACCTGCGGACCAAACCTGGGCCCCACAAGCCTAAACCTCTACATCATAACATTCCACATATCAAACATGTTCAAGTCTATATAATATTATAATTCAATGTTATTAATAAGTAATTTAAGATTATAATCACTATATCACATGGGAACTTTCATTGGAGGAAATTTGGATTCCCATTAGTGGTTCATAACAACTCCTTTCCATGTTGCCCTGAATTTTGTAAGTCATTCAGATTTATGGTCAACTTCTGAGGTAAATACAACAGGCCCCACCAAAACCAGATGTTGTACATGCTCAGGATGCTTCATTTTGGTAAAAATTTGAAATCATTAGATTAATGTAATTTAGATTTGAGACATGAAAGCTGTTTCTTCAATTGATCATAATCAAAATTTACCATCAATAAATCGAAAATAGGAGTTCTAATATTGTTGTACGGAGTTTGCCATTTTCACTATTATTTGTTTCTATAGTGTGGGTAGAATTGCACTTAATTCCTGCAATTACAGATTTTGATGTTGTTAGACATATTGATAAAAAAATATAGATAAACCGGTTTTAGATTGTTTTTTGAAAAAAATTTATGTTTAAATAGTTGTTTGAAAAATTTTAAAATAATGCAGTCTATGATATGGTGATACAAAATGGAGTGTATCTCAACGGGGCTACTTCTTTCATCAAGTTGAATTGCTTCAATCTGAGAAAACAAATCCCTGAGTACTTCTTTCTTCATATTTTCTCATGAAAACATAATTTTTTTCAAGAAATGTAATAAAAAGGAAGTATTTTATCGAAACAGGGTTCACATACCAGACATTTTCCACTGAATAAAGAAGTATTTCCATTTGTATTTAGACATCAAGTGAAAATGGTCTCACTGTGAAAAAAAAATTAAATCCAATCAGTAGCCAACACTATATAAAGAAAGTAATAAGATTTAACATAAATGATGGCATTGGTACATACCTCTGCCCCAACAGGGAAATTCTGTTTCCATAAGTTCTCCTACAATAACATTAAAATAAACAGAAGATAAAATTATAAAATAGTGGAAAAAAAACTCATGTTCAGATGAGAAGCAGAAGGAAATGAAAGATGAAGATTAGTCATATGAATTTTTTTGAAATTAATATATAATTAACCTTCATCATGATAAATTGTTAATAAGATGGTTAGCATCAACAGTCACCAGATTACAACCAATAGGAACTCCAAAACATTAAATTTTGGGAAAACTATACGAATTTTTTTAGCATAACTAAGCTTTGTAGGTAGAAAATTGAAACGATTGCACACAGATTCTTGTCAGTCGGACTGTAAACGACACAATTTGTGGGTGTTATTTCTCTTTAATCCATCTCTTCCTTGTCTGGTTTAATTGATCAAATGGCAACCCAAATGGATTTTGGGTGTGGTTATGTAACAAACCGTTATTTCAAACCTATGTAATAGTGTATGTCAATTTGTACTTATTTGTAAATTAATAAAGAGAAAATTTGGCATACTATGTATATTTACATAATTGACCCTCAAAAATAAATTATTAAATAATCTCATTGGGTTGAACCAAGTGATAGAGATTGTAACCGATGGGTTTTGGCCATATGAACATTCCTATGTGCACATACAAACCCTAATGCTTGGATCTAGGTTTCTCTAATTAAACATGCATTGGATCCAAGACTTCTAATAGCTAATAGAGTATAAGAACAATACAAAATCAGAGTTAGAAGCTTACCTTGAAACACTTGTTTGATCTTCTTGTTCTTGGAGCTTTAGAGTCACAAATGTCATTCCTCTAATGGCTTACAAACACCAACTAGCAAGAGGATGATTTGAGAGAGAGGAGAGGGAAGAAATCGGCCAGGGTTTCTTTGCTTTTGCAGAGGTGCCGGTTTCCCTTGCCCCAAGGGTCTATTTATACTTGTAAGGCTCCTAGGGTTTCACCCTTAAACCCTAGTTGGATAATCTTTACTCAAAGAATTCCAAATCCTTTCCATGATAAGCCCTTGGACGATTTGTGGCTTATCCTAAGCCCTAGAAATCGTCCAACCCTATCCAAGAAGGATTTACAGCTCAAAATGTAACTATTAAACAATTGACAGTTTATACCCTCTTATTTAATTAATCTCTTCAAGTCACCAAATTAATTCTAATTAATTTATGACTTATATTAATCAAATAACAATATTATTATTCCTTATATTATTCTCATAATATATTAATAATATTTATTCTCTCATAATAAATCATCCTGTCAAGTTGCTATGGTGAAGGCAACCCAAAAGGACCATGCACAATCGGGTCAAATACTTGCCTAATATAGTTGCAGCCTTAGACACTATTCCAACAATCTCCCACTTGGATAAGTCTAGTAACTATATGCACAAGTACAATTCGATTTGCAATCGTAGCTCTCAAAGACGCTGTCAAACTCTGATCTAATCAATCTTGTCCTTTAGATAAGGGATCGTACAGTCCTCTGTTAGATATCATGCTGACAATTCTATGGAATAATTTGTCTAGCATTTGGTTTCTCGATCTCCGATTTATTCGACATAGAACTTAATCGAACACATCAATTCAGTTCTGACCAGGCCCAACACATAAGTCAAATCAAATCATCGAGCGGCCGAGATATCGCTTTTACCCTCTTGGGATAAAAGTAACAGATAAACTTCGACTTATATGCATTTACTTATTTATTAATCAACTATACACAACAATGCGTTCTATAACACCGAGTTACTGATGCGTTTTCGCATTATCAATGTACAACCAATAAACAAATAACAAACCATATATCTAGGTTTTAAGACTATATGATATTATCGTCTTGCGATCACCCTTTTATATCATATTCCATAAGGTGATTCCAGCAAGCACGGGTTTGTTCCAATGCTCAAAACCAGTTCATAAGCACTCATGAACGTTGCAACAACCCTTTGCTATGTCTAAAACCATTTAGACAATCTACACACCGATTCATGACAATCTTCATTCATATCTACTTCCAACATATGAACGATTGTGGACAATTTGAATAATTCGATTATTCTTAATAAATTCAATTATTCTGGAAGTCAAAACATGCAAAATGAAAAAATAGTTAAACAATTAACATAAGACAGTAACATTACTCATAAATAATACTCCTTTTATTTAATCATCAAATGTTAATTACATTTACCTATTACACGTTTCTACTACTATCTAATCTATGCTAATATCATCCTTCAGCCCAATACTCCTAGCATGCTGCAAGTGCTTAACCCTACTCAGTCCCTTCGTAAGCGGATCTGCTGGGTTATCTTTTGATGATATCCTCTTCAGTACGAGTTGTCCTTCTTCTACACGATGTCTGATGAAGTGATATTTTCTGTCGATATGTCGAGATCTACCATGATCTCTCGGTTCCTTGGTCAAGGCAACCACTCCTTCATTATCACAGAAAATTTCCATGGGCTCCTTTATGGAAGGTACAACTCCAAGATACCCGATGAAGTTCTTCAACCATATTTCCTCCTTCGACGCTTCGCTCGCTGCGATGTACTCTGATGCGCACGTTGAATCAGCTACGGTTTCCAGCTTGGAACTTTTCCAAGTTACTGCTCCTCTATTTAGGGTAAAGACCCAGCCCGACTGCGAATGGTAGTTGTCCCTGTCGGTCTGAAAGCTGGCGTCACTATACCCTCGCACCTTCAAGTCATCACTCCCTCCGAGGACTAAGAACCATTCCTTCGTCCTCCGAAGGTACTTAAGGATATTCTTAACCGCAATCCAATGGGCTCTGCCAGGGTTCCCTTGATATCTGCTAACCATGCTCAAAGAAAAGGCTACATCAGGGCGAGTACAAGTCATAGCATACATGATTGAGCCAACTGCGGAAGCGTATGGTACTCGGCTCATTTATGCTATTTCAGCTTCGGTACTCGGACTTTGAGTCTTACTCAACTTGACATTACTTTGTATCAGTAATTCTCCCTTCTTCGAGTTTTCCATACTAAAATGTTTTAGTACCTTCTCTAAGTAAGTGTTCTGACTAAGTCCTATTAGTCTCTTACTTCTTTCTCTCACTATCCTTATTCCCAAAATATAAGAAGTCTCTCCGAGGTCCTTCATAGCGAAGCACTTCCCGAGCCAGGACTTAACCTCCTGCAGAGTCGGGATGTCGTTTCCTATGAGTAATATGTTATCGACATATAGAACGAGGAAGCTTACTATACTCCCACTGGCTTTGACATATACACACGATTCATCTTTGCTTCGTACAAATCCAAACTCTTTGACTTTCCCATCGAAGCAAAGATTCCATCTGCGAGATGCTTGCTTAAGTCCATAAATGGACTTCTCAAGCTTACACACTCTATTCGGATGATTCGGATCCACAAACCCCTCTGGCTGAGCCATGTGAACATCCTCAGCCAACTTTCCGTTAAGGAAGGCGGTCTTGACATCCATTTGTCAAATCTCATAATCATGAAATGCGGCAATAGCTAGCATCACTCTAATAGACTTTATCTTCGCAACTGGTGAGAAGGTCTCATCATAGTCAACTCCGGGAGTTTGAGTAAAGCCCTTCGCAACCAATCGCGCCTTATACGTGTGTACTTTTCCATCCACGTCGGTCTTCTTCTTGAAGATCCATTTGCACCCAACGGTCTTACGTCCGGGCACATTATCAACCAAATTCCAAACTTGGTTGTCATACATGGACTGGATCTCGCTGTCCATAGCCTCTTTCCATTTTGCAGACTCTGGGCCTGCCATGGCTTCCTTATAGCTATTAGGTTCATCAAGGTTTATTAGTGTACCATCACTAATATACGTGTCCCCTTCGGTAGTAATATGAAAACAATAAAACTGGGGTTGAACTCTAACTCTTTCGCAACGTCTAAGAGGTAAGGATTCGTCAATCGGTTCAACCGGAGTTTCCTCCTCGGATGAGTTCCAGCGGTATAGGTTCCTTCATCTATCGACTCTTGAATCTCTTCAAGCTCGATTTGCCTCCCACTGTCTCCTTCGCTTATGAGTTCTCGCTCTCAGAAAACTCCTCTCCTCGCAACGAAGACAACATTGTCCTTTGGTCTATAGAAGAGATATCCAAAGGATTTCTGCTGGTAGCCTATGAAAATACATCGCTCACTACGAGGTTCAATCTTGTCGTGAGTATCTCGTCTTACGAAAGCCTCACAACCTTAAACCTTGATGTGTGCCAACGACAGAGCTTTCCCTGTCCACATCTCGTGAGGTGTTTTGGCAACCTTCTTAGTAAGGACTCAGTTAAGGATATGGGCGGCAGTCTCTAAGGCATACCCCCAAAAAGATATAGGTAGTGAAGCACGACTCATCATAGAGCGAACCATGTCCAATAAGGTTCGATTACGCCTTTCTGCCACACCATTCAATTGTGGTGTCCTAGGTGTCGTCAATTGTGAAACTATTCCACACTCCTTGAGATAATCGTGGAACTCAAGACTTAGGTACTCTCCTCCACGATCGGATCGAAGCATCTTGATTTTCCTGCCCAATTGATTCTCCACTTCATTCTTGAACTCTTTGAACTTTTCAAAAGTTTCTGACTTTTGCTTGATTAAGTAGATATACCCATATCACTATAGTCATCGGTAAAAGTCACGTAGAAGCGGTTCCCATCCTTCGTGGTTGAGCTAAACGGTCCACATACATCGGTATGTATTAGGTCCAATAGACCCTCACCCCTTTCGCATGTACCAGCGAAGGGTGACTTAGTCATCTTTCCAAGCAAACAAGACTCGCATGTGTCATCTTCCCTAAGGTCAAATGACTCCAACACTCCATCCTTTTGGAGTTGGGCTATGCGTTTCTTGTTGACATGTCCAAGACGACAATGCCACATGGATGCTCTATCCATACTATTGGAAGAATCCATGCATAAAACATCATTTCCTAAGTTATCTATAATCATAACGGTTTCATAAATTCCATTACATGGTATAGCTTCAAAATAAAAGACACCATTTAGATAAGCCAAAATAGAACCATTCTCATTATTAAAAGAAAATCTAAAACCTTGTCTAAACAAACCATGAAATGAAATGATGTTTCTAGCCATTTCTGGCGAATAGCAACAATTGTTCAAATCTAAAGATAAACCATTCCTAAGCACCAAAGAATACACTCCAATCTTGGTCACATGCGACGATCTTCTGTTCCCCATGATTAGATTTATTCTTCCATGCTCCACGTCTCTACTTTTTCTTAGTCCCTGCACATTAGAACAAATGTGGTAACCACAACCGGTATCAAGAACCCAAGAAATATCATGAGATGAATCGTTAGATTTAATTGTGTATATACCTGCGAAAGACGGCTTGATCTTTCCTTCCTTGATGGCTTGCAGGTACTCTGGGCAGCTTCTCTTCCAATGTCCTATCTTGTGGCAGTGGTGGCACTCTGCCTCCTTTGGGTTAGGGCAGGGCTTAGCAGGATCAACTTTGGTCCCACTAGAAGAGGCACCATCTCGGGGATTAACCTTGCAATGGTTCTTAGACGAAGCCCTCCTCTTCTTTCCCCTTCCTTGTCCAATAGCCAAAACAGGAGCAACGGGTGGATTGGGAGTTGGTGTAACAGACTTGTCCTTGAAGTTGCTTTCAGCGACCCTCAAGAGACCTTGGATCTTGCTTAGGGTGACCTCTTCTTTGTTCATGTGGTAGGTCATCCTAAATTGATTGTAACTTGGAGGCAAAGAGTGAAGCACCATGTCGATCGCCAAGTCTTCCCCAAAGTCAACATTCAACTTGCGAAGACGGTCGAAATACCTTTGCATCTTTTGCAGGTGCACGGTAAGAGACTCTCCATGACCCATTTTAGCGGAAATCATGTTAGTGAAAATGTCATAACGCTCTTGTCTCGCGTTTTGGTGGTATCTTTCCAACAAGTCTTGGTGCATCTCGTACGGGTACATGTCCTCATAGGACTTTTGGAATTCAGAGTTCATAGTGGCTATCATGATGCAATGTACGTTCGTTGCATCACACTCGTGAGTTTCAAAAGCGGTCATTTCAGCCGGAGTAGCGATTTCAGGGTTGATTTTCTCGAGCTTCTCATCGAGGACATACTCCTTGTCCTCATAGCGAGCAATAGTGCAAATGTATCTTATCCATTCGCTAAAGTTTGTCCCATCAAAAGTGACCTTTTGACAAAGGCTCATCAATGTGAATGAACTAGCAGCAACGTTGTTTGCGTTCGACATCTACAAATAGAAAGGACAAAGATAGATTAGAATATGAATCCCTAATTATCACCCAATAAGAAAATTAGGGATAGGATCTAACAACAATATTTACATATTAGAAAAGGGATGCCGTAATCTAACATGCAAACAATATGAAGGTAAGTGAATGACGATTCACTAATTCTCCACCATAAAAACATAACATTAAGTTCTAAATGTGTAGAGAATTCCTAGGTTTAGATGAGATTCATTGAAACTTTTTAATGGCATGTTTAAATCTCGATATGCCCCTCTTGTTTGTGATTGGGATACCGAGGATCACAAAGCGGGTGTGAATTACCATGCAAATTTACATGGTGCCTTCATTGTAACGATCACCTATTCGATGTGCCGGTAAACCAGACACGCTCCATCGAACTATGATAAACAATGAATCACCCTTTGCCACCTTTGATTAGAACCAATTAGTATGCCGGTAAACCACACACGCTCCACTAACTTCTTAGCAAGGGTTCAAAGTGTAATTTCATGGGATTGCATCAATTCACTTTTCCTAAAGTAACTAAGATTGGGAAATTTTTGAAAAACATGTAGTTACTTTGTATTTCATATTATACTTTTAATGAGAGATGAGGTTGCCCTATCCTACCCGTTCGGCTAACGACCCTCCACCGATCAAGCAAGCGGTGGGTGTGAGTGTACACCTATTAAGCGCCATTTTATAGGCAGCAACCTTATACCCACCTTATAGACCGACTTCGTGAACGAGGCCTACTAATGGTAAGACTAGGATTTTAGTTATACATATATATATATATATATATATATATATATATATATATATATATATACATATATATATATATATATATATATATATATATATATAAATCTTGTAATATTATATTAGTATAGGGTTGTATTTTAAACTTGTAAAATTCTAGGGTTTGAAATTTAAATTAAACTTTTAATCACAAAACATAAATTTCAAAACTTGAGGGCAAGTTTTAAACATTTAAAACATGGAGGATCAAATAACAAATAATCTTAATTAACAATTAATTCCATAAGTATCCATATTTGATTTATTTAATGATTTCTTGCAAAATAATTTACCAATTTAATCAAAATAATTAATTAATTATCACATAAGGAAATTAAATATTTTATTAATTGATAAATATCTTCAATTAGATCAAAATTATAGTCATATATATTAAAAAATCGGATTATGGTTGATCTAATATGATAAAGGCAAGTTTCCATAAGATAAATATCAAAAAATCCCGATTTTGGCTCTTCCTGACGCTCGGACTCGCCGAGTTCCCAACTGGACTCGCCGAGTCAGGCCAACTCGCTGAGTCCACCATGGGACTCGTCGAGTTCATGACACAGAACCACAAAATTCGAATTTTGCAAGCAAGAAACAAACAATCATGCATCAATTTAATAGAAACCAATCTAGGCTCTGATACCACTGATGGGTTTTGGCCATATGAACATTCCTATGTGCACATACAAACCCTAATGCTTGGATCTAGGTTTCTCTAATTAAACATGCATTGGATCCAAGAATTCTAATAGCTAATAGAGTATAAGAAGAATACAAAATCAGAGTTAGAAGCTTACCTTGAAACACTTGTTTGATCTTCTTGTTCTTGAAGCTTTAGAGTCACAAATGTCACTCCTCTAATGGCTTACAAACACCAACTAGCAAGAGGATGATTTGAGAGAGAGGAGAGGGAATAGAAATCAGCCAGGGTTTCTTTGCTTTAGCAGAGGTGTCGATTTCCCTTGCCCCAAGGGTCTATTTATACTTGTAAGGCTCCTAAGGTTTCACCCTTAAACCCTTGTTGGATAATCTTTACTTAAAGCAATCCAAATCCTTTCCAAGATAAGCTCTTGGACGATTTATGGCTTATCCCAAGCCCTAGAAATCGTCCAACCCTATCCATAAAGGATTTACAGCCCAAAGTGTAACTATCAAACAATTGACAGTTTATACCCTCTTATTTAATTAATCTCTTTAAGTCACCAAATTAATTCTAATTAATTTATGACTTATATTAATCAAATAACAATATTATCATTCCTTATATTATTCTCATAATATATTAATAATATTTATTCTCTCATAATAAATCATCATGTCAAGTTGCTATGGTGAAGGCAACCCAAAAGGACCATGCACAATCGGATCAAATACTTGCCTAATATAGTTGCAGCCTTAGACACTATTCCAATAGTAACAAGGTTTCCAAAAATATCAAGAACACTAAAATCCGAGTTATAACGAAGAAGTTATGACCAATCGAAAATCCGCGACAAAACCGGCAAAAGACTGTTTAGTGTAAAAACTGAATTTTTGATAAAACGCTTTCTAGCCTTAACAATCTAAATGAAAGTTATAGTTTATGTTAAACCGATAACTTTCATAAAAAGAACGCCAAAATCTGACTTCGTATGAGGAAGTTATGATTTTTCTAAGTTTCAGTATAACAGTGTGCAGCTAAAAACTCGAAATAAAGATCGAGTGGTTTTTAGCCGACACAACCTAAACGAGAATTGAAGGTCTCGTCATTAGTAGTACAACAGTAAAAAGACAAACAAAAACGGACGTCGTATGAAGAAGTTATGAATTTATAACGGATTCCCGTCCCGGTCTGTTTAAAATAATAATATTAAAAATAAATTCAAAGTTAGCCGACGAAGTTTAAACGAAAGTCGTAGAGTATAATTTTACCTACGCGTGCATATAAAGAACGTCAAAAACGGAGTTCGTATGCAAAAGTTATGAATTTTACAAGTTTTGGCAAAAAAAATATAGAAAAATAGCAAAAACCGGAAATTTTCGGATGAACAGTAATGCCACGTCACTCCTCGCATGCGAGGCCTCCACGTGTCGGCTGCTGAGTGGACCGATGTCTCGCGTGTCACCTCCTGATTCGACCAAGTCCGAGGTCCAGTAAGAACCGGACAGCCTCGCATGTGACACACCGGACACCACCCTCGCACGCTCCTCGCACGCCCTCGCACCCGCTCCTTCGCACGTGTCTTCTTTGCATTGGACCGAGGGTTAGACCAATCCGAGCCAGCCAGCAGCGAGCCTCCGGTCCGAAGAGTCCCCCTCGCCTCGCCATCTGTCAAACGCGTGTCACCCTCGCGCAGCTTCGGGTCCGAACCTTCGGGCAATATATAGCATGCGAGGGCTTCCGAAAATTTTCACTTTTTCACCCCAAAAATCATTCTCTTTCACATTCTCCACTCCCCTAAGCTCATATACAACCCCTAAAGCCCCGTTATCAAAACTCGAGCCCGAAGCAAGCCTTGAAGCCCCGAAATTCCCGAGAAGTAACCTCTCTCTTGTCAAAACTCTGCCCGATTTGAGCCGGTTTCTCGACAAATAAACTCCTTTTCGTGAAATGAAACTTTGTCCGAATTACCACCTATCAAGTGAGTTCATACCCCCGTATTTTCATAATTTCTACTGTTTTAAGGGGGGAAATACAAGTATAACACAACAACTTTGTGTTATAAATAAATGATTTCAAATCACGATAAAATGATTTTAAAGTATCAAAAATACTTCAAATATTGAACTCTTTTATAAACTTATATTTTTCCCTAATATACATATTTGTATATATAATTTAATATAAATAAGATTTAAAAGGCTTAGGACTAATAATTCATTCTAGGTCCTTTTCCTTGTTTGGATGTGGACTTATAGTACCGGTTATTTGTCCGAAGGTCGTTCAAATTTTACTTATATATAAAATTGTATATGTATATAAAAATAAAAGTTATTTCATCAGTTTAATCACCCTTTGTAACATGTTGAGCAAAGAATTACATGCAAAAATAGTTATTTACCAATTCATAAAGTACATATAAACTATAATAATTTATGATACATAGAGCAATAATTCATATGAATACACTGTTTTACATGCAACAAGGGTTTTAATTCAAAACAAATCAAGGGTTTACACTTATCAAATACATGTTTGGGATACTAAGTCAAGAACATACTGTCAATCATTTATTTCAGAATGATTGGGTTTTCATAACTAATATACGTGTAACGTTTATATGCTTTTTATGAGACATTCAATTCAGGTTGTTTAATTCATTTTAGACAACCAAAGTAAAGCCCTGACATTATAACCAGAATCTCCAGTCCGGGGATCGAAACAAGTTGTGTGTAGATCTATATCGGGATTGACAACCCCGCACTCAGGCTGCTAGCTACAGTCAGGCATACACGCCAATGAGTGGCAATTGTTATCAAACGTTTAAGCGCTATCAGGCGTTTGTTTCAGGCGTTGATGTCTTAGTATGGTTATAATAACTCATTAAAAAGATATTAACAACACGTTAGTGTATAAACAACTAAACGTAAGTACATCTTCAAAGTACCAGTTTACAAAATGCAAAGTACAATGGTATACTATAGTTTTCAATAACAGCTGGTGAAGCCAGGCACACTCTCAAATACATGTTTTACAAATACATTGGTTTACAAATAGGACGGTTTTATGGGAATAAAACTACTTTTCACATACCACAGAAAACATGGGATTTTCTAGAAGTGTTTTCATATTCAAAATACAAAGACACCCATTCAAAAATAAAGACTTATGTACTCACTCAACTTATTGTTGATAGTCTCTTTTCAAATTACTTGTATTATTAGGGAAATAATAACAGGTACTCCCTGAGCTTTTTGAGAAGATGGAGCCATTAAGAGTCTTATCTTCTTCTTTTGTATAACTATTTTGGTTTCAACATACAATGATTGAACACATGTAAATATTATACTTTTAAATACAATGGTTGTTTGTGCTTTGATTACTATGATACATGTGTTGTGATACTACAAATGAAGTCCTCCACCCCCGGACGTTTCCGCCGTCTGGTTTGGGGGTGTGACAGATTGGTACCAGAGCATTGTTTATAATGAACTCAGTATATAAATCCATAAAATATATACAAACTGTAAATACATTGGGGCTGAGAGCTCTGACTACAAGTATACTTTTAAGAATTCTAAGTATTTTTACAAGAAGTATACTAACCCTCATACCTACAAGTACATAGTCATAAGAACTTAAAAGTATTTGGATGTTGAACGTTACAGTTAAACCCGGGCAGTTATGTAATCATATCTAGAATTAATATAGCATGATCAACTATATTGATTTCAGACATGACCAACATGTGTTTGGGAGTGATAGTAGTGTTGTGACATGTCTAAAACTTACCAACTACAGAAGAAACTCTAAGAACAAAACATAAAATACTATAAGAATATTATAAACATCGATATGCTTTAGTTTTTTTTTCTGGCATTTCTCCTAACCTTATTCTCGTACAGACACAATGGCTGGACATCATCTACCAGGGGACCCTTATTTTCCAAATCATGGCAATCAAGGATGGATAGTGGAGGATCTAGAGGAGGATCCGGAGGAGGATCCAAAAGAAGACTCAAATGAAGAACCATTTGAGGACAGCGAATCAAGCGGTACAAATACAGAGCCACAAGTCTGCCACCCGGGGTTACGTCCCCCGAGGCAAGAGGAAGCAATACCCATACCCGAGTAGGGCCAATACATAAACCATTGGAGTCGACAAGACGGCCAACGCCCTCCCTACGGAATGGCATGGGGTTTTTATAACGTCTCGGAAGGAGGAACAGCCGACAGAGCTCTTCCAGTTATAGTGAACCGAATTGCCCGAGAATTCGATCAATCATGGATGTCAATCAATCGTATCCTAGAAGTGAATGCGGCTGCGCAGGCTAATGCTGCCGATATCCTTCGTCTTGACGAGATGCAAGATGATACCCAACACCATACTGAAGCCCTTCAAAGGCAACTTAATGCTACCGAATCAGAGATCAGAGGACTGAGGGAGCATCAAGCTGCCCAAGAAAGTCGCTGGAAATCGCAAGACGAAGCGGAACCCAGTAACCATCATAGCAACCGCCGCAAGTAGTGCTACACTACTTTCTAGTTTAATATACTGAATGTATAGACTACTTTCAGGAAATGTATAAATCAAGTATCAATAAAATAATAAGCACTTTACTTCAACAAGAGTTATTACAATTTACATAAACATTCCATTCCAAAGTTTTGGGATTTTGGATATGTTCCAGTGTTATTTTTCATACTTTTCAAATACGACCGCGGAAATTTTTATTTTCGGTTGGCCGGTTTGATGTCGATACTTTTGCAATATTGTGGTTTATTAAAGACCTACTTTAGGGTTAAGTATCCAAATTACATATACTTAATATACCAATACAATCGACATGTACTTTCATACTCTTTGAAAAATAACCATTTCATTTTAATCTATCCAGTTGCAAGTTGTACTTGCAATGGACATCCATTTTCAATTCTTTACAAGATTCTTGTTGAATTAAGTGTTTAAGTTCAGAGATATCAAATTCATATTCATTCTTAATATCTCACTATCTTTTTATTTATTGACTTTTATAGAAAAAGATGCCTCCTCGTAGGAATCCAAGACGTAACAATGAAACGGAAGCACCGACGCCACCTCCACCACCACCCCCTCAATTCGATGCTGCCATGTTCCAAGCGGCAGTCACGGCAGCTGTAGCCGCTGCCTTATCTTATATCAATACTACTGGTGCTAGTGGGTCGGGAGCTGGTCCATGTCCTTCTAACCTTGCCGAGGGTCATGAGCACTCGAGAGAGTGCACTTATAAAGACTTCTCAAATGCCAAACCCAAGACCTTTAATGGAACTGGAGGAGTGATGGTTTTAAGGCAGTGGATTGAGAAGATAGAAGCAGTCTTTGAAATTTGCTCCTGTCCAGAGGGTAGCAAAGTTAAATTTGCTGCCTTTACTTTCTTAGATAGGGCCCTAACATGGTGGAATGGCCATGTTAAGTCACTAACTTTGGTAGTGGCTATTACTATAAGCTGGGAGAACCTAAAAACCATGTTGATGCGGGAATACTGCCCGCGAGGGGAAATTCAGACACTGGAACAAGAACTCTGGGGTATTACTATGACCGGTGCCGACATAACGACTTACACGAATTGATTCTGTGACTTGGCGATTCTGTGTCCGGAGATGGTTGCTCCAGAGAGCAAAAAGATTGAAAGGTATATTTAGGGACTGTCGCCCCAGATACAAGCAAGTGTCATTGCATCTAAACCTATCACCTTTGACAGTGCCAAGGAACTGGCGCAGTCACTTATTGACCACGGAAACCGTCAAAACTCTATGGTTACTGCCCCAGAACAACCTAGGGAGAACAACAACAACAGCAAGAAGAAGGGTTGGAACAAAAGGAAAGGAAAATCTCCTCTGGAACCTTCAAAGAAGCAACAAATAGTGGCAGTCCATGCTACTACTGTGCCTGGTACCATACCTACCACTGCGCCTACTGTTGCCCCTAACTACCCAACACCAACTAAACCCTATGCCGGTAGCCTCCCTAAATGCAACAAGTGCAATTTTCACCACACCGAAAATTGCCCTGAAATGCAGTGTCGTAACTGTAACAGGAAAGGGCATACTGCCTGATTATGTAGAACACCGCCTCAACCCCTTAACCAAGTACCTGCCGCTGGAGTAAGTCGAGCATGCTACCAATGCGGTGATGTGGGGCATTTCAAGAAAGATTGTCCAAAAGCTGGAAATGCCGGTGGGGTTGGGAGAATTCTAGCACTAGGTCACGAAGAAGCGGTGGCTGACCCTGCAGTGGTCACGGGTACGTTTCTTCTCAACAATACTTATGCATGCATTCTTTTTGATTGTGGTGCTGAGAGGAGCTTCGTGAGCCATAACTTTAAACATCTACTAAATCAAAACTCCCAACCACTAAATGAAACCTTCACAGTAGAAATGGCTAACGGGAAATCCAAATCCACCAATGATATATACATAGGATGTACCCTTACCTTAAATGACTTGTCTTTCCCAATAGACCTTATGCTGGTCTCAATCAAAAGTTTTGACATCATAATAGGTATGGATTGGTTGTGCCCCAACCATGCCGACATCCTATGCTATGAAAGAGCTATTCGTTTGAACTTGCCAACTAACGAAACTCTTATTATCTATGGCGACAAACCCGGAACGAACCTTCAGATCATTTCATGCATCAAGGCACATAAATACCTTCACAAGGAGTATTGTGCATTCCTAGCTCATGTGGTAGACAAAAAGCAAGAAGTGAAAGACATCGCAAGCATTCCAGAGGTCTGAAACTTTCCCGATGTATTTCCCGATGATCTTCCAGGGGTGCCTCCCGAACAACAAGTCGAATTCCGAATCGACTTAATCCCTGGAGCTACCCCCGTAGCCAAATCCCCCTATCGTCTTGCACCTTCTGAAATGCAGGAATTATCTAGCCAATTTAACGAACTCCTAAGCAAAGGTTTCATAAGACCAAGCTTCTTACCTTGGGGAGCACCGGTTTTGTTTGTAAAGAAGAAGGATGGATCATTCCGCATGTGTATAGACTACCGCGAGCTGAATAAACTTACCATCAAGAATCGATACCCTCTGCCTCGCATTGATGACCTGTTCGACCAACTTCAAGGGGCGAACTACTTCTCGAAGATAGACTTATGATCCGGGTATCACCAGTTACGAATTTTGGAGGAAGACGTTCCCAAAACCGTGTTCAAAACTCGTTATGGTCATTACGAGTTTATAGTGATGCCATTCGGATTGACGAATGCACCTGCAGTGTTCATGGACCTAATGAACTGAGTGTGTCGTCCATTCTTGGACAAATTCGTTATAGTCTTCATTGATGATATCCTTATCTACTCAAAGAGCAAAGAGGAACATGGCCAACATCTTCGTCAAATATTACAAACACTTAGATCGGAGAAGCTCTATGCGAAGTTTTCAAAGTGTGAATTTTGGATCAGGAAGGTAGATTTCCTAGGTCATGTGGTCAGTTCAGAAGGAATACATGTCGACCCTTCAAAAAAAAAGGCAATTGAAAACTGGTCGGCACCCAAAACACCTACAGAAATCCGTCAATTCTTAGGTCTGGCTGGCTATTATCGTAGATTCATTCAAAATTTCTCTCGAATAGTGTAACACCGTAAATTTCAGAACAATTTTTCGCATTTTATAAAAAACATAATTCATTTATTATCCATAAAACATCATTGTTTGAAACTCAAATTCATAGTATATAACAATCCCAGGATCTCATAACATAAAAATCCCGTGTGTGTACTGATCAGGCCGGCGCCTTCCCGCGATCCTCACTAGTACCTGAAACAAATAACACCAAACACTGTAAGCACAAAGCTTAATGAGTTCCCCAAAATACCACATATAACACATATTAGCCACTCGAGGCTACAACTCTGTGGGTCCGTGCACCCAAACTCTATGAACCCTTAGGTTCTAAATCTGTAAACATGCACATCATAAATCACATAGAATAATGCAGTGCAACACATAACACATATATAGCATACAAACACTGTATCACATAACTCTAGTTACTTACTCAAGGTAAAGTATAGTGAGAAGACTCACCTCGCGTATCTCGGTAACTCGTAAATCCCTGAAATCACTAGTGCTCGATCTCCCAAGCAATAGTCCTCATATAACACAAATACATCTCTAATTAACACTTTCCCAACTAGGGTTGACTAACCCTATCAAGTCAACACCGGTCAACTTTGGTCAATGGTCAACGGTCAACCCATCTCGCCGAGTCTGGCGTGGACTCGCCGAGTCCCTATGGCGACTCGATTCTTCTGAATCCCTTCCGACTCACCGAGTCACTCACCCAACTCGGTTACTCAACCCCTGGTTCGAAAACACGGAACAACCCGCTCCAACTCGTCGAGTCTGCCAATGGACTCGACGAGTGCATTCCATGCACAACCCCAAACGACCTTCTGAGGTCAGATCTGTTCCACTAACTCATAGATCCATTCCTTCCAAGCTTATTTATCACGTAAAGTTTATGTCTTGGCGCTCATATCACACCTCTTGACTCATAAATGGTGTTTTAACCTCAAACACAATGATCCCAAACCAAAACCTCCATAGACTCATATAAAGCTTGGACAAAGAGGCACTCTGGACCTCCATGGGTCCAAATCCAGAACCTAACTCGCTTAAGGGACCATGGGAGCACTAGATCTAGTCACAAAAGGGCTCAATAAGCCCTAAATCAACATGAACATCACCTCAACAGAAAATAGTTCGAAAATAGTACCTCAAACATGATGTTCTGGACCTCAGATCTTCAGGAAGTTAACCCTCTTGCTTCCTGTTGGCTATAGCTTCCTTTCCCTTGCTAGACAACACCTCCAAGGTCGACAATGGCTCCTTCTCTCACTCCAAACGCTCAAGCTCACTAGGGTTTCGCTCTGGGGGCTGGTGAGCACAAATGACGGCCATAAGGCCCTTTAAATAGGCCCCAACCCGAGAAATTAGGGTTTCATTAAACAGCGCGGACTCGCCGAGTCCACTAATGCGACTCGTCGAGTCCGGTCATTAATCCGGGTGAGAAATCGCGTCTCTACTCGGTGAGTCTACGCACCAACTCGCCGAGTTCTTCCACAAAACTCAAAATAAAATGAATAAATATAATACCTGAAATTCCGGATGTTACAATTCTCCCCCACTTGAATCTGACTTCGCCCTCGAAGTCTCATCCCTGAAATAGCTCCGGATGCTGCTCCCGCATCTCACGCTCTGGCTCCCAGGTCAACTCGGATCCTTTCTGATGTTGCCACTGAACCTGTACCAGAGGCACCTCCTTGTTCCTCATAACCTTGATCTTCCGATCCACAATCGCAACTGGTCTCTCCGCGTAGTTCAAGCTCGCATCCACCTAAATGTCCTCTAGCGGCACTACCGCTGATTTTTCGGCTATACACTTCCTCAACTGAGACACGTGGAAGGTATTTTGAATCCGCTCCAACTCCGCAGGTAGCGCCAAGCGATACGCTACCCTGCCTACCCTCGCAATCACTCTAAACGACCCAATATACCGGGGCCCTAGCTTGCCCCTCTTCCTGAATTGAATCACTCCTTTCCAAGGAGATACCTTTAGGAGAACATAATCACCGACCTGGAACTCGAGCTCGGATCGTCGTCTATCCGCATAACTCTTCTGGCGGCTCCGAGTGGTCAACAATCTCTGCCTGACCCGCTGTATCTGCTCTGTCGTCTGAAGCACAATCTCTGTGCTACCCATCACTCGTTGCCCTACCTCTCCCCAACAAATGGGAGTCCGACACCTCTTCCCATACAACAGCTCAAAAAGCGGCATACCAATGCTCGAATGATGGTTGTTATTGTAGGAGAACTCTGCTAAGGGCAAATACGTGTCCCAACTTCCGCCAAAATCCAACACGCATGCTCGGAGCATGTCCTGGAGCGTCTGAATCGTCCGCTCGCTCTGACCGTCAGTCTGTGGGTGGTATGCGGTACTAAAATGCAGCCTCGTACCCAACTCCTCATGGAATTTCTTCCAAAATCTGGAAGTGAAACACACATCTCGATCTGACACAATCGAGATCGGCACCCCATGCCGCGATACCACCTCTCTCACATATACCTCTGCTAACTTTTCCGCAGAAGAACTCTCACTAATGGTGAGAAAGTGAGCGCTCTTTGTCAAACGGTCTACTATCACCCAAATCGCATCGACACCCCTCGCCGTTCTAGGCAATTTGGTGATAAAATCCATGGATATCTGCTCCCATTTCCATTTTGGGACTTCCAGTGGTTGCAACTTAACATGCAGTCTCTGATGTTTGGCCTTAACCCTATGACAGGTTAGGCACCTCTCAACAAACCACGCTACATCTCTCTTCATACAGGGCCACCAATACTCCCTTTTAAGATCCAGAAACATCTTAGTGGCCCCGGGATGGATCGAGAATCTTGATCTATGTGCCTCCTCCATCAAGATGGTACACGTTCCTCCAACAAACGGTACCCAAATCCGACCCTGGAAGGTCATAAGCCCTCTGCTATCGGTTACGAACTCTGATACCTGACCGATAACTCGTTCTCTCTTACGGTTCTCTGGTCTCACTGCCTCATCCTGAGCCCCTCTGATGGTGTCCAACACCGGAGTCATCACCGCCAATCTCATACAAATATCCTGAATCGGGGCGTTCTCTGCCCTACGACTCAGGGCATCGGCTACCACATTAGCCTTGCCCGGGTGGTAAAGGATCTCACAATCATAATCCTTTACTACATCCAACCATCTTCTCTGACGCATGTTCAGGTTTGGCTGATCCATCAAATACTTTAAACTCTTGTGGTCCGTGTATATCGTACACCGAACCCCATACATGTAATGGCGCCAAATCTTGAGGGCGAACACTACAGCCCCCAACTCTAGATCGTGGGTGGGATACCTTGCCTCGTGAGGCTTCAGCTGCCTCGATGCGTACGCGATCACATGCCCCCTCTGCATCAACACCGCGCCCAACCCAGATATCGATGCGTCACAATACACCACGAAGTCCTCCATTCCCTCTGGAAGAGCCAACACCGAGGCTTCGCACAATCTCTGGCGAAGAGTCTCAAATGAGGCCTGCTGCTCTGGGCCCCATCTGAACACCACACCCTTCCGGGTCAACCTGGTGAGAGGAACAACAATCTTGGAGAAATCCCTGATGAACCTCCGATAATAGCCGACCAACCCTAGAAAACTCCTGATCTTGGAAGGAGATTTCGGCACCTCACAACTCAACACCGCCTCGATCTTGGCCGGATCGACCAAAATCCCCTTTTGGTTAACGAGGTGACCAAGGAATTGCACCTCTCGTAACCAAAAATCGCACTTGGAGAATTTGGCATAAAGCCTCTCCGATCTCAGCACACTGAGGATTTCTCGCAAATGCTCCTCATGCTGCTCCCTGGATCTCGAATATACCAAAATGTCGTCAATGAACACAATCACTGATCGATCCAACATCGGTCTGCATACCCTGTTCATGAGATCCATGAATGCTGCAGGTGCATTGGTGAGCCCGAATGGCATCACCACGAACTCGTAATGCCCATAACGAGTCCTGAACGCAGTCTTCTGGATATCCTCCTCGCGCACCCTCATCTGATGATATCTAGATCTCAGGTCAATCTTGGAAAACCAAGATGCTCCCTGCAGCTGATCGAACAAATCATCGATCCTCGGCAAAGGATAACGGTTCTTGACCGTTAACTTGTTCATCTCTCGATAATCTATGCACATTCGGTGCGAACCATCCTTTTTCTTCACAAAAAGGATCGGTGCTCCCCACGGCGAGCTACTCGGCCGAATAAACCCCTTCCCCAGCAGCTCCTGAAGCTGCGAGGATAACTCCTGCATCTCTGGAGGTGCAAGGTGATAGGGCGCCTTGGCAATAGGAGCTGCCCCCGGAATCAAATCAATGCGAAACTTAACCTGCCTCTCGGGAGGCACACCCGGTAACTCCTGGGGGAAGACATCCGGGAATTCCCGCACTATCGGAACCTCCTCAACCGTACTCGGTCTCTCTGCACCAACTCTCGTATCCACCACATATGCTACAAAACCATTACAGCCCTGCTGTAGGCTCTGCCTCGCTCTAGCAGCCGAACAAAACGTTGAATCGGGAGGGGTACCCTCGCCGTACACCGTAAGAAATCCCCCACTTGGGTCTCGAATAGTCACCAACTGTCGCTTGCAATCGATAACGGCTCCAAATCTGTTCAACCAGTCCATGCCTACGATGACACAGACGTCCCCCATCGCAATCAGGACCAAATCAATAGGAAACTCTACATCGAAGATCTCAAGTACACACCCTCGAATCACCTCCGAGGCATACACTGCTCTCTCATCGGCGATGGAGACTCTCAGGGGTCGACTCAACGCCTCCCGACTAATACTGATGTGCTGACTAAAACCAACGATACAAAAGATCGACTCACACCCGAGTCAAATAACACCAAAGCAGGTACAAAACTCACAAGAAAAGTACCTACGTATAACGTAAAATAAGCACAAAATCTCAAACATTAAAATAAATACATGAAAGAATACATACCAGCCACGACATCGGGCACTACGTGGACCTCCTCCGCAGTCAACTGGAAGGCTCTCCCCCGAGCCTTCGGCGTCTCAGTTTTCACCAGCCGACTATCAGTAACTCTAACAACAGCAGGGACAGACCCCAGAGAAGCTCCCTGTGCTGACCCCCGCAGCAACGGACACTCGGCCTTCCGGTGTCCGATCTGGTTGCAGTGGAAACACACTACAAACCCCTTAGGGCAGTCCTTGGCCATATACCCCTCCTTGCCACACTTGTAGCAAGTGTTGGATAAGGTGTCTAAGTCCATAACTATTTCTGGTATGTACTTGACCCGACCCGGCATGGTCCATTTGGGTTGCATGGCACCATGCAATTGGATAAACTAAATGAGAGAAATAACGCTTGGAGATTATTAATATATTATAAGTTCTAATATATTAATAATATTATTTGATTAGTTTGATCAAGAATTAATTTAGAATTAATTAAGTGATCAAAAGATAACTAATTAAATATATGGGTTGATTAAGTAAATCATCCATATCTTGTATAGTGGGCTAAAAGGCTCCATGGATCATCAAGTTGGGTTCCACCCATAGGATGCTCCATGGATGCTCCATGGGAGTTACAAACCCATGGGTCATGGAAATGAAGAGTCATGACACATTAGGGTTTAACCCTAGATGTGTCAACACTATATAAGAAAGATAATCTCCACCAAAATCGGTTGACACAAAGAAATAGAGGGCTTGGCCGATTTGAAGAAGTGAGTATACTCTCATAAGTTCTTCCAAGAGCATTTGGTGTTGTGTGAAGCATTTGAGGCATCACCACTTGAGGTGCTAGGCTCACAAGGTTTCAAGGAACACAAGCAACAACAAGGTAAGTTATTCTATCTATACTTTATGTTGAAATTGTTCCCCATGTATGCTAGATAGGATATAACCTTGGAATTCAACTTTGCATGACAAATTAGACAAACATAGATCCAAGGTTATTAGGGTTGCATGTACACTTAGGAAGTGTTAGAATGCTCAAAACCCATCAGTGGTATCAAAGCCTAGGCTTGTTTGTTCTTATTTGTTCTTAAAAGTTGAAAACAGAATCGAAAATTTGCTGTCTGCGATCGGACTCGTCGAGTCCATAGGGGGGACTCGCCGAGTCCATGTGTATCTTCAACCAACTCGGCGAGTCATGTTCATGCACTCGGCGAGTAGGGTCGAATGAGTGCAGAATTTCGATTCAGTTGCTGGAAAATGATTAGAAACATTACCCTAAACTGTTTTAGTAAATATAAACTTGTTTTTGGTGGTGTAATGTTTTACTAATTCATTTACAACAACTAGTTATCAAAATTACAAAGTTTTATGTAATTTTTGATTATGTTAATATTCATGTTCTTGTTCTTATGATGTTTTAGATGATCATAGGAATTATTTGTAACCTATTTGGTAGTTTAATTCTTGATCATAATGTGTTTTAATGGAGTCCATAACTTATCCTTAAGTTATGGAAAACCAAGAGTCACTTGAGTTAAAAAAAAAACCATTAAGAAAACACAAGAGTTATAAAAATGAAGAGTCTTCATTTTATGACTCTATTAAACACATAAGTTACAAGAAATGAAAAGTTTTGAAAGTTACAAAACTTGCCCTCAAGTTTTGGAACAAGTAAAGTTAAGTTAAAACTTTAGTTCCAACCCTTAGAATTTTAAAAGTTAAAATTCAACCCTTATACTTATATTATGATGATTTAAATTATATATATATGTATAAGAACAAGTCGTCTTACCGCTAGTACGCCTCATTCACGAAGCCGGTCTATAAGGTGGGTATAAGGTTGTTGCCTATAAAATGGTGACTTAATGGGTGTATATTCTCACCCACCGCTTGCTTGACTGGTGGAGGGTCGTTAGCCGAACGGGTAAGACAAGGACTTATAAATTCTCATTCAAAGTATGATGAATATATAAAGTAACTAAATGTTTATTAAATTCCCAATCTTAGTTACTTTAGGAAAAATGTGAATAAGGTGCTAATCCATGAAATTACACTTTACACTTTGTCTGAGTCGTTGGTGGAGCGTGTGTGGTTAACCGGCACACTAACTTGGACTTAACAAGGTAGGTAAAGGGTGACTTAAGAGTTTATTATAGTATCGGTGGAGCGTGTGTGGTTTACCGGCACATCGATTGAGTGATAAACTTTTAAGGGTACCAAGTGATTTGCATGGTTACTTCACACCTCGTTTTGTGATCCTCGGCATCCCAGTCACAAAACCTGGAGGGCACTCCCGAGATCGAAACATGCCTTTGAAAAGTTCATTGGATCTCAAAGAATCTAGGAATTTCTAAAACCAATAAAAAACTAAATATTTATTATTTCGGTTTTCGTGGTGGAAATTGGTGAATCGTCATTCACCTACCTTTCAAATATGGTATAGCTTAGATTACGGCATACCTCTTCTAAGTTATATTATATTGTGATTGGGTCCTAGCCTTAATATTACATTTGGGTGTTTTATTAAGGACTCTCTTAAATCTAAACTAAACTTGTTCTTCTTTTCAGATGTCTTCATCTAATGCTTCTGGCTCAAATCCTAATGGCTCCTTTACTCTTATGAGTCTATGTGGGAAAGTCACCTTTGATGGATCCAACTTCAATAAGTGGATCAGAAACATCAGGATGATTACTCGCTACGAGGACAAAGAATATGTCCTTGACAAGGAGCTTAAGGAAATTGACGAGTCCACTGCAACTCCCCAGGAGATCGCTGACTTTCATACTCATGAAAGAGATGCAACCAAGGTGGCTTGCATCATGTTAGCCACCATGACAGCTGAACTCCAAAAGTCTTACGAAGACTTCTACCCTTATGAAATGCACCAAGACTTGATGGAAAGATACCATCAAAGTGCACGACAAGAGAGGTACGAAGTCATCTGCTCCATGATAACAACCATGATGAAGGACGGAGAGTCCGTCACGAGCCACATGCAGAAAATGCAAAGGTATGTGGATCGGTTGCTGAAGCTCAATGTGAACTTCCCTGAGGAGCTTGCAATAGATATCATTTTGCACTCCTTACCATCGTGCTATGATCAATTCCGCATGACATATCACATGAACAAGGAAGAGGTCACCCTCAGCAAACTTCAGGTACTTCTCAAGACCGCAGAAACAGGTCTTAAGGGGAAGTCGGTTGCTATCACTCCTACTCCAGAAACAACTCCGGTCTTGGCAATCGGGCAGAGTCGAGGGAGGAAGAGAAAGAGATCTTCAAAGGGTACCAAGGCTCGGACCCTTGATGGCTCTTCTTCAAGTGGAACCAAGAAAGGTTTTATTACTCCTTCTTCTGACCCAAAAGAGGCTGAATGCTTCTATTGCCACGAAAAAGCTCATTGGAAGCGGAACTGCCCAAAGTACCAGCAAGATGTAAAGGATGGGAAAGTCAAACCCAACCATGCAGGTATTTACACTATCATTTCTAATAACTCACCCCATTCGAAATCTTGGGTCCTTGATACAGGTTGCGGAATTCATATTTGCTGTGACTTGCAGGGACTAGGAAGAAGTGAGAATGTGGAGCAAGGAAGAATAAACTTAATCATGGGGAATAGGAAAGTTACACCTGTCACCAAGATTGGAGTTTATACTTTATCGCTAAGTAGTGGGTTAAATTTAGATTTGAATAAATGTTGTTATTCGCCAGAAATGGCAAGAAATATTATTTCCTTTCATGCATTGTACAAACAAGGTTTCACCTTTTCGTTTGATAATGAAGTTGGTTCGATTAATGCTTTCTTTAATAATGTACTTTATTTTAAAGCATTACCTTGTGATGGTGTGTATGAAGCTGTATCTATTATAGATAACTTAGGAAATAATGTTTTGTGTATTGATTCTAATAATAATAACTTGGATAAAGCATCGTTATGGCATTGTCGTCTTGGACATATAAGCAAGAAACGCATAGGCCAACTCCAAAAAGATGGAGTCTTGGAGTCGTTTGACCTAAAGTCAAATGATAGTTGCGAATCATGCTTACTTGGAAAAATGACAAAGTCACCCTTCACAGGCTCATGTGAAAGGGGTGAAGGTTTGTTGGACCTTATACACACGGATGTGTGTGGACCATTCAAACATGCCACAAGGGATGCTAATCGTTATTATTTGACTTTTACCGATGATTACAGTAGATATGGATATGTCTACTTAATCAAGCATAAGTCAGAGACTTTCTAGAAGTTTAAGGAATTTAAACAGGAAGTCGAGAATCAATTGGGCAGGAACATTAAGATGCTTCGATCCGATCGAGGTGGTGAGTATCTTAGTTCAGAGTTCCTCGACTATCTAAAGGAATGTGGGATTGTCTCACAATTGACACCTCCCAGGACACCGCAGTTGAATGGTGTAGCTGAGAGGCGTAATCGAACCTTGTTGGACATGGTTCGTTCCATGATGAGTCGAGCTTCCCTACCAATCTCATTCTGGGGGTATGCCTTAGAGACTGCCGCCCATATCCTCAATCTAGTCCCTACAAAGAAAGTTGCCAAAACTCCTCACGAGGTGTGGACTGGTAAAGTACCTAAACTAGACCACATCAAGATTTGGGGCTGCGAGGCTTTCGTGAGACGCGAGACTCATGATAAGCTCGAACCCCGAAGCGAGAGGTGTATTTTCATCGGCTACCCACAACAATCCTTTGGTTACCTCTTCTACAGACCCAGTGACAATGTGGTCTTTGTAGCAAGAAGAGGAGTCTTTCGAGAAAGAGAGTTTATAAGCCAAGGAGACAGTGGGAGGCAAGTTGATCTTGAAGAAATTCAAGAGTCAAGTGGTGAAGGAACTTCAAACTCTAGCCCTCAACTTGAGGAGGAAACTCCTGTTGAGCCAATTGACGAATCTGTACCTCTGAGGCGTTCCACGAGAGTTAGGAGTGCACCTGAGCATTACTATGGATTCCATATTACGGCAGAAGGTGAGACACTTATTAGTGATGAGACACTAGTAAGTCAAGATGACCCTAACAGCTACGAGGAAGCCATGGCAGGCCCCGAGTCTGCTAAATGGAAAGAGGCTATGGATAGCGAGATACAATCCATGTATGACAATCAAGTTTGGAACCTGGTTGAAAATGTACCAGGTCGAAAGACTGTAGGGTGCAAATGGGTCTTCAAGAAGAAGACCGACATGGATGGTAAAGTACACACTTATAAGGCTAGACTGGTTGCAAAGGGCTTCTCTCAAATTCCTGGAGTGGACTATGATGAGACCTTTTCTCCAGTAGCCAAGATTAAGTCTATTCGGGTTCTGTTAGCCATAGCCGCATTTCATGACTATGAAATTTGGCAAATGGATGTCAAAACCGCCTTCCTTAATGGAAAGTTGGCTGAAGATGTTTACATGAGTCAGCCAGAAGGTTTTGTCAGTAACGAGTACCCTAATAGAGTGTGTAAGCTTGAGAAATCCATTTATGGATTAAAGCAAGCACCTCGCAGATGGAATCTTTGCTTTGATGAAAAGGTCAAGGAATTTTGCTTTTCTAGGAGTGAAGATGAATCTTGTGTATATGTCAAGGCTAGTGGGAGTATAGTTAGCTTTGTGGTATTGTATGTGGATGACATACTACTCATAGGAAACGACATTCCAACCTTGCAGGAAGTAAAGTCCTGGCTTGGAAAGTGTTTCGCTATGAAGGACCTTGGTGAAGCTGCCTATATTTTGGGGATAAGAATCTTGAGAGATCGGAGTAAAAGACTAATTGGACTTAGTCAAAGTACCTACTTGGAGAAGATTCTGAAGAGATTCAGAATGCAAAACTCCAAGAAAGGAGAGTTGCCCATCCAGAGTAGTGCCAAGCTGAGTAAGACACAAAGCCCTAGCACTGAGGCTGAGATAGCAGAAATGAGTCGATTACCTTATGCTTCGGCTGTAGGTTCGATCATGTATGCTATGACGTGTACTCAACCTGATGTAGCCTTTGCCTTGAGCATGGTTAGCAGGTTTCAGGGGAACCCTGGCAAGGCACACTGGATTGCGGTAAAGAATATTCTCAAGTACCTACGAAGGACTAAGGACTGGGTCCTTACCCTCGGTGGGAGTGATGACTTGAGGGTTGTAGGGTATAGTGATGCTAGCTTCCAGACTGATAGGGATAACTTCCGCTCTCAGTCGGGCTGGGTCTTTACCCTAAATGGAGGAGCAATTTCTTGGAAGAGTTCCAAGCAAGAGACAGTGGCAGATTCTACTTGTGAATCAGAGTATATTGCAGCTAGCGAAGCGGCAAAGGAGGCATTATGGCTGAGGAACTTCATTGGAGACCTTGGAGTTGTACCAGCTATTAAAGAGCCGATGGAAATTTTCTGTGATAGTGAAAGTGCTGTTGCCTTAGCCAAGGAACCAAGGGATCACGGGAGATCCAGACACATCGACAGAAAATACCATTTCATCAGACATCGGATCGAAGAAGGACTCCTCGTGGCAAAGAGGGTATCATCGGATGAGAACCCGGCAGATCCCCTCACGAAGGGACTGACTCGGGTTAAGCATCTCCAGCATGCTCGGAGCATAGGGCTGAAGGATGATATTAGATTTAGTAGTTAGATAATCTTGAAATTTGTAAAGTGTAATTGACATTTGATGATGAATAAAAGTGTTTTATTTATGAGTAAAGTGTTGCTATCTCTTGTCGATCGTTTACTATATTTCTTTTGCATGTTTTGACTTCCAGAATAATTTTGTTTGGTTTAACATATTATTCAAACCTCCACAGTCGGTCATATGTCGGAAGTAGGTATGAATCAAGACTGTCATGTTTGGTTGTAGAGGTCTGGGACAAGGCTACAACAATCATGAGTGCTCATAAGTTCTGAGCATTGGACTCAACCCACGCTCACTGGAATCACTTCATGGAATTCTATCTCGAGTGATCGTGAGACGGTAATATCATATAAGTCTTTAAACCTAGAGATATGATTTGTTACTTACGAGTTGGTTATGCATTGATTGTACGAAAAACGCATTGGTAACTCGATGTTATAAAACGTGCTCTCATGTGTAATTCAATGAGTAGTAGAACAAACATATGAGTCGAAGTTTATCTGTTCCTTCTTGGATTAGAAGCTGATATCTGGGCCCCTCGATGATTTTGTTTTGACCTATGTACCGGGCCCGGTCAGAACTAGATTGATGTGTTCAATAAAGTTCTTTGTCAAACAAATCGGAAATCGGGAAACAAATGTTGGACAATAAGTAAGACATTGTTCCATGTATTTGTCCGACTGATATCTAGAACAGAGGATTATATGATCACTTATCTTAAATGGCGTACCATCATCTTCTCAAGTTTCGAGAAAACTTGTAAAGAGCTACGATTGCCGATCGGTTCCTGAAGTCATACTTGCAGTAATAGTTACTAGACTTATCCAAGTGGGAGACTGTTGGATAAGGTGTCTAAGTCCATAACTATTTCTGGTATGTACTTGACCCGACCCGGCATGGTCCATTTGGGTTGCATGGCACCATGCAATTGGATAAACTAAATGAGAGAAATAACGCTTGGAGATTATTAATATATTATAAGTTCTAATATATTAATAATATTATTTGATTAGTTTGATCAAGAATTAATTTAGAATTAATTAAGTGATCAAAAGATAACTAATTAAATATATGGGTTGATTAAGTAAATCATCCATATCTTGTATAGTGGGCTAAAAGGCTCCATGGATCATCAAGTTGGGTTCCACCCATAGGATGCTCCATGGATGCTCCATGGGAGTTACAAACCCATGGGTCATGGAAATGAAGAGTCATGACACATTAGGGTTTAACCCTAGATGTGTCAACACTATATAAGAAAGATAATCTCCACCAAAATCGGTTGACACAAAGAAATAGAGGGCTTGGCCGATTTGAAGAAGTGAGTATACTCTCATAAGTTCTTCCAAGAGCATTTGGTGTTGTGTGAAGCATTTGAGGCATCACCACTTGAGGTGCTAGGCTCACAAGGTTTCAAGGAACACAAGCAACAACAAGGTAAGTTATTCTATCTATACTTTATGTTGAAATTGTTCCCCATGTATGCTAGATAGGATATAACCTTGGAATTCAACTTTGCATGACAAATTAGACAAACATAGATCCAAGGTTATTAGGGTTGCATGTACACTTAGGAAGTGTTAGAATGCTCAAAACCCATCAGCAAGATCCAGCTCTACAAACTCCATCATGACCCTTGCTGCACTTTCAACAAGTGCGGCCCTTCTAGCTCCCTGCTTTGGGATCAGCGGGCTTGACCCTCTTGGCTGCCGGCTGGGACTGTGCCGGTCGCCGATCCCTCTCCCGAGACTCCGCCTCCTCCCTAGCCTGAGTCTCTAGCTCGATCTTCCTCTTCCGGGCATTTGCCTGAAGCTCAACAAATGTCCGGTACGAGGAGTTCGCCATGAACTCCCGAATATCTCTCCTCAAAATACTCAAATAACGGCTCATACGTGCCTGCTCAGTAGACACGTGCTCAGGGCAGAACATCGCCCTCACATGAAACATCCTGGTAATAACCGTCACAGACTCCGTACCCTGCTTGAGGGTCAAAAACTCCTGTGCCAATCGATCCCGTTCCACCGAGGGAATGTACTCATCCCGAAACATGCTGGTGAACCTCTCCCAGGTCACCGCAGCAAGCTTTGCTGGAGAATAGTGTGCTGTCGCGAACTTCCACCAGTCCTTCGCCCCGAGGCGAATCTGGTTCAACGCAAACCAAACCCTCAAGTGCTCCGGGCACGAGCACGTATAGAAACACCCCTCAATGTCATATACCCATCTCATCGTTGTAATTGGATCCTACGTCCCATCAAACTCTGGTGGTTTCGTGTTGCTGAACTCCCTGAACAACAACGAGTCACCCTTCTGCGGCCTAGCAGCAACGACGGTTGCGGTGGCCGCTGCAACAGCAGCCTCAGAAAGAGCGGCATAACGCTCGTCAAAAGTCTCAATCAACGTGGTATTAATAGACCTGAACATCTCTGGTATCTCTGCACTGATGGCCGCAGCCACTTCCTCATGGATGATCCGGCGGATCTCCTCATCACTAGTCCCGCTGCTCTCTGGCATATGACGTGTCCTCACCATGATCTACCTCTGAAATACAACATACGATACATTAGAATTTCACTCGAGTATACTCGCACTCGATAACTCAACCCTCCTTGATCCTTGGCATCCCGAAGAATCTTACTTGAACTGTACACCACTCCGGTGTTTTCAGTAGTACGGGCCCAATACTACCGTCCACATCGTATCAGTATACACCCCAAGTCCTCCTCTTCGGATCCCAAATCCCAAGTACTCTATTATGCATAATCCACTCTCTAACAGATCTCTCATAAGCTCCTCGCTGCTACTTACTCACTCTCAAGCATCTCATAGCAACTCACCTCTCCCTAGGCTAAGGTATCACAAATCAGGCCACTCTAGTCCTATTAGGAGTACCTAGCCCACTCTAGCACGAGAATACATCATATCAATATCATAAACATATAACATAAAGGTATCTTGGGAAATCACCGTTCGGGCGCTGACTGATCGTACACACGACTCTGCTCTGCGTTTTCAAAAAATCTTTTACTTTTTGAAAATATTTCTCAAATCCCCAGTTTGAGTTCAAATACGCCCGAAGGTGTATTCGAATCCCTCAAACCAAGGCTCTGATACCAACTTGTAACAGCGTAAATTTCAAAACAATTTTTTGCATTTTATAAAAAACATAATTCATTTATTATCCATAAAACATCATTGTTTGAAACTCAAATTCATAGTATATAACAATCCCAAGACCTCGTAACATAAAAATCCCGTGTGTGTACTGATCAGGTCGGCGCCTTCCCGCGATCCTCACTAGTACCTGAAACAAATAACACCAAACACTGTAAGCACAAAGCTTAATGAGTTCCCCAAAATACCACATATAACACATATTAGCCACTCGAGGCTACAACTCTGTGGGTTCGTGCACCCAAACTCTGTGAACCCTTAGGTTCTAAATCTGTAAACATGCACATCATAAATCACATAGAATAATGTAGTGCAACACATAACACATATATAGCATACAAACACTGTATCACATAACTCTAGTTACTTACTCAAGGTAAAGTATAGTGAGAAGACTCACCTCGCGTATCTCGGTAACTCGTAAATCCCTGAAATCACTAGTGCTCGATCTCGCAAGCTATAGTCCTCATATAACACAAATACATCTCTAATTAACACTTTCCCAACTAGGGTTGACTAACCCTATCAAGTCAACACCGGTCAACTTTGGTCAATGGTCAACGGTCAACCCATCTCGCCGAGTCTGGCGTGGACTCGCCGAGTCCCTACGGCGACCCGATTCTTCTGAATCCCTTCTGACTCACCGAGTCACTCACCCAACTCGGTTACTCAACCCCTGGTTCGAAAACACGGAACAACCCGCTCCAACTCGTCGAGTCTGCCAATGGACTCGACGAGTGCATTCCATGCACAACCCAAACGACCTTCTGAGGTCAGATCTGTTCCACTAACTCATAGATTCAGTCCTTCCAAGCTTATTTATCACGTAGAGTTTATGTCTTGGCACTCATATCACACCTATTGACTCATAAATGGTGTTTTAACCTCAAACACAATGATCCCAAACCAAAACCTCCATAGTCTCATATAAAGCTTGGACAAAGAGGCACTCTGGACCTCCATGGGTCCAGATCCAGAACCTAACTCGCTTAAGGGACCATGGGAGCACTAGATCTAGTCACAAAAGGGCTCAATAAGCCCTAAATCAACATGAATATCACCTCAACAGAAAATGGTTCGAAAATAGTACCTCAAACGTGATGTTCTGGACTCCAGATCTTCAGGAAGTTAACCCTCTTGCTTCCTCTTGGCTATAGCTTCCTTTCCCTTGCTAGACAACACCTTCAAGGTCGACAATGGCTCCTTCTCTCACTCCAAACGCTCAAGCTCGCTAGGATTTCGCTCTGGGGGCTGGTGAGCACAAATGACGACCATAAGGCCCTTTAAATAGACCCCAAACCCGAGAAATTAGGGTTTCATTAAACAGTGCCGACTTGCCGAGTCCACCAATGCGACTCGTCGAGTCCGGTCATTAATCCGGGTGAGAAATCGCGTCTCTACTCGGCGAGTCTACGCACCAAGTCGCCGAGTTCTTCCACAAAACTCAAAATAAAATGAATAAATATAATACCTGAAATTCCGGATGTTACAAATAGCTAAGCCTCTTACTACTCTAACCCAAAAGGGTGTAACTTTTAGCTGGGGAGAAAAGCAAGAAACAACGTTTCAAATGCTGAAGTGAGCCTTGTATAGTGCATCGATCCTGTCTCTCCCTGAAGGGACAGAGGATTTCATAGTGTACTGTGATGCTTCTAATCAAGGGCTTGGATGTGTTCTTATGCAAAGAGGATAGGTTATATCCTATGCCTCAAGATAGCTAAAGACACATGAAGTCAATTATACAACACATGACCTTGAACTAGGAGCAGTGGTGTTTGCTCTGAAGATCTGGAGATATTACTTATATGGCAAGAAATGCACAATATTCACGGACCATAAAATTCTCCAACACATCTTCGATCAGAAAAAGCTGAATATGAGACAACGACGATGGGTGGAGCTACTGAATGATTACGAGTGTGAAATTCTTTATCACCCTGGTAAAGCAAACGCAGTAGCTGACGCCCTTAGTAGAAAAGAATACTCGGGACGCCGGGTAAAGTCGTTGACCATGACAATCCATTCACATCTGTCCACGCAGATCAAGGAAGCTCAACTTGAAGCCTTGAAACCCGAAAACGTAGCAGGTGAAACCCTGAGAGGAATGGATAAGAACTTCGAAGTCAGGGATGATGGAGTCTATTATTTCATGAACCGGATCTGGACACCAAAGTTCGGTGGTTACAGAGATGTGGTTATGAATGAAGCACAAAAAACCCGATACTCCATCCACCCAGGTTCAGACAAGATGTATCTGGACCTTAAGAAGCTATATTGGTGGCCTAACATGAAGGCCGAAATCTCTACCTTTGTGGGTAAGTGCCTTACTTGCGCCAAAATTAAGGTAGAGTACCAGAAACCTTCAGGCTTATTACAACAACCTGAAATCCCTGAATGGAAGTGGGAGCGGATTACAATGGATTTCATAACCAAGTTACCCAAGACATCAAGTGGTTATGATACTATTTGGGTAATCGTCGATAGATTAACCAAATCCGCACACTTCTTACCAATCAAGTAGACTGACAAGATGGAAAAGCTAACAAGAACATACCTCATGGAGATTTTTAGACTACATGGTGTGCCGATATCTATTATTTCAGACCAAGATAGTAGATTCACCTCTCGTTTTTGGCAGTCTTTACAAAACTCTTTGGGAACTAGGCTAGACATGAGTACAACCTACCATCCGCAAACCGATGGACAAAGTGAGAGGACGATTCAAACGTTAGAAGATATGTTACGAGCTTGCGTGATAGACTTTGGAAAGGCATGGGATATTCATTTACCCCTTGTCGAGTTATCTTATAACAACAGTTATCACACTAGCATAAAAGCTGCTCCATTCGAAGCCCTCTATGGCCGCAAGTGCAGATCCCCTCTGTGCTGGGCTGAAGTGGGTGACACGCAGCTAGCTAGAGGTCAAACTCCTGAAAGTGCTCTCACTGGTCCAGAAATTATTCGAGAAACTACCGAAAAGATCGTACAAATTTGGGAACGACTGAAAGCTTCCAGAGATAGACAGAAAAGCTACACAGACAAAATGAGAAAACCCTTGGAATTCCAGGTTGGCGATCGAGTTTTGCTAAAGGTCTCACCTTGGAAAGGCATGATACGCTTTGGAAAGCGTGACAAACTGAACCCAAGGTATATAGGACCATTCGAGATTCTTGCCCGAATCGGCCCTGTAGCTTACAAACTTCGATTACCCTAAGAACTAAGTAACATTCATCCTACCTTCCACGTTTTGAACTTGAAAAAGTGTCTTTCCGACGAGACTCTTGTGATACCACTCGAGGAAATCGAGTTAAACGAGAGCCTCAATTTTGTGGAAGAACCCGTAGAGATACTAGACAGGGAAGTTAAGAAAACCAAACAAAGCCGCATCCCGATAGTGAAGGTTCGCTGGAATGCAAGGCGGGGACCTGTATTCACTTGGGAGCGGGAGGATTAAATGCAACAAAAATACCCACATCTTTTTCCCTAGTCTATCTGTAAAGTAAATTTCGGGACGAAATTCTCTCTAACGGGTGGATAATGTAACAAACCATTATTTCAAACCTATGTAATAGTGTAGGTCAATTTGTACTTATTTGTAAATTAATAAAGAGAAAATTTGGCATACTATGTATATTTACATAATTGACCCTCAAAAATAAATTATTAAAAAATCTCAATTGGGTTGAACCAAGTGATAGAGATTGTAACAAGGTTTCCAAAAATATCAAGAACACTAAAATCCGAGTTATAACGAAGAAGTTATGACCAATCGAAAATCCGCGACAAAACCGGCAAAACACTGTTTAGTGTAAAAACTGAATTTTTGATAAAATGCTTTCTAGCCTTAACAATCTAAATGAAAGTTATAGTTTATGTTAAACCGAGAACTTTCATAAAAAGAACGCCAAAATCTGACTTCGCATGAGGAAGTTATGATTTTTCTAAGTTTCAGTATAACAGTGTGCAGCTAAAAACTCGAAATAAAGATCGAGTGGTTTTTAGCCGACACAACCTAAACGAGAATTGAAGGTCTCGTCATTAGTAGTACAATAGTAAAAAGACAAACAAAAACGAACGTCGTATGAAGAAGTTATGAATTTATAACGGATTTCCGTCCCGGTCTGTTTAAAATAATAATATTAAAAATAAATTCAAAATTAGCCGACGAAGTCTAAACGAAAGTTGTAGAGTATAATTTTACCTACGCGTGCATATAAAGAACGTCAAAAACGGAGTTCGTATGCAAAAGTTATGAATTTTACAAGTTTTGGCAAAAAAAATATAGAAAAATAGCAAAAACCGGAAATTTTCGGATGAACAGTAATGCCACGTTACTCCTCGCATGCGAGGCCTCCACGTGTCGGCTGCTGAGTGGACCGATGTCTCGCGTGTCACCTCCTGATTCGACCAAGTCCGAGGTCCAGTAAGAACCGGACAGCCTCGCATGTGACACACCGGACACCACCCTCGCACGCTCCTCGCACGCCCTCGCACCCGCTCCTTCGCACGTGTCTTCTTTCCATTGGACCGAGGGTTAGACCAATCCGAGCCAGCCAACAGCGAGCCTCCGGTCCGAAGAGTCCCCCTCGCCTCGCCATCTGTCAAACGCGTGTCACCCTCGCGCAGCTTCGGGTCCGAACCTTCGGGCAATATATAGCATGCGAGGGCTTCCGAAAATTTTCACTTTTTCACCACAAAAATCATTCTCTTTCACATTCTCCACTCCCCTAAGCTCATATACAACCCCTAAAGCCCCGTTATCAAAACTCAAGCCCGAAGCAAGCCTTGAAGCCCCGAAATTCCCGAGAAGTAACCTCTCTCCTGTCAAAACTCTGCCCGATTTGAGCCGGTTTCTCGACAAATAAACTCCTTTTCGTGAAATGAAACTTTGTCCGAATTACCACCTATCAAGTGAGTTCATACCCCCGTATTTTCATAATTTCTACTGTTTTAAGGGGGGAAATACAAGTATAACACAACAACTTTGTGTTATAAATAAATGATTTCAAATCACGATAAAATGATTTTAAAGTATCAAAAATACTTCAAATATTGAACTCTTTTATAAACTTATGTTTTTCCCTAATATACATATTTGTATATATAATTTAATATAAATAAGATTTAAAAGGCTTAGGACTAATAATTCATTCTAGGTCCTTTTCCTTGTTTGGATGTGGACTTATAGTACCGGTTATTTGTCCGAAGGTCGTTCAAATTTTACTTATATATAAAATTGTATATGTATATAAAAATAAAAGTTATTTCATCAGTTTAATCACCCTTTGTAACATGTTGAGCAAAGAATTACATGCAAAAATAGTTATTTACCAATTCATAAAGTACATATAAACTATAATAATTTATGATACATAGAGCAATAATTCATATGAATACACTGTTTTACATGCAACAAGGGTTTTAATTCTGTGACAACCCCAAATCTATTCCCTTTACAAATCCCATTTTCACTAACGGAACGTATCACTATACGTTATTTTATGTAATATTGGAATCGTCAATATCCGAATATCTAATGTTATGCATGGCTTGATATTATCATAAGAAATATAACTCGTATGTGTTAACCCCGTTTAACCTAATAGAGTTGTATTACCTTTTCAACCACTTCACCCCGGGTAAAAAGTTTTAACCCAGTTAACTTTAAACATCGGGTAGCCGTGTATCGGGTGCGATACCTGAGACATATGAAATGAGTGTACACAACATTTGAATACTCTTTTACCACACACCCACTCTCTCTCTACTTTCTCTCCCTAGACTCAAAATCGACCCCGATTCCGCTAATTTCCGACTTCCAAACGTAAGTACTCATCCTCTATCTTAATCTAGTCATGCTTCATTTAAAATTTGGGGCCAAAATCATAGAAATCAAGGACCAAAGAGGAGTTTACGGCCTAAGAAGCTCCTTAGGCCGTAAACCCCCAAAATCATGCCAAAGATCAAGTTTTTCCTTCTTTTAAGCTAGTATACTAATTAAGGCATATATCTAGAAGAGTTTGGACACTAAAGCACAAGGATTTGATGCTTAAAAAGGAGTTTACGTCCCTAGCTTGTGCTTAGGCCGTAAACACCTTAAACACCCCAAAAATCTTGGATTTAAGTCCCAAAAACCCATCTAGGGTGTTTAGTATTTTAGCCTTGACACTAGTAAATGTTTAAGTACATCAAACAACACCATTTGAGGACAAAATGAGGAGTTTACGGCCTAGCTTAAGCTTGGGCCGTAAACACCCAAAAAGTTGTGTCAAACAAGTCCCTAAACCACTCAAATGCATGTAAGGAATTTAGCTTAGGCCTTTGGAGGTGTGTTGTACCATTAAACTTCACATTTGGAGGCAAAACGAAGAGTTTACGGCCAAGGATGTTCTTTGGCCGTAAACTCCCCAAAAGTTCATGCCAAATTGTCCCAAAACTCATTATAGGGCCTTCTAGGATCTATCTAAGGTGTATGAGACCATGTTGTACCATTAAAACATACATCTTGAAGGATTTATTGGAGTTTACGGCCCAAGAACAAGTCTTGGCCGTAAACTCCCCAAAAATGTCACAAATTATGATGTTAATCCTTCCCTTTTAGTCCAAGACACATACCATTAAAGTAAGGAAGTAAAATAAGGCCTTAATCATGCACCTTGGAGTACCACATGAGTTTACGGCCAAGCCTAGGGGGCTTACGGCCGTAAACTCCTAAAGGGTGGCTTTTAGGCCATAAACTCCAAGGGAGTGAGCTCATGGACCCTCCCGTAAACCATTCATGGCCTTGTACCACTCCCGGGAACCCTCTCTAGGCCTTAAAACCCCGAAAACGATGCTAGAATGTCCAAATACTATAATGAAAAGCATAAGATGATTAAATTCTTGTAAAATACATATTTCATATGACATTAGGGTCCTAAAAGGTGCTCAAGTGGTTATTTGGTACCAAACGCTCAATCGACACTTTTACCCGATTTACCCGATTCACCCGATTTCCGCGATTTCAGGTGAGTTCATACCCCTTTAATGAACCTTTCAAATGTTTTAAATGTTTTAGGGGGGAGATACAAGTTGCTTATAAATGTTTATGTAAAGTTTTACAGAACGGTTTCCGCGTTACAAAGATTAATCACATGTGATTCACTACCTTTAGTTCAAATCACATGTGATTTGTCCCTATGCCTTATAAACGGGTTTTACCCTTTTCAAACTATTTTAAACAGTGAGTCAGATTTTAAATGTTCTTTTGGAAAAATACTTTTATTTAATCAATTTACTTATAAAATGTAACCACTCTGATATATTTATATAAGTAAGACTTGGAGGACTTAGGACCGATGTCTCGCCTTATTTCCTGTTCTTGTTTGATTGTGGGCTTAGGGTAGTAGTTATCCGTCCGACTGTCGTTGATTTCTTAGTTATATAATCTGTATATCAGTGTGGGATACAAATGTTACTGCTTTCACTTAATACTAAAGTCACTAACATGCCAAGAACCATCCTCACTAAGATAACTATAATAGGTATAGTTACGGTTGCTACAGCTAGTACTCGCTAAAGTCATTTCTATCTACACTATAATACTCACTATTACTAGACGATACACTAGTAAGAGAATACACTATGATCAATACTAAAAGATTACTACACTATAACAATAGAGAAAACACTAAACAAACAATAACACACTAACCCACTACGAGATACTCTATTCGCTATCCACTACGCCCGAAGTTTTCCAGCAGGGAGACGACTCTACATGTATAGATCTATACGGGGCAGACGCTATCACATCCCGACTGTTAATTTCAGTCCGCGCCGTTCAGGCCCAGGGATGCCACTACTTCACTATACTGTGCATGACTGGGATGGTCATGGGATCCTCTATTATCCTCATTATTAGTAATATACAAGGAATACTCTACAACTACTCTAAAATACTACACTAAATGCTAAACTACATCCCGAAGTAAGTAAGTATCTATCACTAAAGGAAGCTTGCACCTCTATCACTGGTTTCAGGCTTAACCTATTCTATCACATTTATTATTTGGAGTTTTGCCAATATACTTTACAATAAACTGTTTCAAAGAAACGAAGAATGCATACTTTTCACAGATTGTCACCAAAAATGTATTTTCTGGAAAAATATGGGATTTTTCTAAATTTCTACTACTTATGAATAATGATACATTTTTCGCACCAATGCTTTGTACACAAAAACTCACACTAAACTCTTATGAACTCACCAGCTTTATGCTGATAATCGTTTTCAAAATAACTTGTATCTTCTGGTCAAAGATAGACAGGTACAGACGCGGCATTTTTTTTGGAGAAGGTGGAGCACACAAGACCCATCTCTTATTTTTGATTTACTTTTGGGTGATTGTTAAACATTACAAAACACACTTGTAATTAAATTCACTATGTAATGCTATGGTTGTATGTTTCTTGTTTCTACTATTATGCAATTGTGATGATACTGTTCACTACGTCATCCACCCCGAAACGTATTCTGCCGTTATCGGTTTTGGGGTGTGACAAATTCAAAACAAATCAAGGGTTTACACTTATCAAATACATGTTCGGGATACTAAGTCAAGAACATACTGTCAATCATTTATTTCAGAATGATTGGGTTTTCATAACTAATATACATGTAACGTTTATATGCTTTTTATGAGACATTCAATTCAGGTTGTTTAATTCATTTTAGACAACCAAAGTAAAGCCCTGACATTATAACCATAATCTCCAGTCCGGGGATCGAAACAAGTTGTGTGTAGATCTATATCGGGATTGACAACCCCGCACTCAGGCTGCTAGCTACAGTCAGGCATACACGCCAATGAGTGGCAATTGTTATCAAAAGTTTAAGCGCTATCAGGCGTTTGTTTCAGGCGTTCATGTCTTAGTATGGTTATAATAACTCATTAAAAAGATATTAACAACACGTTAGTGTATAAACAACTAAACGTAAGTACATCTTCAAAGTACCAGTTCACAAAATGCAAAGTACAATGGTATACTATAGTTTTCAATAACAGCTGGTGAAGCCAGGCACACTCTCAAATACAAGTTTTACAAATACATTGGTTTACAAATAGGACGGTTTTATGGGAATAAAACTACTTTTCACGTACCACAAAAAACATGGGATTTTCTAGAAGTGTTTTCATATTCAAAATACAAAGACACCCATTCAAAAATAAAGACTTATGTACTCACTCAACTTATTGTTGATACTCTCTTTTCAAATTACTTGTATTATCAGGGAAATAATAACAGGTACTCCTCGAGCTTTTTGAGAAGATGGAGCCATTAGGAGTCTTATCTTCTTCTTTTGTATAGCTATTTTGGTTTCAATATACAATGATTGAACACATGTAAATATTATACTTTTAAATACAATGGTTGTTTGTGCTTTGATTACTATGATACATGTGTTGTGATACTACAAATGAAGTCCTCCACCCCCGGACGTTTCCGCCGTCAGGTTTGGGGGCGTGACAGGTTACTCATCCATCGCCAATTGGAGTGTCAGCTGGATGTGAATAAAATAAGGGGATGATAAGGTGGCGATTTAGAATCTCGATCTGAACGGGATATATCATGTCTGTAGTTATCTCGGTGGTTGGTGATTGACCGATTAAAACAACAAAGTAGCAGAGAGAATTTTGAAAACACGACATACCTGGAGTGTCGACTATGATCCACAACCGGAGGAAGACCACTACAGATTAGAAACTGTAACGCCTGCAGATCCGGGCTAGTAAATTTAGAGACAATAAGTGTCGAAAATGACTTTTCGGAAAAATATTATTTATAATAAATAGTCTTAACCAAGTTGTAAAATATGTCTCAAGGTTTCCGTACATATAAAAAACGCCAAAATCTGAGTTATAACGAAGAAGTTATGGCCTGTCGAAGTTTTACGGCAAAACCGACACAACACCAGGAAGCGTAAATAGTAAATTTACGATGGAGCGAATTTTAGCCTTATCAATCTAAAAAAAAGTTGTAGTATATGTTAAACCGAGAACATACAAAAAAAAAAAGAACGCCCAAATCTGACTTCGTATGAGGAAGTTATGAATTTTCTAAGATTTGGCTTCGCGGTGCACGACCCAAAACTCGATTTTTAGTTCGAGCGATTTTTGGATTATGCGGCCTAAATGAGAGTTGAAGATCTCATTAATAGGAACTCAACGGTAGAAAGATTGACAAAAACGGAGTCCGTATGAAGGAGTTAAGAATTCTTCGCGGTTATTTAACAGTCTAAACGCCTCCTACTGTTAAATTTGAGATCGGTCGAGAATTAGTCGACGGAGTCTAAATGAAAGTTGTAGATCTTTATTTTATCTATTCTTTGAAAAAAAGAACGTCGAAAACGGAGCTTGTATGCGAGAGTTATGATTTTTCTAAGTTTGAAGGGTGATACGCGATAGGGGGTAACGTGGCACCACCAGAATTGGACAAGTGGCACCACCAGAAGGCTGCCACATGCCCCAAATCGGCGAGTAGGTCCTCCTAATCGGCGAGTACATTAGGATTTTACACTATAAATCGAGGTGTCGGGTTCCATTCATTCTCACACCTTTCCAAACCATTCTTTCTCTCTCTAGACTCTCTCTAGCCCCCTAACCCCCCTAAAAGCCTAGGTAAACCCCCTAGCACCCGAAGGAAGCCCCGAGGCTCCTGGATTCCCGAGAAAAGAGCCTTTCGGCTCAGGAACGCTGCTCCAACGAAGCCCGGTTTTTGCGAAAAACCCGTTGTTTTGTCAAGGGAAAATTGTTTTGAGATAACGAAGTGTTGTCTGAGTATCGAGTCACCACCTAATCAGGTGAGTGCATAGTTACTTTCATCTTACACATAGATATGAAGTATTTTATATAAACTACGTGCTATGTGTGCATATTATCTGAATAGTTGCTGTCTATGCTGGATGAACGTTTTTATACATGTTTTAAATGATTTAAACTGTATACGTATTTTATATATACAAAATGTGTTGGGTAAAACATGGGTAAATGAGATAGTTGATGTGAAATAAAATGATGAGAGATAGGTGATGATAATTAGGTGAGGATAGATAGGTGATGATGAATCGGTGATGTAGGATGAAAGATACTATAAGCTTGTCCGACAATTTGGAGATGTAGTCATCTACCAGAGTATAGATAGCGACCAGCGACTATTATAGACAACCCCGTGGAAACACCAGCAGGCTCATAACTTGTAGGTGATGAATTACGAGTTCAGGCGATGTTGTAACTACGTATTCATGCGGTGATAATCTAACCCCTTACTATGAATTACGAGTTCAGGCGATGTTGTAACCACGTATTCATGCGATGATACCCTAACCCTTGTTGGGCACGTATTGAGGGAATAATCCCTGAATCAATATTGTATGTGAAATGTAGGTGATGATCCTTAGGGAGAGTCCTTATGAACAAACATATAAGGAAATGCGATGTAAGGAGATGAGAGGTAAATATGATGTAGGAGACGACCCTTAGGATAAATCCTTAGGGAAGGTACTTAGGAATAAAGAAGATAATGGGGATGGGTAATCGGGTTAATTGTTTGATGATTAAACATAATAATTATATTATTGTGGGTTGAAAACCATATGTACTCACCAGGTTTCCCAACCTGACCCACTTAGTTTACTTGTATCACAGGTGACGATGTGAAGCTACATTACACTGAGAGATTAAAGAGATGTAGATCAGTAGTGTAAATAAATGTAAGTTCTGTTTATGCTTATGTTTTTGTATTGACGATGACATCCCAAACGTTTTAAAATGAATAAAATATGTTTCTTCGAAAATGTTTTGATAACGTATTTAACATGTTTTTCTGAGAACAAATTCCGTAACATTTTAATGAAAAAAAGTACTCTAATTTTTACAAAGCATAAACAAAATTGGTCTTTTCTGGCCATGAAAATGGGGATGTCACAGTTGGTATCAGAGCATTAGTTTAAGCGAACTAGGAATTTGTAGGAAATTTCTAGACTTAAACTTAGAATGGTAAGCGATGATTATGAGATGAATGTATGCTATATTTTAGACCCAAGCACTAGTTTATTTTAGGAAAGATGCCCAAAATGTTTTATGTGCTAAATGTTTTATGTTATAGCTATAAAGATGCCTTATATGCTATTATTTGTTTGGATCTATGGTCTGTTGCCGACCGGATCTGGAAATTTTATGTGTTCAGATTTCTAAACGTTTGATTACGGTATTAGAACTGACATATAACTTTTTGGTGTGACAAGGAGATCTATAAATCTATCATAAATAAAATCTTTCCTATCTTCAAATTCTCGCCTCGGTACACCAAACTTCTGCTTGGGTGTACAAAACGTCATGGTGAAGACAGATTAGGAAATATCCGAGAAAGATGACAACCCGAGCCTAAGAATGTGATGGGTCATGCATCGGTCGTTGCGCCTGCACCTGAACCTATCACAATGGCAGAGGTTCAGGAAGTGATGCGAACCATGATAGACAGAGAAAATAGAGGAAATGAGATGCCTTACGATAGTGAATGATACCTATCGGAAGATATCATAAGAGGTATCTTGCCTTTAGAATACATCTGAATGTACACATTTGATTGGCGGGATGATAGAACGATTGGCGTAATTCCCAAAGTTTTCCTGTTATCTGGAATTTCCACCACCAACCGAGTTGAAGCAGAATTGAAGATTGAAGATACGCATGAAAGATGTCCTAGTAGAGACTAGGGAAATTTTTATGATTATTTGGACACACTCATATGTGTTCAATTGTTTTGTGATTTTAGGACTTGGGGACTGCGAGACAATACTTGGGACGAGTATGAGTAGGTGTGAAAGGTAGTAGATGCATATACTATCGGAAACACAAGACTCACGCTTGGATTAGGGAAAGTCACAAGGTTACCAAGAAGCTAGTAATTGATACCGTTTTATTCAAATATGTCGTTACCATCATTTCGGTAATGACTAAGAGGATGATTGTTATTCCGAACCTAGTGGTCATATTGAATTGAATCCAACTACGATAAGTATGTTACGTGGTTCAGAGAACCAAGTTTAATGTAGCATCTGACTTAAGCCGGAAGATTGAAATAAAAGATAATCAAAGCAATCAGTGGAGGTATCGCGATAGTTGCTTATAGCTAGAAATGCTACCTTTTTAAGATGTGATTTAGAACATGAAGGAAGGTATAGTCTGTTATGGAATTTGACTCTGAGAGACCTGAGTCTAAGCTTTGCAATATGTGATGGTAGGTCATTAGAATATGACACATCGATCCATTGTAGTATAGAAGAATCTTATCTTAAGTTTGTTAACAATAAGAAGGAGTCTCTGATAAAGAGTAAGTTTGTGACATGACGGTCATGATTGAAAGTGTAACAAGACATAGAGAATTGGTGCAAGATAAAGCACCGCTTGCAGTCAAGAAGACCAGGCGTTAGATACGCATTTGAAGAAACATAGAAAGTTACAATTATTACCTAGGATTAAGAGATAATGTATGGATTCATCGTGTGAGCCCTGTTTCGTTGATGATTCCGGGACGTAATCATCCTAAGGGGGAGATAATTGTAACGCCTGTAGATCCGAGCTAGTCAATTTAGAGACAATAAGTGTCGAAAATGACTTTTTGGAAAAATATTATTTATAATAAATAGTATTAACCAAGTTGTAGAATATTTCTCAAGGTTTCCGTACATATAAAGAACGCCGAAATCCGAGTTATAACGAAGAAGTTATGACCCGTCGAAGTTTTACGGCAAAACCGGCACAACACCGGGAAGCGTAAATAGTAAATTTAAGATGGAGCGACTTTTAGCCTTCGCAATATAAACGAAAGTTGTAGTATATGTTAAACCGAGAACATACAAAAAAAGAACGCCCAAATCTAACTTCGTATGAGGAAGTTATGAATTTTCTAAGATTTGGCTTACTAGTGCACGACCCGAAACTCGATTTTTAGTTCGAGCGTTTTTTGGCTTACGCGACCTCAATGAGAGTTGAAGATCTCATTAATAGGAACTCAACGGTAAAATGATAGACGAAATCGCAGTCCGTATGAAGGAGTTACGAATTCTTCACGGTCATTTAACAGTCTAAACGCCTCCTACTATTAAATTTGAGATCGGTCGAGAATTAGCCGACGGAGTCTAAATCAAAGTTGTAGATCTTGATTTTACCTACGCTTTGAAAAAAAGAACGTCAAAAACAGAGATTGTATGCGAGAGTTATGCTTTTTCTATGTTTGAAGGCTGATACGCGATAGGGGGTGACGCGGTACCACCAGAATTGGACACGTGGCACCACCAGAAGGCTGCCACATGCCCCAACTCGGCGAGTAGGTCCTCCTACTCGGCGAGTCCATCAGGATTTCACACAATATGTTGAGAGAAAAACTTTGAGACACACTTGAACAAGATAGTTAGAACAAGTATATAGCGGAATAGTTAATCTCGAAGGATCTGTTAGCTCAACAATAATATTAATAGTTAGAAGTTAGCGAGTTAGATGCGGAAAGTAAAGTAATGTAAATGACAGCAATTGTTATATCAAGAATACACGTAAGTTGATTCATAACTTGGAATGCATTCAAACCAATGTTAGTAAGTGAGATCAAACTTAGTGAATAAGTCACAAGGACTTGCTCCGAAGAGTGATTATAATCAGATATGTTTAAGTAAGAAGTGGAGAATGAAGAGTGATAGAATGATAACTTTAGAATTTGTATTCAGATGAAATGCAGAAGTTATCAGTGAATAGGAGAGGTAAACATTACAGAAGAATATGTCTCTATTTATAGAGACATAGAACTACAGTAGATTACAACTCTATAAGCAGCCATGCAAGGCATACAGGATAATAGAGTGTATTACACAAAAGACAAATAAAGTAATCTAGCTAATGACTGCGGTAGCTGACTACGGGTGCTGATGTGGTTGCGGTAGGGAGATGGTTGCGGTAGCTAAGTTCAAGAGGTTCACTTCCATGATTCAAGAATTTCCCCTTAAGTGACCTCTTTAACTTTGGTTCAGCTATCAAGTTTGAGGAACTTGATCAAAATCCACCAGAACATCCTGACGTTTTCCAGCCATGTGATTCTTCTTGTAATCTCGAAATTGACTTCTGCGGTAGTATGCTTCGATCTTTCAACTGTGGTCCGGCAGATGTCAAGTTGTTTCTTGGGTAGGCGGTTCATGGCACTTATGGGAATAAAGTATTTGACATTGTCAATTTTCCTTTTGAAAATGATGCCAAGTTCTGGGAAGTTAGTTGGACCTAGTGATCTTTCAGCAAAGCCTTCGGTGGGCATAGGTGCGGGGTCGAGAGGTGGAAGATCAAACCTATAATGGGGGTGAAAGTGGGTTAGATCTGATCCCACATCGGCTGGGAAGGAGAACTAAGCATTCCTTATAAGGGGTGTGGATACCTTCCCTATCACAACGCGTTTTAAAGCCGTGAGGGCAGCAGATCCCATAAGAACTCTGCAGTTAAGCGTGCTCGGGCGGGAGTAGTACCAGGATGAGTGACCCACTGGGAAGTCCTCGTGCCGAGTGGCCCAAAGCAGAAAATATTGTGATACGTGCCAGAGGGGAATGTTACAAATGGTATCAGAGCCAGGGCATGGGTTGATGTGTTCGACGGGGACGTCGAACCCTATAATGGGGGGTGAAGGTGGGTTAGACCTGATCCCACATCGGCTTGGAAGGAGAACTAAACACTCCTTATAAGGGGTGTGGTACATCCCCATCTGGCACGTATCACAATATTGTCCGCTTTGGGCCACTCGGCACGAGGACTTCCCAGGGGTTCACCCATCCTGGTACTACTCCCGCCCGAGCATGCTTAACTGCAGAGTTCTTGTGGGATCTGCTGCCCTCACGGCTTTAAAACGCGTTGTGATAGGGAAGGTATCCACACCCAGGGCACGGGTCGATGTGTTCGACGGGGACGTCGAACCCTATAATGGGGGGTGAAAGTGGGTTAGATCTGATCCCACATCGTCTGGGAAGGAGAACTAAGCATTCCTTATAAGGGGTGTGGATACCTTTCTTATCACAACGCGTTTTAAAGCCGTGAGGGCAGCAGATCCCATAAGAACTCTGCAGTTAAGCGTGCTCGGGCGGGAGTAGTACTAGGATGGGTGACCCCCTGGGAAGTCCTCGTGCCGAGTGGCCCAAAGCGGACAATATTGTGATACGTGACAGAGGGGGATGTTACAGTGCGGGGTCGAGAGGTGGAAGATCAAATTTCTTGGAGATGATGGGATAGATGTCCGCATCAATTTTGGCAAAGTCGCACACCATTTCTCTCAAGAAGTTGTTGACCCGATCAAGTGCAGTCTTCATTTTTGGGTGTTTGTCAACCTTGTTTTGAAACACTTTGGCTATGAGAAACACTTCTTCCGGATTCATGTGGGGAAAGTCTGCTTGAGTGCGGACATAGTCATGTCCCCGTCGGGTGAGGGTGTACTGGAAGAATTCAGCTTTCATGAATCTCCGAGGCTTGTAGTTCACAACTGCGGATGGCCTGTCATTGGACCATATGTGCTCTATGGGAGAGGAGTGTTTAGTAAAAAATTAAGCAAGTCTTTCAAACTCCATAGGAAGTCTCTTGGCATCATGAAGGCTTTGGTCAAACTTCTCAAATACTATAAAGTATTTGGCATTGGGTGAGATGGGAACATCCCAATAGCCATCCGAAGGAGGTTCTGCATAAGTGAGATGAGGAGTATAATCTTCATTCGGTGAGGATTGACCCAAGAGTTGATAAGGGTTTCATCTATCAGAGTGTCAAAACCACTTAGCCTCCAGATTTCTTCAGCAAGTTTCGCTGACCTCTAGTCTCTTTTCTTTTGGGCTGTGGTAGGGGAATCAGTTGGGCTTGGTGAGGACATGTTTTCCTCAAGATTTTTGAAGTGAGGAGGAGTTACAGGCTTTTTGGGAGATGATTGCGGTGAGGGTTGCGGTGTGGGAATTTTGTTATTGATGATGGGGGGACTCTGATGAAGGGCATTATCAGAGTGATGAACTTCTTCTTCTTCTTCACTTCCCCCTCTTGAGGAATGCAGCGCAGGTGCTTCCTCAAGCCATTGCCGAAGTCCATCCACTTTGGTGAAAACGTCTTGGAATTGAGCTTTTAGGAGCTCTGCCAATTGGGAATTGGTGGGAGTGGAGGAGCTAAAGAGCAACTTGTGGATTTTTTGGTAAGTTGGAGGATCTTAGGGCCATGGAAGTTGGAGAAAAGAGATTTCTGCAGTCTGTTGATTGTCGTTTGAAGAACAGATATAGTGGACTCATAAGCATTATGAGTCTCATCTATAACTTTCTGAGACTGAGAAGCTTGATCAGCGATGGCTGCTTGAAGATCCTTTTTGATTGTGGTCACCTCAGTGATGAGGCGTTCCACTGCAGCCATTAAGTCCTTATGGTCAGCCTTGCGGTTGTTGTCAAGGGACCGGATCCCCACCTCTACTTTTAGGGATATGCGTTCAGTATCCATGCGCTCCCTTGTCTCCATTCGTTCAATTCGTTCAATCAATGACTGCGGTCCTGGAGTGGCTTCAGGTTGTGGTTGAGTGGGTTTAATCGCAACCAAGATCTGATCGATTTTGGCTTGAAGGCTCATGAACTCCTTCCGGGTGACAACATTCTTCTTCTTTTTCTTCTTCTCTTTAGGCTTGGAAGTCGAATGTTGAGAACCGTTGGACTCCTCTTCTTCTTCAAACATCATCAGGTCATCGTCTGAAGGGTTTGGCTTGTTGACTTCTTGGATGTCTTCATCATCAAAACCGAAGGTAGGAGTTGAGCTAAGTACGATTACAGGGCCTTCGTCTTGTGATGGGTTGTGTAACATCCCGGAATAGCAAGAGTAAAGTTGAAGGGCTAAAAGAGTAAAATGGGAAGGAGTGACTCGGCGAGTCCACGAGTGGACTCGGCGAGTAGGGTCGCGACTCTAGTCGCGTGTTAAATGACCAACTCGGCGAGTAGCATGGGTGGACTCGGCGAGTTGGTGCTGAGTGGAGAAAACCCTAAATCCGGAGGTTGAGCCCTATATAAAGAACATTATGTCTTCTCCCCAGTCTCCTTATCACCCCTTGAGTTCCAGAAGCCCTGATTTCGTGAGAAAACACCATTGTTGAGTGAATTGGAGCTTGGAGAAGTGGTTGTTGAAGAAATCTTGAAGGAGAAGAGACTTGGATCAAAGGGCTTTGCAAGGATCCGGATTAATCTTCTCTTGGAGCTTCCTTTTGAGGTATTATTTCATTGTTTGAGCTGCTATTGTCTAGATTCATCATTTTGGGGGTGTTAGAGATCATATCTTTTGGTGTATTGGAGTTTAGAGGTTAGATGTGAGGTTGCTACCTCAGATCTGGAATGGAAAAGGGCTAGAGTGCATTAAAGTCCCTGTGGTTGAGTGCTTAGTGAAGCCATCATGTCCCAAACCCTAGCCCTAGAGTGTAAAAGGCCTAGATCTCTTTGGATTCACGTAAAGTTTGCCACTTTACGGATGGATGGGTTGTAGGAGGCTAGATCTATGTTTTGGATCAATTGCATGGCCTGGAATGCTTCTGTATGGATTCAGACCGGTGGTACTCGGCGAGTCACATGGGTAGACTCGACGAGTTGCTTGAAGATGAGCTGGAACTCGACGATTTGGAAGAACAACTCGGCGAGTTGGATGAACATGGCCTGGAACTCGGCGAGTTGTAAGAACAACTCGGCGAGTAGGTTGAAGATAGCCTTAGACTCGGTGAGTCTGTTCTTGGACTCGGCGAGTCTTGTCGAAGAGTCCTAATATTTTCTGGTTGAGTCGAGAATCGGTGAGTCAAGGGATGACTCGGTGAGTTGTGTGCGAGTGGACTCAAAGTTGTTGGACTCGACGAGTCTCGGGGTGACTCGGCGAGTTAGGTCGCGGATTGAGGGAAGTTCTGAGCTTGGGGACTCGGCGAGTCATCGGATTGACTCGGCGAGTAGAGTCAGTCAGGGGTTGACTTTGACCTTGTCCAAGGGTTGACCAGTTGTCTTCCAGGGGTATTTTGGTAATTAAGGGTATTTATTGAGTTGAGTGTTTTGGTGTTCAGTGGAGGAGTTCGTGTCAGAGTTTGGAGCAGCGGGATCTTATCCTTTCAGCCGGCAGTTTCGAGGTGAGTTATCCTCACTATATCAACAGGGTCTACGGCACCAAGGCCGGCCCTTATCGGATTGAGAGTCGGGTAGTTGTTCTTATGTTGTTGCTTTGATACGTTTGCATCCTGGTAGCTAGGATGGTATAAGTTAGAGACCTGATTGAGATCGGTATCCTGAGAGATAGGGTGATGCTATGCTAGTGACCGGTTAGGTTAGTATCCTGGTTAGGATGATGATATGTTATGTGATCTGTTTGATCTGCTTGTTGACTGTGAATTGCTATATGATTGTATGTATATGTGCACATGGTTATTTGGACTGGAGTTGGGTTGAGGCGGGTCCTGCTTTGTGCTATAGTCCAAGATACCCAGGGCGGACCGGTTGTCCCGAAGGCCCACCGAGCGGTCCGGATAGGCTGTAGGCCCCAAGAGGGCGGACCAGACGTGCCGAGGCTCGGAGAGTGGACCAGGCCGACTGAAGGCCCGGTGCAGGCGGACCAGTCATACTGTAGACTCAGAGAGTGGACCATGTGGATTGAAGGCCCGGTGCGGGCGGACCAATCACACTGCAAACTCGATGTATGTGGTTAGATTCGGAGAGTGGACCGGGTGGATTGAAGGCCCGATGCTTGCGGACCAATCACATTGTAGACTCGAGGTATATGGCTAGACTCGGAGGGTGGACCAGGTGGACTGTTGGCCGGTGCGGCGGACCAGTCCCACAGTAGACCCGAAGTGCATGGTTGTTCTATGATCAGATATGTTATGGCATGTTATGCGTGTATGTTATATGTGGTTGGTATTTTGGGGATATCTCACTAAGCTTTCGGGATTACAGTTGTGGTTTAATGTTTTTCAGGTTCTTCAGGAGACCGTGGCAAGGCGAAGACGTGATCGTACTGCTCCTCGTGTTTATATTGTGATGAGATTCTGGGAATACTTAAAATAAATTGTATTGAAAACCTTTTTGTAATAACTTTAATGGAATCGGGTTGTTTTCAAAAATTTTAAATTGGTTGAAATTTTTGGTCGTTACAAGTTGGTATCAGAGCCTTGGTTTGAGTGAATTGGAGGAACACTCGTGTGACTCCAGTCTCAAATCGAGGAGAGTTTTCAAAAGAGTATTTAAAATGGTTTTCAAAATGAGTAAAGGAGGACGCGGAGGTACGATCAGCCGGAGCCAGTAAGTAACCCCAAAATACCATACATGATATTTTTTTTTGGGCTTTTTTAGAACAGCATGCTAGTGCTAGGCTAGGGATCTTCAGGATTTCATGATAATGTTGTCTGATTTGTGATGCCTGTAGCCTAGGGTTTCCTTTTGAGAGATTTCCAGTGTTCCTCTAGTTGTGAGGGTTGAGCGTTGTTATGCATGTTTTCACTAGGGTGTTGTGGTAGTACTTCATACAAATATGGGTAGGTGTGGAAGGTAGTATGAGCCCGTACTACTGAAAGCACAGGACCCATACGCGTATCTGGGAAACCATGACCTCTAGGGTTGGGTTGAGAGAGTTGGTTCCCGGGATAGTGGGAAGTGTCTGAGATTTGTGTGGTGTTTTTCAGTATGGAGATTCAGAGGCATGCTGGGAGTGGATCCGGATCAGGATCGGGAGCAGGAGAGGGAGTTCCGAGCGGGTCAGTACCGCCCGAGGTTATTGGTCAGATGAGCACGTGCAAGTTGGATGCGAGGATTCGTGAGATCCTGCGTGATGAGATTGCTGAGTTGTTCTGGGGTGAGTTGCCAGAGCTGTTTGGGTCGATCAAGACCGCCATGGTTGAGTATTTTGATGAGTGCTATGCAGCTCTCACAGAGACGGCTGCCGCGGCGGCTACAATAGCTGTAGCAGCGGCAGGGGGAGGAGCTGGTCAGGGTTTCAGTATCGGGACTTTGATAATACGAAGACTCCCACTTTCGATGGAGTTCAGGACCCGATTGTTGCTATGACGTGGTTATCGGACGTGGAGGGGTGTTTCTTCACGTGTTCATGCCCTGCTGAGCAGAGGGTGAGGTGTGCTCTGAACCTGTTGAGGCTCGGGGCGAAGGATTGGTGGAGATTGACCACGGGGTCATTTTCGGATGCGCAGAGGGCTACGGTTTCATGGGATCAGTTCAGGGAGATGTTCAGCACTCGCTATGTTCCGCGAGTTGAGAGGGAGAGATTGGCTTAGGATTTCCTTGAGCTGAAGCAGGATTCGAAGTCGGTGACTGAGATCACCAGGATGTTCACTGAGAGGGCGATGTTCTGCCCTGAGTTCGCTTCGGAGCAGGCTCAGATGTCTCGATATCTGAGCATGCTCAAGAGGGACATCAGACAGTTTGTGTCTACGCAGAGGTGCGAGACCTTGTTGGAGTTGCAGGAGGCCGCCAGACGGCGTGAGTTAGAGATTGAGTTGCAGTTGCATGAGCTGAGGCAGGCTCCGGTGCAGTTGCAGCCGATGCCAAAACGATCCAAGACCGTTGATTCTAGAGTGGGGGATCTGAGTAGCCACACTTGTGGGAAGTGTGGAAGGAGTCACACCGGAGTTTGTAAGTCCGAGGGTGCATGCCGCAAGTGCGGAAAGGAGGGGCACTATGCGAGGGATTGTCGGAAGTTAGCACCGGTTAGGGATTTGAGGATTTGTTGCCATTGTCATCAGGTTGGACATTTGAGGGTCAACTGTCCACAGCTTGCTGCAGGACCGGTGCAGGCTCCAGCACCGGCCACTTTGAGGATCGCAGGTGGAGGTCAGGGTGGAGCGGAGCCCCCAAGGGCTTAGGGTCGTGCTTTTCAGCTTGCAACAGAGGAGGTCAGAGCAGTGCCGGATGCAGCTGCGGGTATGTTTCTTCCTTAATGTCTTGTTATCTTATGATTATTGTGGAGTATTGTTTATGTGCTAGTACCTTTGTGTGGTTCTTGGTGTGGTATTTGTTGTTTTTGAGAGTTATGGTATGGTTATGGGTTAGTGTTGGGAATTTCGTTGGTTATCATTCATGGGGTTGTTAGTGGGAATCTGGCGTTGGTCTGAATGTCGGGTAGCATCTGCCTTCTGAGGAGTGGTTAGCTGCAGATTGAGTTTCTTTTGAGCGGGATGATCAGTGTGGAAATGTGATTTTGTGAAGGATGCTAGTGCTAGTGGGAAATCAGTCCGCGTGTAAGTGTGGTGTTGTGCAGGGTTGTTTTGGGAGGTCGGTGATAGCGACCGGTGGTTGATAGTCAGTGCCCTAAGTGGGGGAGAATTGGAAAATTCTCCGGATGATCTGAAGTGGTGTTGATTCTGATGGCATGTGCGGAATTAGAAAGATCTAATGATTCATCATACAAATTCAAGAACACAAGGAGTAAATAAATCTTTGTAAGCTCTTATTAGATCTAGAAAGAATATACAAATGGGTTTGTACCAAATTCTCTCTCTAGTCTAACACTCCATATGGACTCATACATAATCGGAGTCACTCACTTCCTATTTATATGAAAAGACGCAACCCATTTACACATACAAAGAGGAAAGCCTAAAACAATACATCCAAGCATGACTTTGCACCCTAACATTCTCCCCCTCAAAGTTAGGATTGGATGTCCGACTTTAATCTCCAACGAGCTAGCGCGATCAAGACCAAACTCCCCCTTGAAGTAACACCGGTCTTCAAATCCGCAAATGAATATTCGACAAACCCGAGAAGCTTCGAATACCCATCATTCTCCCCCTTTTTATAATCAAAAAATGATTATAAAACCCACTAAGGATGAGAAGCGCCCGAGGAATAATCTTCACAACACTCCCCCTTGATGTGTACCAAAAATGAATCACCAAAAATCTTGCACGGAAAAACAATCACGAAAAAGTCACAAAAAATTTTCAATTTATGAAAAATTTTGACTTTTTGGGTGAAAGTTGCAAGATTTTTCAAAATCCGGGTAGAAATTGTCACTTTCTGAAACTTGCAGGGACCCGTTGCTCCAAAAACAGTCAAATATGCGAAACTCTAGCCCATTTGCGAAACCGGGCATAAAACGTTAATTCGCACAAACTGCAAGGACCAAAACTGAAAATTCTGTATTTTTTCATCTTTTATTGCCATTTTGCGAAGTTGGGTATAAACTGTCAAAAATGCGAAACTGCAGGTACTCGTTTTGACAATTTCTGTATGTTCTTTAAACTTGCGAAGTTGGGCAACTTGTGTTATTTCTTGAAAAGACAGGGACCAAATGCGAAACTCTTAGCTTTTTTTCCCCAATTCGCATTCTACTGTAAAAGACTTTGTGTTCTTCCCCAAATCACAGACTTCGCATCTTAATGTTTCGCATGTTTAACTCACCAAAATGCGAATCATAATGAGATGAATTCGCATTTTGACTCTAATACAAAACTCCAAATGCGAATGAAACACTTCCCAGTCATCATATGCGAACCATATCACCATTTCCTAACAAAATGCAAATGAACATTTTCTTTGACTTCCAAATTGCGATTCGTATTACATCCTTATACCCATCAATTGTTCGCATATTATTCATAATCCAAGTTTCGTTTATTAAAAAAAAACTTCCAATTCCAAACACAATCAATATGCGAACCCAAAATTGATGCACACAAATGCGAATCCAGTTTGACCATTAACCACACGATTGTCGTGATTCGCATTTCCTTCACAATCCAAGGTTCATTCATCAACACAAACCTTCAATTCCAAACTAACAAATCCAAAACCAAAACCCATCTGTTCGATTTTTCGTCATCTGTTCGTCAATTGACTTCAAATAACAATTTCCAGTGAACCACAAATTCGCTTTTTCATTAGAACAACTCGATCCTTTGATTCACAAATATAGATCCCAAATCATCAATTCCTGTCATTTGATCCTTGACACCGATAGCTTCGAAATCATTATTACGACCATCGATCCAATGTCGATTCCACATCAACAATCGACTTCCAATACCTTTCCAGCTCGTTATCAACAATCGAATCTTCTAATAGTTTATCAAACCTTCGATTATCACACATCATTCAACCATTCTATTTCAATTCTTCTTTCCCAGATCGATTATGAAACCAAGTCAAGAACACAGACGTTCACTTTTTCACAAATTTGACATTTCGAAATCAAACACCAAATTGAGAATTCAAACACAAAATTTTGAATCAAAAACTTGATAAACCAACTGTTCTTCACATGTTCTTCACAAAAACTCCAAAGTGTTTGATCAATTTTATCAAAATCAAGAGATCAATTTCTGACTTATTTCTTCTGGCTTGATCATGATCGATCTATGAGATAAAACTCAATACATATGATTGATTCACAATATCATCTCTACAATCAAAACTCATTAATTGCTCAGAATGATTAGAAGAAATCGGGATTCAAAAACTCGGAAACATAAAATGAGTCACGAACATGAGAGAAATTGCGTATGTTGAGCCAGAGGTGAACCAAAGAAGATATCGAGGCTAGATCAGATAAGCAAGAAACCGTGAATTAAAACATGTTATTGAAACTGATTTGGGCTACTGATGAACAGTACTCAAAAAATTTATGGGCTCAATTTTAATATTGATGAATAGTAACGAGTTCTTTTGATTAGGGCTCAATCATTCGAATAAAAATAACGATCTGTTGGGCTTGATCTAAAAAAAATTAATTGGATCAAACAAAGGGTTTAAAACGGATTAGATCCAATGAAACAAATCGATCAAAAATGAAAAACGCAACATACGAATCGAAATCATGGATGTTTTGGAATCCATTTGAGAATTTGTGATACCTTTTTGACGAATCGAGATCTATTTTCAACGAATGAATCAAATTTAGAAGATCTTGGTTCTTTTGTCGGAATGAGAAAATCTCCAAATCAAACATTGTACCACCCACCATGCGAGATGTACAACTCGTTCTTCGTGTTCTTCGTGTTCTTCAACGATCCAAGAACATCTTCAAAAGAACCACCAACACTTTTGAGTTTTGACTTCAAATTCAATGCAACATTTGGAGATTGTTGCTTTGGAACCCAAATTTGCTTCACGGATTTCGGCTTCACAACATTTGACGATTTTTGTGAGTAAACCCGCTTGTTCTTCCGATTCATCTTCTTCTTCTTTTTCTTTCTCATCTTTTTGCATCTTGAAGACTTGACTTCATGAACAAACCCACTTTCAACAACATGAACATTTTGATTTTGAATCAAATCTTTTGGAGTTTGATATTTGTGAATTTCTTGAACCACCGGCTTCCGATAAGGAAGCATTCCTTCAAATGAATCACAAGAACACAAAATATCATCGGTTTGAACTCCAATCAAGCAAAAAACTTTTTCATCATGAGAATCAACTTGAACTCCTTTTTCTTGAACATCAAGAACATCACATTAAACTCCATTGTCAAGAACTTCAACAAACTTAAGAGCATGAAGATCATTTGGGTTTTCAATTAGAGAAATGTATTTCTTATTGAACAAATCTCTTTCTTCTCCTTCTTTTTGATTTCTACTACGAACTAATATGGACAAGGCAATTTTATTCAACCATGTAATCTTACAAATTGGTTGAAATACCAAGCTTCCATGATCATCCTTCAAACCTCCATAAGAAACCAAATTACCCCATGAAATCAATTTGCTTAACAACAACCCATAAAATTGATCTTCATTGACTTTGTATTTCACATCTTTAACGATCAAAATCCAAGAATCATATGGCAAACCCACCATGATCACAAAAACTTGAGGAATTCTAGAGAGAGAAAGTGATTTTGAATGGGTTTTCTAGAGAGATAAAGTGATACAAACAAGTATTCTAGAGAGAGAAAGTCGAATTATGGATCAAATCAAAGAAAAATTCGACTTCTAGAACACAAAAACACTCTCTAAACAAGAAGATCAATGAACAAAAAGAATCACCAAATCAAAATAGCCATCAAGGATCAATTCTTGATGAGATTCAAGAACACCCGCTCTGATACCAATTGAAGTGGTGTTGATTCTGATGGCATGTGCGGAATTAGAAAGATCTAATGGTTCATCATACAAATTCAAGAACACAAGGAGTAAATAAATCTTTGTAAGCTCTTATTAGATCTAGAAAGAATATACAAATGGGTTTGTACCAAATTCTCTCTCTAGTCTAACACTCCATATGGACTCATACATAATGGGAGTCACTCACTTCCTATTTATATGAAAAGACTCAACCCATTTACACATACAAAGAGGAAAGCCTAAAACAATACATCCAAGCATGACTTTGCACCCTAACATGATCGATGAGTATGTGAGATTGTTGAGCTGTCTGGGATTCAGCAGTGTTCTGTCAGCCAAGAGCGTAGGCTGGTATGAGTAAGTGGCAGGCATGCGGGGCGGGATGCAGACCTAGGGCATTCGATTGTGGAGGGCCTGGGATCAGGCCGGGATCGAGCATGTACGATTGAGATAGAGTTCAGAACCCTTAAAGGGCTAGAACAGTATGCATGGGAGGATTTACTGAGGGAAATATCTCGGAATGATGGATGTTACTTGAGCGGTCCGGATAGACTGAAGGTCGGTGGGCATACCAGTCAAGCCGAAGGCTCGAGGGGAGGAAAACGGTCCAGCCAGGCTGAAGGCCGGGAGGGCGGTCCAGATTGGCTGAAGGTTCTGAGAGTGGTCCAGATTGGCTGAAGGCCTGGTAAGGCGGTCCAGTCATGCTGAAGAATCTGCAGGTATTGTTAGTCCGGTTGAGAAGATGGATTGAGTATGTTGCGATGTGTTAGCATCAGAAGGTCTGGCCCCGGGTATTGATCTTGATTAGTGGAGATGGTGCATGGACTCGAGAGTCCTTGCGAGCAGATTTAGAGCATGTGTGTTGCATGGATAGCGGTTATGCTATAAAGGGGTGGTGCGGCGTTGGGTGAGCACCGTGGCACTTGTCGTGGTGACAAGGCAGCCAAGTGGATTTCCTTGGTAAGGAAAGAGGGAGAGAGGAGTGTAGCTCCGAGAGGAAGAGTAAATTCACGGAAGTGAAAGCGGCAGTGTAGAGTTATGATCGGAGTGGTCCGATGGTGGTCATTGAGCAGCGTGATTGCGGTGGTGGTAGGGAATGACATCATAATGGGATGTCTGCTGAGGACGCGGAAGGGATTCCGCGGGTGTAGAGCCAAGAGTCTCAGGATGGATGCAGGGATGGAGTCTGGGACTCCCAGCTTGATTCTGATCAAGGAGTTGTGTATGTAGTGATGGTTCATCCTGGGGGATGTTTGCAGATGTCATCAGTGTATCGGGTATTCCCAACCTGAGGGTGCTAGAGCTAGTTTAGCATGTGTATGTGATTGCAAGAGGAGAACTCATGGGAGTTGCTCTGAAGAATGTGTCTTTCTGTCAGCAGAATGATTAGAGTTGGACTCGGATCGGGAATCCGGTGGTGCATGGTTATTTTCTAGCTCATATGGGTCGAGTGATGGTTGTGATTTGGAGCAGTGTTGCATCATGAGTATTACTCAGTCGTTAAGTGGAGTTATCAGAGGGTAAAGTCGGTGGCCGGCTCGAGACGGTGGACAGGACACCGCAAGGAAAGAGGAAGTGCGTTCGAGTTTCGATGGTTATGCCTTGAGGGACCTGGTCCGGTTAAGGCCAGGTGGCGCGTTGTGGGAGTATTTTTGGAGTTGAGTTGCCGTAGGCTTCGAGGGCAAAGCCTAATTTAAGTGGGGGAGAATTGTAACATCCCGGAATAGCAAGAGTAAAGTTGAAGGGCTAAAAGAGTAAAATGGGAATGAGCGACTCGACGAGTCCACGAGTGGACTCGGCGAGTAGGGTCGCGGCTCTAGTCGCGTGTTAAATGACCAACTCGGCGAGTAGCATGGGTGGACTCGGCGAGTTGGTGCTGAGTGGGGAAAACCCTAAATCCGGAGGTTGAGCCCTATATAAAGAACATTATCTCTTCTCCCCAGCCTCCTTATCACCCCTTGAGTTCCAAAAGCCCTGATTTCATGAGAAAACACCATTGTTGAGTGAATTGGAGCTTGGAGTGGTTGTTGAAGAAATCTTGAAGGAGAAGAGACTTGGATCAAAGGGCTTTGCAAGGATCCAGATTAATCTTCTCTTGGAGCTTCCTTTTAAGGTATTATTTCATTGTTTGAGCTGTTATTGTCTAGATTCATCATTTTGGGGGGTGTTAGAGATCATATCTTTTGGTGTATTGGAGTTTAGAGGTTAGATCTGAGGTTGCTACCTCAGATCTGGAATGGAGAAGGGCTAGAGTGCATTAAAGTCCCTGTGGTTGAGTGCTTAGTGAAGCCATCATGTCCCAAACCCTAGCCCTAGAGTGTAAAAGGCCTAGATCTCTTTGGATTCACGTAAAGTTTGCCACTTTACGGATGGATGGGTTGTAGGAGGCTAGATCTATGTTTTGGATCAATTGCATGGCCTGGAATGCTTCTGTATGGATTCAGACCGGTGGTACTCGGCGAGTCACATGGGTAGACTCGACGAGTTGGAAGAACAACTCGGCGAGTTGGATGAACATGGCCTGGAACTCCGCGAGTTGTAAGAACAACTCGGCGAGTAGGTTGAAGATAGACTTAGACTCGGCGAGTCTGTTCTTGGACTCGGCGAGTCTGTTCTTGGACTCGGCGAGTCTTGTCGAAGAGTCCCAATATTTTCTGGTTGAGTCGAGAATCTGTGAGTCAAGGGATGACTCGGTGAGTTGTGTGCGAGTGGACTCATAGTTGTTGGACTCGGCGAGTCTCGGGGTGACTCGGCGAGTTAGGTCGCGGATTGAGGGAAGTTCTGAGCTTGGGGACTCGGCGAGTCATCGGGTTGACTCGGCGAGTAGAGTCAGTCAGGGGTTGACTTTGACCTTGTCCAAGGGTTGACCAGTTGTCTTCTAGGGGTATTTTGGTAATTAAGGGTATTTATTGAGTTGAGTGTTTTGGTGTTCAGTGGAGGAGTTCGTGTCAGAGTTTGGAGCTGCGGGATCTTATCCTTTCAGCCGGCAGTTTCGAGGTGAGTTATCCTCACTATATCAACATGGTCTACGGCACCAAGGCCGACCCTTATCGGATTGAGATCCGGGTAGTTGTTGTTATGTTGTTGCTTTGATATGTTTGCATCCTGGTAGCTAGGATGGTATATATTAGAGACCTGATTGAGATCGGTATCCTGAGAGATATGGTGATGCTATGCTAGTGACCGGTTAGGTCAGTATCCTGGTTAGGATGATGATATGTTATGTGATCTGTTTGATCTGCTTGTTGACTGTGAATTGCTATATGATTGTATGTATATGTGCACATGGTTGTTTGGACTGGAGTTGGATTGAGGCGGGTCCTGCTTTGTGCTGTAGGCCAAGATACTCAGGGCGGACCGGTTGTCCCGAAGGCCCAGCGAGCGGTCCGGATAAGCTGTAGGCCCCAAGAGGGCGGACCAGACGTGCCGAGGCTCGGAGAGTGGACCAGGACGAATGAAGGCCCGGTGCGGGCGGACCAGTCATACTGTAGACTCAGTGAGTGGACCATGTGGATTGAAGGCCCGGTGCGGGCGGACCAATCACACTGCAGACTCGATGCATGTGGTTAGATTCGGAGAGTGGACTAGGTGGATTGAAGGCCCGGTGCGGGCGGACCAATCACACTGTAGACTCGAGTTATATGGCTAGACTCGGAGGGTGGACCAGGTGGACTGTTGGCCGGTGCGGCGGACCAGTCCCACAGTAGACCCGAAGTGCATGGCTGTTCTGTGATCGGATATGTTATGGCATGTTATGCGTGTATGTTATATGTGGTTGGTATTTTGGGGATATATCACTAAGCTTTCGGGCTTACAGTTGTGGTTTAATGTTTTTCAGGTTCTTCAGGAGACCGTGGCAAGGCGAAGGCGTGATCGTACCACTCCTCATGTTTATATTGTGATGAGATTCTGGGAATACTTAAAATAAATTGTATTGAAAACCTATTTGTAATAACTTTAATGGAATCGAGTTGTTTTCGAAAATTTTAAATTGGTTGAAATTTTTGGTCGTTACAGTTTGACTGTAGGAGAGGGAGATGGAATGGAAGTTGGATTAGGAGGAAATTTTGAGGGACCTGAGGGTGCACATGAAGCTTGAGCTTTCAGAAGTGTTTCTGCGATTTCATCCATCCAGTGTTGAACCTTTTGAATGGTTGCTACAGTATGGGCATTACTGATTGCATTTGCCCAATACTTAGCAACAGACTGGATCTCATGTTCTTTTTGTTGCTGCTGCTTGATTTGTTGCTCCTTGTGGGATTGGAAAGCCCTTCGGAAGGCTTCATATTTTTTTATTTCAGCTGCGGTTGTTGGCTGATAACGACTCCAAGAATCGCTAGAATCACTTCCGTCAATTCCTTGATTTCGCACCAAGGTGTCCCTTGGGTTCACGGATCCTAGCACATTAGTGCTCACCGTGCCCAAACCACTTGTAAAAGATGAAAGCAGAGTAGGATTTCCTGAGTGTCCTCGGTCTCCTTGACCCATGGTCAAGTCTGGCCACAACTCAGTTCTTGCATGGGCTGAAGAATTGCCCTGCGGATGGGAATGTATTTGCAGTGTTTGGGTGACAGAATTAAGGATTGAGTGCAACTCCTCAGGAGAAAAAAAATGCAGTCGGGAAGCCCTGGAGACCTTAGGGCAAGAACCAGTATCATCCCTTTGGGGTGATACTGGAGGGGTGTCTCCATGATGATCAGAATCAGACTCACTTTCTGAGTCTGACTGAAAGATGATGGTGGTGATGAATGGGTCTGCGGCCACCCCAAGGACTACTGGAGCCTTTTGAGAGGCTTCAGCATCAGTTCGGTCACGCATATGGCTAGAGGTAGTGGTGGTTTTCTTTTCTTGAGGACATATATCCGTTGCCTGTCCTCTTCTGAATCACTGCCTGATACAGTGGTTGGTTTGGTTTTGCGTTTCTTGGTGGGTGCGGTTGGTTTGGGAGCATCCTTCTTGGGTGTTCTTTGTTTCTTCTTGGACAATAGATTTCTTCTTTGAGAAAGATTGGATAATGTAGTGGTAGAGGGGACTGCGGTATCCTCAGGGTTAGTGGTTGCGGATGAAAGAGGCGGGGTAGAAGGGTATGGGGCAATACCCTCCGTAGCCTCAATGTGGTCTAAGACATCAACAGTCTCAGGACCAAGAGAAGAAAGGATATAAGTGGGAAACCTGCGGATCGGTCCAAAAAGAGTTTGATCAGAGGAAGGGAGGTACCTTTTGAGATCCTTAGTGACGAAGAAGTTGATGTCACTACCCATATCTATCCCAGCGTCAACATGTAGGTCTGATATGCAGAGAGACCAAAATCTTGCAAATGTGAGCTCGGTTGGGTTTTCCTTTGGGTGCTCCTTGGGAATATAGTGAATGAAATCATCCCAAAGAATTTGCCCATAGTTGACGTCGTGTCCGATGAAGATGCTCCATACCAATTCCAAGAGTTTGAGTCCCATGTTGTCAATGCCTCTGGTTCTGCCGGATAGGCAGCAGATGACAAAGTGGCACACAACTGCCAAACCACAGGCAGCTGGTTCTTTTTGAATTCACCAATTCCTCGAATTGGTTTCTGATACCCCATCTGGTAGAGTGCGGATGTGATGTCAGCCATTGATGGTGAGAAGAATTTGTTGGATGGATGAGGTAGAAGATTAATGGCTGTGAGGAACTTTTCTTTGGACAAGATGACCAAAGTGATGGGTTTTATACAAACAATCCTATGTGTGCATGCAACCCTAATTTGGATCTATGTTTTCACTATTAGATACACAACATTATGAACACATGAATAAAACCCTAATGTAGCATGCTATTTTTGAAATTCATATATAAGGTTAGATCACATACCTCTTGTTGTTATATAGCAATAACAACTTAAATCTTCAAACCCTTAGTCTTGAAAGCAAGCACCACAAGTGTAGGGCCTCTAATGGCTCACAAACACCACAAGCAATTGGAGAGGCTATAGAGAGAGAAGGGAGGAGGTAGAAATAGGATTTGGGATCTCTTAGAAGCAAGTGCACCATTTATCAAGGCCTAGGGGTCTTTAGATAGGATTGAGATTAGGGTTTCAGTCCTTATCCTTATCTAGTTGCTTGCCCACCAAGCAATCATAAGATAAGCCTTGAAAAGCCCTTATCTCTTGGACCTTGGACGATTTCAAGGATATCCTTATCCTTGAATTCGTCCAACCCTTAACAAGGATAATCATTGCCCTACTTTGCAACTATCACATAATTACAATTCAGCCCCTCTAGTTTAATTAATTACACTTGATCACAAAATTAATTCTTAATTAATTATTGACCAATATTAATTAAACAAATATGATTTCTCCTTTAGTATATTATTCTTATAATATATTAATAAATCATAATAACCTCTCTCTCTCTCTCTATTTATTTCTCCAGTCAAGTTGCTTTGGTGAAGGCAACCCAAAAGGATCATGCACAACCGGGTCAAGTACTTACCAAATATGGTTACGGGCTTAGACACTAATCCAACACAAAGAACCGTTAATGAGATTGAGATGAACTTCTTGAGGGTTTTCCAGTGGGCGATAAGCAGAAAAGGCGCTCTTGAAGAGAGTAGAAACTGGGACAACGTCTATAAATGCATCAAATTGACCAAACAGAGGGTGGTTCTTGAGAAACTTGATCATGATCTTTATGGGAACATTGTATGAAGGATGATCTTCAAACACTGCCCTGAAATTGCTTGATGCGATGGAAGGACAGTCTGAGCCTGTGGGATTCACCGAACCAGAAGCCTTGGATTGCTTCTTTGAGACACCTAATTTCACCGTTGTTGAAGTTGAAAAGTGTTTGAAGAAGAAGTAGAACACAAAATTCTTGATTGTTTTGAGAGGGAGTGATCGATATTCAGAATGCGAAAAGTGAATTTGGTGAAGAAGATGAGTTTATAAGGGGATAAAAAAATATTAACCCTAGATAAATGGTATAATAGGGTAAAACATAGATTGGGGGGAATCGATGAATTTTGGATTGAATCACAGCCACATATATTAAAACAGGTTGTAAAAGATTTTGGGAGATTTCCAAAAAGGGTTTGCAATTAATGTAAAGTCAGACGCATGTTTATACGTCAGGTAATCGTGGGGGTGATGGGATAGGAAGAGGTAACGGATGGGACGTTTTGGGAGAGGAAAGGACAAATTAAGGATGAGTTTATTGGAAATACGTTCTTTTTGTCATCATCCCTAAAATAGGTCTGATAAAAGAATTTCTCAGAAAGAGAAGATGACAGTTTCTGATGAGAATGTTTTATTTTATTTAATGAAGGATCATTAAATAGCACACAAAGGTTTATATGTTGATAAAGCAGTTGAGAAATTATCACAAAGATTGCGGATGAAAACTTCATTGTAGTTGGAAATGTCATTGCGGATGACCTAGGTAAAGACTGCAGCGAGAAGCTGAGAGAAGCACTTATACAAAAATTAGTAAACACAAACAAGAACCCATGAAAGATAGATATAATATATGGTTGCGGTACATCAACTGTAGAACAGGTGATGTTCCTAAAACATCTATTATAAATAACTTCAGTAAGGACCGCAATGGGGACCAGGAAGGTCCGCGGTACGAGTTAATTCAGGAAGCATTTTGGATCCGGATTCATCATTCCCATCATTTGTAGGAACACGTTGAGTTTTGTAGAGTCAAGTGCTTTTGTAAAAACATCAGCAATCTCTTCATGAGTAGGAACAAAGATGAGTTCAATATTACCTTTTAAAATATGGTCTTTGATGAAATGATACCGTAGCTCAATATGTTTCGTCTTGGAGTGCTGAATAGAATTATGAGAGATTGCTATGGCACTTTCTGAGTCATAGTAAATTGGTATCCACAGCATCCTGTATCCGTAGTCTAACAATTGTGTCTTCATCCAAAGGACTTGGGAACAACAGCTGGCTGCGGCCACGTATTCTGCTTCTGTGGTAGATAACAAAACACAACTTTGTTTTCTCGAGGACCAGCTGACAAGTCTTCCACCTAAAAATTGACATCCACCAGATGTACTTTTTCGATCAAGTTTGCGTCCGGCATGATCCGCATCAGTAAATGCTTGAAGACTGAAGTCATTGCCTGCGGGGTACCATAGACCCAGAGATTTGCTTCCTTTTAAGTACCGAAGAGTTTATTTGGCTGCGGTCATGTATGACACTTTTGGGTCAGCCTGGTATCTTGCACACACACCGGTTGCGAAGACAATGTCAGGTCTGCTTGCGGTGAGATACATTAGCGAACCAATGATACCTCTATAAGTCTTGTGATCCACAGATTCACCAGAGGGATCAGCAGAGATCTTATATCCGAAGGCCATAGGGACCTTAGCAGAAGTGCAGTTGTCCATAGAATATTTCTTCAAAAGTTCAGTGGTGTATTTCTCTTGATGAATGAATATTCCTTGCTGAATTTGTTTGACTTGAAGACCTAGAAAGAAGTTAATCTCTCTATTCATGCTCATTTGAAATCTGTTTGTCATGAGCTTAGCAAATTCATCCACCATTCCTTGATCAGATGACCCGAAGATGATATCATCCACATATATTTGTACAAGCATAAGGTGAGTCCCGTTTTCTTTTCTAAATAGTGTGGGATCAATCACTCCTCTTTTGTATCCTGAAGAGACTAAGAATTCAGAGAGAGTTTCATACCAAGCTCTAGTGGCTTGTTTCAGACCGTAGACAGCTTTCTGAAGCTTGTAGCAGTGATTAGGGAACTCGATACTTTCAAATCCGGGAGGTTGTTGAAGATAAACATCTTCTTTTAATTCCCCATTGAGAAAAGCACTTTTGACGTCCATTTGATGTACTTTGATGTTTTTGTGAGAGGCATATCCTAAGAAGATTCTGATTGCTTCCATTCTAGCTACCGGAGCGTATGTCTCATCGTAGTCAACACCTTCCAGTTGGCTATAACCTTTAGCAACTAGCCTTGCCTTATTTCTGATAACTGCACCAGATTCATCTAGCTTGTTCTTGAAAACCCATCTTGTACCAACAATAGTATGACCTTGTGGAAAGGGAACAAGTTGCCACACTTTGTTTCTTTTTGTTAGAACAATGTTCTATCAGGATCGTATGATTCTAAGCAAAATATAAATAAGAACCTAATGAAGAACACAAGTATTGCACTGAATATGTCGAATGATTAATGCAAAGATACCCCAGAAGAGCTCGATAAAGAACTTCAATCTGTAGAGGTATTATAGGGTTACAAGAATCAACGTAATCGACTATTCTCTATTATACGCATACATGCATGCATATATTTATATTAAAACCCTAACAACTTATCTAGATAAAAGGAAACTATTCTAGATAACTACGGATGGACAAGCCCAAGACGCAACACTAAAATACTTAACAATCTCCCCCTTTGCGTCCTTGGAGCAGAAACTTCATCCCCTTTTCACAACAGAGGGCTTTTTCACGGTTTCAAATATCCTCGGTATAATGGCCAGAATGTGATGTCTAAATGTTATGTACCACCGAAGCATATCTGTGAAGTTCTTTTTATCCGCTGCTGAGTTCTCCTTGCATCGATGAATGATATTGATTATATGTTCCAGACAGTCTGTTGAAAACAGATGCTTGTCAACAAAAGCAAACAAAAACTTGAGCCTCTCACCCTTCGTGAACATGACAATCAAATTTGTTGAATCACTCTGCCCCAACTTCATCTGATTCACATCACCAGGCTTAGACGTTGGATTGACTGACGGTTTCTTGTTCATCACCTTTGCTATCTCCTAATCCATAGTGGCAAGCCCATTGACATAGGAGGCCAACATTCTTTTTAGATGTTTTAGAATTGGCTCATACTCCCTTTGATTTGAGAGCAGAATGTTGTATAGCAGAATCCAATCATGTGGATTAAGGTTGGGAAGATCTGCCAGAGAAATAAAGTATTCCGTATTTGCTGTACCACGGTTGATCTTGAAGTTTACATTCACAAACTTCCCAGCAGGTGACGGTTTCAGTACCTTGACTTTTGTAATTTTCTGTGCACTCCAAGTCAAGTACTGTGGTTGACCATTCTTCAAATAAAAATCTACTAACTCTCTGTCAACCTTCGGATTCGGATGAGGAACCTTAGCAGTGACATCGAAACAATGAAAGGTAAATGCTTTTCTTGTGATTGGCATGTCAAACTGCGAGTCCTTTGAATTGTCACATTCAAACGAAGCAATCAGTTCCAACCAGTACATATAAGGAAACTTAATCGCCTGATTGATGAGTGTATCTCTGTCCCATTCTGGAAACAGAGTCTTCTTGCATTGCAAGACATCCTCCTCTTCCTTATTCTTTGCCTCTTGTGCCACCTTCATCGTTTCATCAAGCTCTTTGTCCCTCTTCTTTCTTTTAAGGGCTTCAGCGATAGTCTCTTCAATATCACTATCACTATCGGCTTGAACTTTCTTTCCAGAAACCGAAGCTAAATTATCCTTCAGTTCTGTTTTGTCTTTCAGATCTGTACTCTCTTCTCCCCCTTGTTTCGAAAGAAAGACCTTCTCCGAGACACCCTTCATCTCACTGAGAATTGTAATTGCAGGAAGGAGTTTGGACTGGAGATGCTTCCGGATGGTTAAGGTCAAGAAGGGATCATGAGCTTCAAGAAGAGTAGTCAAGATATTTTTCACATCACCAGCACAACTTTGATAAACTGCCCTTTGAGTCTTTAACAAAGAGATCTCTTTTTCTGCCTGGGCCAGTTGAACTCTTTGGAGATCAATTGTAGCTTGGTGTTTTATCAGGTCCTCCTTCAACGTACTTTCTGCAGAAAGAGAAGCAAAACAAGAATCCAGAGATTGGAGAAAAGATGTGGATTCTGTTTTGAGATCAGTACGAAGGGCTTCAAATTTTGTGGTTTCATCCTGAAGAGTTTTAGAGAAGGAGTCCACCGAAGCTTGATATTTGGCCGCATTTGTATCAGTATGAGCTTTCAGAGAATCAAGGAAAATCTGAGTTGTGTGAACAACCTCAGTAACCTCCTTTGTGGCCTTTGAACAAGAAGTGGCTGACTTATCAACTGCTTCTGTGGATTTCTCAATAGCATCGGTGTATTGCTTAATGGCAGTCTCCAAGAAGGCTTTTAAAACAACACTGCCATAAGCTTTGCTATCAGCAAGCAGTCGATCCAACTTTTCATTGATGTCCTGTATATGTTGACTGGTGACAGGAGCATCAGGATCATTATCTGTTGGGATTCTATAAGGACTGTAATACAGCGAGTCATAGTCCTCATCATCTCCACCAAGAGTAGCACCAGAGGTAGAGGATGGGGTTGGGGATGGTGGTATGTTGATAATAGGAGTATCAATCACAGTAGTAGCCCCTGTATCAGATACATTGACTTCCACTGGGATTTTAGGAATGGTGGTAGTGATGGATTCGGTTATGAGAGGAGTTGAGATAGGTATAGTTGAGACAGGAACAGAGGTAATGATGGTTGAAGGGGGTAGAGAATTTGGTTCAGTAAGAATGGGTTGTATATCGGTAGGAGCAGAAAGTGGAGCTTTCTGTTTTGGTGATGGAGGTGGAGTGAGAATTTTAGTAGTTTTGGGAAAGGCTGGTGGAGTTGGGATTTTGGTACTTTTAGTAGATGGAGGTGGGGTTGGAGATCTTCGAGGTGTGGGCTCTCTGGTTGAAACCTGAGGATTCTCCGCTTCTGCGTCTTGATCTTCAACCGTCTCAGATCCAGGAGAAAAGTTCCCCTTGGGTCTGTTAGCCATCTTCTTTATCTTCTTTGGTTTTGATTGAGAAGAATCCCCTTCACCAGACTTTCGCTTTGAAGATTTTGGCTTACCCTCCTTAGTTTCTTCTTTCTCTTTCTTTATTACCCGTTTGCCTCTGTTAGCAGGCTGATCCAAGGCATCCAGTGCGGCTTGTTGTTCTGCAGACAAAACCCTTGGACCAATAGGAGATCATTTACGGTATTCGGCCATCACATTGCTTTGTGCCGAAACACACCTGTACATGGATTCCGGAATCAATCCATAGTGATGAAACTTACTTGGATCGGATATGATGATCTTCTTTGTATGGAATGAGGCAATAGAGGCAAGAAGAGCATCCTTCATGACAGGTATCTCCAAAGAATCCATGGCCTTCTTTGTAATCAGGGTCCATAAACGACCACAAGAGATCTCTGAATGACGGGTCGTTGTGTTTAAACTCTGCACTACTTGGGACCAGATTATAGTGCCATAATCTAGGTTGATCCCGTTGTATAAACCATAAAGAATGGTAAGTGAACCTTTTCTTGTTGTGTCTGAAACACCACATCTTTCCGCCAAACCCTTGATTAGCAATGTCAGCAACCCATTCCATTGCGATGGTAAACACGATTTCTTGACCTTTGCAATCATTGTAATCACATCTGTGTATCCCATCTCATACATCATCGTGAATAGTTGTGTTGTAGTGACGAAATCAGGCGAGATGATCGAAGAATCAACTACAAGCCCCAGAATGGAACAAAACTTCGCCTTAGAGATCGAGGATTTCTTGTCGTGAATGGTGAAGTAGATGCGATCTTTATTCTTGTCATAAGTCACCGATGAGTAGACTTGAGATAGCAGCGACATTGGAACCGCTTCAACCTGGGTTAGGGCCAACAACATGGGGGAATACTTTAGACATTCCACAACATGCAGCATATATGAGTCATATAGGAATGGAGTCATTTCGATAATCATGTTTTGGTTGGGTTTGATTGCAAGCAAGGAGGATGTTGCAGTTTGATCATGTGCAGAAGATGAAGTCGCCATTGATAAACGAAGAAGAAGATGAACAGTGTGAATGAGTAGGAGTAAGATAATTCGTGATTGGTAAATGACAAATAAAACGATCTCCCCTATTTATACCGTTGCCTGGAGAGAGAAAAACGTGATGACGAGGTTGCTAAAGCGTCGCCTGAAAAAGCGCGATTTGACAGTGTGGTTAATCCCAGGAAAACGTCAGCACGCGTGGGTTTTGAAATGGAGCAAATGTACGCGCCGAAATCTTATCTTCATACCGTTTGAAATTCCATATATCCCCTTGTTTGGTCGCAACCAATAACCAAAACTTATACCAAATAGTAATAAGAATGTTGGAAAATATTAATTTTCGTGCATAAGAGTGTGAAAGATAAAGAAATAAAGCAAATGTGTATTTGACGTGAGTGATGTCTTTTTAGAAGACAGAAAGCAGAGGATTCCGGGCAAGAATCACTTCCTTCAAAGTCAAGAGAGACTTGAAGTGCTTGTGTGGTTTCCCGAAAAATACGATCAACTGTTTGTTAATAAACATTGAAAGGCTTCTTTTGAACACAGGTATTGGGTGGCTGTCCTCCAACTGAACATCGAGTTTTAACATAAAACCGATTGTTGGTAGAGGTACCTATGAGACCGATGTGATCTATTGAACAGGTAGGTGGTATTTATTATTATGGTAATGACTTATAGAAAGCAGAAATCTCAAAAAAAAATAAACTGTACCTCTTTGGGAAGAAATGTCTTGGTTGTAGACAATTTCATAAAAGATCACGCAAAATAAAAAGAGATTTCCTTAGGTAACCAGTAAATGCTTGAGTATATCACTCACCGTCAATTCGTTTTTGGTGTCGGATTTTGGGTTTCACTTAGAACGTGGTAATCGTATCCAAGATCATAAACACAGATGTTGTGTAACCATAAACCTCAGTGGTAAAGACTGAGAGTCTCAAGGGTTACGTTAGTGAACCGAAGGTAGATGGAGAATATGAGGAGGTGGTTTAGGAACCGAATGTACCTTCTGCTAGATAAGCGTGACAGAGCAGAGAAACTCTTAACTCATATGAGAAGAGTAAGGTAGCTCTAGACCGAGTGAGGTAAAATAGCCTGATTTTGAAGAAACGATGGGTATCGATCGAATCATTAAGGCTTACTCGAGATCATAGAGGCTTAAGACAACATACAGCAGCATGCTTCTAGGGACCCTTAACTAGGTTGTGTGAAAGTTGAAACATACCTGCTTTAGAGCTATCGACGATTATACTTGTGTTTACCTATTAATGACAGACACCAAACAAAACAAACAAGCAATTGACACAAAAAAATAAAATATTTTTGGATTTGTGAAATTTTTCTGAAAAAGAATAAAAACAGAAAGATAAAATATTTTTGGATTTTTGAAATTTTTCTGAAAAAGAATAAAAATAGAAAGATAAAATATTTTTGGATTTTTGAAATTTTTCTGAAAAAGAATAAAAACAGAAAGATAAAATATTTTTGGATTTTTGAAATTTTTCTGAAAAAGAATAAAAACAGAAAGACTTACAAAATATACAACCGAAACCTTATCTTATTAATGAGAGAAGCAAAATAGATCGATCATGCAATTTTCCTCTGTTCCAGAGAATTACGGAGCCGAAATAGACAGAGCGGTCTGTCCATGTCGGTTCCCCAAAAATCTAGAGCAGAGATAGACCGAGCGGTCTGTCTATTTCGGTTGTCTTAATTTTAAAGAGAGATTTGAGGATTCGGTACCGACTCTCCTTCCATCATACCCAAACCTTGTAAGATTTTATTGAAGGTTGTTTCTGGTAAGGCTTTAGTAAAGATGTCTGCCAGTTGATCAGCAGAACGAACAAAATGTACTTCTACGTTCCCGTCTTCTACATGATCCTTGATGAAATGATACCTGAGTGCAATGTGCTTGGTTTTCGAATGTTGCACTGGATTATGACAAATCCGGATTGTACTTTCAGAGTCACAATAAAGAGGGATCTTTTTCATACTCAGCCCATAATCTCTTAACTGACTTTGAATCCAAACAACCTGAGAGGTACATGATGTGGCAGCAATGTATTCTGCTTCAGCTGTGGATAAAGAAACACAAGTTTGTTTCTTTGATTGCCAACTGACAAGTTTTCCATCAAGGAATTGACATCCTCCGGTAGTGCTTTTCCTGTCCAGTCCACATCCTCCAAGATCAGCATCTGAAAAGGCTTGTATAAAGAATCCAGATCTTGCAGGATACCAGAGACCGAGAGATGAAGTCTTCTTCAGATATCGAAAAATATTCTTCACAGCAAGCATGTGGAGTTCTCTTGGATTAGCTTGAAACCTGGCACTATAACAAACAGAAAACATGATATCTGGTCTACTAGCTGTTAGATACATAAGGGATCCTATCATTTGTCGATAAAGAGTTATGTCCACAGCCGGTTTCTCCAGGGATGGAGTTAGCTTGGTGCCGAATGCCATAGGAACCTTTACTTTTGAATCACCCTTCATTCCAAATTTAGTCAACAGATTTTTGGTGTATGCTTCCTGGTTTATAAAGATACCTTCTGGTCCCTGTCTAATATTCAAACCGAGGAAAAAGTTAATTGGACCCATTGTGCTCATTTCAAATTTAGTCTCCATCAACTTTCTGAATTCAGCGGTTAAGCTTGGATTTGTGGAACCGAAGATGATATCATCAACATAAATATGAACAATCATCAAATGTTCGCCTTCCTTCTTTCGAAAGAAGGTTGGGTCAACCGAACCTTGTTTAAACTTTGACATTTTTAGAAAGCGAGTAAGGGTTTCATACCAGGCTCTTGGTGCTTGCTTTAGCCCATAGACCGCTTTATCCAACACATAGCAATGATCCGGGTATTTTTCATTCACAAAACCAGGTGGTTGCTCAACATAGACAGTTTCATCTAATTCTCCATTCAAGAATGCACATTTGACATCCATTTGGAAAACTTCAAAGTTCTTGTGAGCGGCATATGCTAGAAAAATTCGAACAGACTCTAACCTTGCCACAGGAGCAAAAGTTTCTTCATAATCAATCCCTTCTTCTTGACAATAGCCTTTTACAACCAACCGAGCCTTGTTACGAATGACATTCCCTTCTTTGTCCAGCTTATTCCTAAACACCCATTTCAAGTCGACAACAGAGGCATCTTTCGGTGTAGGAATCAATCTCCAAACTCTGTTTTGTTCGAATTCATTGAGCTCATCCTGCATTTCTTGAACCCAATCAGAATGATCAAGTGCAACATTTACGGTTTTCGGCTCTATTTTGGAGATAAACGAGTTAAACATACAAAATTCCACTTTAGAGAATAATGTTGTTTGTTTCGCCTTCAGCTGAGATCTAGTAAGAACACTTTCGGAGGATTCACCAATAATTTGCTCTTTGGGATGGTCTTTTGTCCATTTTGTTAGCGGAGGATAGATTGGATCATATTCTGGATTTAGTTCTGCTTCAACTTCAACTTCAACTTCAACATTTGACTGATCCCTTTCACCTTCGTCAGTAGAACTGTCACTTGTTTTCTCCTTCTCCCCCTTGACTGGCGAAGTGAAGTCTTTGTTTTCAGCAGAATCGGCATTGGGTATCTCCCCCTCGATTGGACTATCACTTGTTGATTTCGGTTCAGTTGTTTGAGTATCAGTTGAACTAGTAGATATTGGGGCGGAATTGGGATTCTCCCCCTCAACAGGAACTTCAGATGGTTTGAAAGTGGTAGAGTTCTCCCCCTGGAACGTTGAATTGGTGTTTGAGGTACTAGGTGATGGTTTAGGAGTAGGTGTTTCGTTTTCCATTGATTTGGCAGCTTCATCTATGACTTTCTTCAGATTATCTACTTTGTTGTCTGGTGCTGTTGCCTCCGAATGTATTGCCTTTTCTGGTTCATCAAATAAACGAATGTATTCATCAAACAGGTTAGATATTGGAACCGAGACCTATCCAGATTCCGGAAAGATGTCTCCTGAAGCATCTTCTGTTCTTTGAACTTTCTTCATGTAATTGTCGTCAAAGGTGACATAATAAGTTTCTTCTATTCTTTTAGAACACTTGTTCAACACCCGGTATGCTTTTGATGACAGAGAGTAACCCAGAAAGATCCCCTCATCGGCTTTAACATCAAACTTATTTCGGTTTTCTTTAGAATTAAAGATAAAGCACCTGGAACTGAAAATGTGGAAAAACTTGACGTTTGGTTTCCGATTGTTTAAGATCTCATAAGGAGTTATCGAGAATCTCTTGTTGAGCAAGGACCGATTTTGAGTATAACAGGCAGCAGCAATGGCATCAGCCCAAAAGTATAGAGGTAGTGAGGCATAACTGAGCATGGTTCTTGCTGCTTCACACAATGATCGGTTTCGTCTTTCAACAATCCTGTTTTGTTGTGGTGTATAAGGGGCCGAAAATTGTGTGTTATCCCCTTATCAGCCAGAAAGTCTTCGAAATCCTTGTTTTTGAATTCCAGCCCATTGTCACTTCTGATGTTTCTCACTGTCTTCTTTAATTGAACTTCCACTTGCTTGATGAACATCTTCAGCTTGGGAGTTGCATCTGATTTCTGTTTAAGAAAGAAAACCCACGTGAAGCGTGAAAAATCATCTATAATAACCAGAATATACTTACTTCCACCGATACTCTCTATAGCAGAAGGTCCACACAAGTCGATATGTAACAGTTCAAGTGCTTCCATTATCTTAGTATTAATGCGTGTAGGGTGGCTTTTTCTGCTCTGCTTACCCATCTCACATGCTGCACACAAATGCTCCTTATCAAACTTGAGAAGAGGAAGACCTCGAACGTGATCACCACTCACTAATTTGTTGATTTTGAAGTTCAGGTGAGATAGACGTCGATGCCAAAGCCAACTTTCATCAGTGTTTGCCTTTGAAAGCAGACAGATAGCTGGTGTCCCCCGAATAAGATTAAGATTCAGAGGATACATTTCTCCTTTTCGTGCAGATTTCAGCAGAACTTTCTTGGTTTGTTTTTCTATTATCTCAGATCCTTCATCATCAAATGATACCTTCAAGCCTGTGCCCACAACTAATTGTGATACACTGATGAGGTTGTACTGCAATCCCTCTACATAAGCCACCTTTCTGATGGAGAAGTCTCCATTAGTTATCATCCCATATCCTTTGATTGTTCCATAGGAATTGTTTCCAAACTTCACCGATCCACCATCTTTTAGAGACCGAAATTCCCTTAATTCCTCCTTTCTCCCTGTCATGTGATGCGAGCAGCCACTGTCTATATACCATTCGTCGTCAAATTGCTCGTCACTGATTACCTGCAAATTTAAGCAGATTTAGGAACCAAAAGTTTCTTGGGTCCTGGTGAGTTTTTCACAGAGAAAGGAATAACAATAGAAGCATCAACTAAATAAGTTCGTTTAACAAGAGTCGTTTGATCTTTTCTTTTGATGGTAAACACCTTGATTTTTGTTTTATCTTCTTTAAATCTTAATGTATCTTTTGGTGTTTCTTTAGATGATTTAGTGTTTTTCGTTGGATTCCTAGGTTTAGTGGAGGATCTCTTATTTTCATTCTCAGAGTCTGATAACAACTTTCCTTTTCCTTTGATGTACTTTAAGGAATTTGTTTTATCTTGGGATCTAGAGGATCCATGTCTAGAATTGGGACCGAAACTGGTTTTAGGACCGAATCTGGATCGAGAGCCGAATCTGGGTTTAGGACCGAACTTGGGTCGTGGACCGAAACTGGGTTGATGACCGAAACTGGGTTGAGAACCGAACTTGGGTTGAGAACCGAGACTTGACTTTTGGTTTTGGGATTTGGAATAATAGGAATTTGGACTGAAATTTTCCTTTGACTTTTCCTTTCCTTTATCCATGGATTCTTTCCTAGAAGGCTCATAGTTAGGATTTTGAGAATTCTAATGCCTTTTCCGTTCATTCAGATTCGAGGCATATCTTTGATTTCTGAGTCTTTTCTGTTCAGCTAGCTTCTGGCCTGTGGTTTCTCCTTCTGAGTTGCAGTTGTCTTATCTTCCATTTTGGTTTCGGTACTTTCCTTAGTTTGAACTTCCGGTGCTTCCTGTCTCTTGAGTGGACCTTTCGGTTCTTTCCTCTCGATTGGAACATCAGGTTCAACTAACGATTCTTCAGGAACATCTTTAGTTCCGCTTGTTCTGGGAATATCGAAACTGGAAGGTTTATTGATGGGTTCTGGTATGTATCGTCCTTTGACTCTCCATGTGGTTTTCTCAGACAATCCCACGGTTTCATATGCATTATCAATGGGAGCAGACCAGAAATAGTCTTCACATCCCTCAGCGTTATCCTCGTCAACTATTATCCTTAATTCTGCTGTTTGTCTTTGAGTGACTCCAGTCACAGCATATACCTGATTTGGCACGGTCTGTACCTTTTGATAGACCAAGGCTTTTTCTTTGAGTTTCGGTTTCTGTTCCTTTGACAGACGAGCAAACTCAACCGAATTTTCTGAAATAAAAGGTTTTTCGCTCTGGGTTTCATTTTTCACAAACTTAGAACAATCAACAACGTCCTCTACTGATATTTCACTCATTTCACTCTCCGCATCAAATTCAGATGAATTATCTGAGTTTATTTTATTATCTTTAACAATTTTGGCATTTGACTCATCCAATGTTTGTATAGTTCCTTAGAATCGATGAAATTTTCTATCTTATCTAAACCTAGCCTATACGACATGGATGTTTCTTCAGAGGATAGTTCTGATTCACACTCTGCAATAACCTCATCTTCCTTAAATTCAAGGAAGGGCAAAATCATTTTATGTATTTTCTTTCCAATTTCACAATTTAGATGTAATTGAGCAATATTAGTATAAAGACGCTTAGCAATTAAACAGAAAACATTTCTTTGTTTTAACAAATTTAAATTGTCTCTTTGCAAATAAATACTCTCATCCTTAGCCCTAACTAACTCTGCTTCCTTCTGCTCAATCCAGATCCTCCTCTCCTCACTTTTTGAAGACACCCTGCCGATTTGGTCAGTTAGGTTAGAGTTTGCTAAGCGGGTTTGCATGAGGCTACTACTTAGGTTGGAAAATTTAGAATTTAGTTCATTTAATTCTTCTAGATATTCAATTTTGGGAATTTTAAGAGATTCAAGGATAGAATGTACCTTTTTGATCAATCAATCGCAGTCGTTGATCTTCTCACTCACCGGCTTGGCTGCAAAACACTTGTTTTCTGTCAGGTTCGGTTCTGTGTCTGCACTTTCGGTTGATGGACCATTAGTGACGATAAAGCATTTTCCACCAGAACCTTCATTCTTTGCCACAAGCGCCTTTCCATGAGTGGGTCTTCTAACCTCTTCGTCTTTAGAATCTGTTGACCAGACTTCTACACCACCGAACTCATCTTCCCCTGCATTTTCTCGTACAATTAGTGCATTCATCGAGCTGTTGGAAGCCTTTTTCTTCTTGACTTCTTCTAGTTTACGCATGTAGTACGCTTCATCATCTTCACCCTCTCTCTTCTCAGCCATCTTTCTTAACATGCAATCTTTGGCAAAGTGGTTCTTGCCGTGACAATAGTTGCAGTCGTATCCAGAGTCTCCTGCAAGCTTGTTTTCCTATTTCTCTTCCACCTTTTGAGAAGAGACTTTCGGTTCATCTTTTGTTTTCTCAGAACTATAACTTCCCTGCCAATTTCGGTTCTTATTGGTGGGAAATTTTCTTCTTGCGAATTTCTTTGGATTTGTTATCATTAAAGCATACTCCTCACTTGTAAGATCACATTCTGACATGTCTGACTCTTCTTCTTCCTCAACATCACTTTTTCCTTTAGAGACAAGAGTCAGCGATCCCATGCCAGAGACCACTTTCACCTCCTTAGTTACAACAGTTTCATGTGACTTTAGTATCCCAACTAGTTTCGCCAGTGAGTAGGATTTGAACTGTTCATGCGCCTTCACAGTGGAAACCACAACCATCCATTCTGGTCTGAGCCCGTTCATGAATGTAACTTTCTGCTCGATCAGCTTCCTCTCAATTCCATGCTTGATCATCTTACTTAAAAGATAATTGAACCGATCAAAGGTCTGAATGAGCTTCTCTTCAGGTTTCTGTTCAAAAACTCCAAATTCTGACAGCAACAGAGTTTGAATGGAGTGTTCCAGATCTTCATCAGTTGAGTAAAGTTCCTTCAACCTATCCCAGATCTCCTTAGCAGTTGTGCATGAGCCTACAAGCCGAAAAGTGTCATATTGTAAGGCGAATCTTATCATTCGCATGGCTTTAACATTACACAGGATCTTGTCCTTCTCATCTTGTGGCATCTTCTGAACATCTGTCACCAACTTGTTGTAATCCTTCTGTGTCTTGACGATTGTGTTTGTTTCTGAATGCACAAACGGTCCAAGAATGATAGCTTCCCCGATGAGATAGCCATTATCTTCAGATCCAACCACGTAATCTTCAAAGTGAGGAGCCCATACTTCGTAGTCTTGAGTGTAGAGTATGGGAACTCTAATTGTAGATCCGATGTTGTTTGAGATGTTAATTGGGTTTGTATGCGTATCGTCGTGAGACATGGTGAGCTGCTAGAATCTTACCTGTAAACTTGAGATTAGGGTTTTATCAAAAACTGAGTAGTCGTCGTTAAGAAGACGACGACTTCGATAAAAGCGGAAACCCTAAAGATTTGTGAATACAGAAGTAAAGTGTATTGATCACACAATCTCCTTCTCTGATACCAATTGTTAGAATAATGTTCTATCAGGATCGTATGATTCTAAGCAAAATATAAATAAGAACGTAATGAAGAACACAAGTATTGCACTGAATATGTCGAATGATTAATGCAAAGATACCCCAGAAGAGCTCGATAAAGAACTTCAATCTGTAGAGGTATTATAGGGTTACAAGAATCAACGTAATCGACTATTCTCTATTATACGCATACATGCATGCATATATTTATATTAAAACCCTAACAACTTATCTAGATAAAAGGAAACTATTCTAGATAACTACGGATGGACAAGCCAAACCCGATTACAAAACCAAAAGGCCCAAGACGCAACACTAAAATACATAACACTTTTAAATTCTTCCAGTTCTTCTTGCATTGCAGAAATCCAATCTGGTTCCAATAAAGCTTCTTTGATAGATCGAGGCTTGACTGCGGACATAAATGTTGCATAGTGACAATGATCAGATAAATCTTTGGCAGATTGAGTTTGGATAGTTGCGGACGGATTACCAATAATTTGTCCTGGTGGGTGATCCTTCGTCCATACATGTAGACGAGGCATCAGATGATCAGCAGCTGCGGTTGAAGGAATGTTTTCAATATCAGAGGTTGTTTCGAAGTGGGGAGGAAGTTCCCCTTGAATTTGAGAACAGCCTGCTGAGTCATCCTGATTTGTTGGAGTGAGAGAGACATTTTCTTTGATAGGTTCCCCCTGGATTGTTGAAGGGGGTCTATCTGGAACCTGAGAGAGTTCCCCCTGGACCGTGGATGAGAGAGTGACAATTCTTGGATCGGTTCTAGTGTCAATATTCTCTATGAGTTCATCATCCGAATCTGAAGATACGTTTGATGGTAATGCTTCTCTGTGGTCAGGAATTTGAACAACATCAAGTACTGGAACCTCAATGGTTGCGGCTAGATCTGGAGTAGAGCTTTCCCCCTCAACCGGAGAGGTGGAAGTATTGAGATATACTGCTTCGAATGGAGATGGTCCAGAAATGTCAGCATGTTGTTGTTAAGCTGCTGGAGACACAAGAACTTCGGATAGTTTTGCCATTTCAACAGGTTCGAAGAGATCATCATAATTGACTTCTACTAGATTTAAAGGACTAGAAGAGGCAGGAATGTCACATTCCATGATTGTGGTGGTTTCAGTGGATGAAGGGGCATCACGGATGTGAGAATCATCGAATTTCACATCGAAGCTTTCAATGATCAGCCTTGTACGCCTAATAAGCACTTGATAAGCAACCTTGTTAGTGGAGTAACCAAGGAAGATGCCTTCATCAGACTTAGGTGCAAATTTATTATGCTGATCTCTGTTGATCACGAAGTATCTACACCCAAAAATATGAAAGAAACGAACATTCGGCTTGCGGTTGTTAAGACCTTCGTATGGTGTTTTGTTGAGACGTTTGCATACAACGCTTCGGTTTTGGACAAAGCATGCAGTTGCTACAGCTTCAGCCCAGAAGTAGAGAGGAAGGTGGGCGAAGTTAAGCATGGATCTGGCTGCTTCTACTAATGTGCGGTTTCTTCTTTCTACGACACCATTTTGTTGCGGAGTGTAGGATGCTGAGAAGTTGTGAGAAATACCCTTGGACACCAAGAAACTGTTGAGAAGATGATTAGTGAACTCGGTTCCATTATCACTGCGGATGCGTCTGACTGGAAGCTTGATCTGAAGTTCTATTTCTTTGATGAAGTTTATGAGAATCTGCGGTATTTCAGATTTGAGTCTGAGGAAGAAGACCCATGTGAAGCGACTGAAGTCATCAACAATAACCAATATGTATTTCTTGTGGTGGAGACTAGCTACAGTTGAAGGACCGCAAAGATCAATGTGCAATAATTCCAGTGGTTCTGAAATAGACGAATCCATTATCAGAGGGTGACTTGCTTTGACTTGTTTTCCACATTCACAAGTTGGACAAAGAGTATCGTTGCTGAATTTGAGAATAGGGAGACCGCGGACAAGTTCTCCAGTGACCAGATTGGTTATGTATCTGAAGTTGAGATGAGCTAGCTTGCGGTGCCATAGCCAACTGACTTCGGATACAACTTTAGAAAGAAAACATAGCTGCAGTTTACCAATGATGAGAGAGATATCCAGAGGATACATTGTGCCTTCGGAGCGTGACTTGATTAAGCAAGTGCTTCTGTCTCTTGTCATTATGTAACAGAATTGATCATCAAACTCCACTCGATGGCCTGCTTTACATAGTTGGCCAACACTGATGAGATTGTGTTTTAGGCTTTCTACAGAAGCAACCTTCTGAATGGAAAAGTTCCCCGTGGTGAGAACAACGTAGCCTCGTATGATGCCATTTGCATTGTTTCCAAAAGTGACATTTCCACCATTGCATATAGGCCTGAAGTCCCCAAGGTACTCTACCCTTCCGGTCATGTGCAAGGAGCAGGCACTGTTGATTAACCATTCTTCTTCTTGATCCTCCTTGCACAAAGCCTACAAAAACTAAGTGGTTACTTTGGGCACCCAAGTGAGTTTGGAGCCCGGGGTCACATACGATGTGTTAATCGATGCATGATGCGAGGTGGCAGGGACAGGTTTCAAGTCAACTTTCAAGCCTAGTCCCAGGTGTTTGAAGTTCTTTGGAGTTTTGTGAGATTGTGAGTAATTACGAGTACTTTTGGAGAGATTAGGATTGACCCTGAAATCCTAGGTGTTGGAAGTTCTTTGAATTCTTTTACATTGACCTTGACAAGAGAACTTTTTTTCATTTTCCCTGACATTTGACTTGGTCTGAGGTTTTGAAGAAAAAGTATGTTTTTGTTCATTCCGAGGATTGTCAGATTTGACCCTTTTGTTTGTGTGTTTTGAAAAGGTGTTTTGTGTCGGTCTGGCAGATGTGAAGACACATGCAAAGCTTTTGTGATGTGATTTCTTAAACATTTGAGATAACCTTTTGAGTGTTGGAGTTGGCAAAATTCCTTTCCATTTTTGAGATTTTGACATTGAAAAGGTTGGAGTAGGTAAGATACCTTTCCATTTTGGGTCATTGATAGAATAGATTTGAAATCCATTTGAACGAAAAGACGTATCCTCATGTTTGGATATTTTTTGAGTATTGTCAGAAACAATGAACTCCTTTCTTTTTGTTTTCTTGGAAACAGTTTTCTTGAAATGATAATTTGAAAAAGTAAACTTCTCAGGACTTTTTGACTTAGAACATTTCACAGATTTCTTAACTTTTGAGCAAATTTCTCGTTGCTTGCCTCGAGAGAGAAATTCTTCTTTAAAAACTCTTTTTTTGCTTCGGTCTTAGGAGAACCGCAGTCAATGATATTTAATTGCGGTTTCCTAGAATCTCTTGAGGATTTTGAAAAATAGTGACTCGATTCATCCGAACTTGAGAAGTTAGGACTTTGAGAACATTGACCAAATTCAAAATTTTTTATTGGTAATTCATGATTAATTGGCTCAATGGTCACAGAACTCTTGACTTCGATCAGTGGAGTAGTGCTTTGGACTACCGCAGAGTAAGTCTTGGTGAATACTTCTTTGGAACAATTGATATTAGATAATTAGACAGATTGCGGTATGTGACTGCAGTCAGAGACACTGCGATCAGACTGTAAGGATGGGAAGTCTAAAGAGACTTCAGGACTTTCAATAACAATTTCCTCACCGACTACGGATGATGTCTGAAAATCTGTGTTGTTAACATGAGTAGAAGATTCAGGGAGAATTTATTTTATAACACAATTATTACTCAGATCATGAAGTTTTCCAAGGTGGGCTTGGATATCCTTAGGAAAAGTTTTGTCATTGACTGGAAACAAGAAGTTGCGGTCTGGTGGGACATAGGGACGTTCCGGTGTGAACCGAGGTGATGACTCTGTTACGGTTGGGTAACCATTGGACCAACCCCAGTTAAAAGTGTTATCAACATTCCCATTATTAACAAGATTCTCAATGGCCTCAGTTTCATTAAACAGCTTTTCAATTAATAGATTTAAACGTACAATTTCATTTTGTGCTAGATCTCTCTGATTTAAGGCTATCTCTAATTGGGTTTCACTAAGAATTCTAGCATTAAACCCTTGTCTAACATTGCCATTTTGAGTCTCTTATTGTCCAAACGTCCTCTAACAATGAACATCTCCTGCGAATCGATGTTCTTCTCATCTAGGGCTTTATTATAGTCTGTAAGGACGGCAGCACAAGTGTCATTGAGTGTGTCTATGAAAGGTTGACAATCATGCATGTTGTAATTTAAAGTTCGAATCATGAGTTTTACCTATTCCACAATGCTGAGAGTTCCATCTTTATCCATATAGCAATGGTTCTTTTTTAGATTGGTTGAGCTGTCTTCATCAGCAGTTGCTATCATACAGATTTTGCCTTTCCCTTTGCTAATAACATTTTCATCTTCGTCTCCTGATGACCACACTTGATGATTCCTCTTCACTTGAGCAACGTAGGCCTTTCCCTTTTCTTTATCTTCCAGTTCTTGAGCCATTCGAAGATAGAAGGCTTTATCTTTTACTATGTTTGCCTTGCAATCTTTGGCAAAATGGTTTTCCTTATTGCACTTGTGACATATGATGACGTCACTCTTGTCTTCTATAGAGGTACCGGAGTCAATTGATTGGGATTGCGGTGGTACTTCTTTGGACTGAGTCTGCTGAGACTGCGGTGAAGGGAGAGGGTTTTTAGTGGAACGAAAGTAATTGTTTTGAAAGTTGCGGGTAAAAGGTGGTCGGTTGAATTGTTGGTTTTTGCGAAATGAAGGTGGTAAGCGATTGAATTTCTGACTGATAAGAGCAATGGCATTTTGAAACTCTTCTTCATCGTCATATTATGAGTCAGCTTCATATGACTGCAGTGGAGAATCATACGAGGTGGGATAGGTTTGAGTGTGAGGTGATTGGGCTACTAATGCGAGTGGTCCTCCGAAGTCTGAAGAGTCCTTGAGTACAGTGGACTCTTGAGCTTGCAATTCTCCATAAAGCTTATAGAGAGATAAGGAGTGAATCTTCCTGTCGCCTTGTATAATCATTTTGGCTATTGTCCAGTGTCTTCCTAAGCCATTAAGAAACTGCAGATTTGTTTCATGATTGCTGCGGATGGTACCCGCATTGGATAGTTTTGTGACAATCAAATTGAACCTTTTAAATGAGTCTTCCAAACTTTCACCGGAGTGGGCTTTGAAGTTATTGAATTCGTTGAGTGCTGTAGTAAGCTTTTTGTCTTGAGCCTGCTCTGGACCTTCGTACAAGTTTTTGAGAACATCCCAAATCTCCTTTGCTGATTTGCAATTTATGATGATGTCGAAGTTTTCAGGAGCAACTCCACAAGATATTTCATAAAAGGCAATAGCATCACTTTCCATCTTGTCTAGATCATCTTTTGTGGGACGATTTAAGGCTGGTTGACCTCCTCCAAGCCTTGCTGTGGCTCAAGCAGTTTGGACAGGGGTAAAGACTGGAACATGGGGTCCTTCTTCTAATAGATCTCCAGACATCTCTACCAAGTCGTCTGAGATACCTTTCCATCCTTTGAGACCAGTGATGATACTCATTTGCAACCAGTATTGGGGCTCGATTAGAACCACCAACACTGTTGGAAACATTTAGTGATAATGATTGTGCCATTTGAAATTTTTGTATAGAGATGAGCTTCAGTGATATAGAGGGCTCTTTGAAAAATCAGAGTTCCGATTTTCGAAAAGCAACCACTATGGCTCTGATACCAATTGTTGAGAGAAAAACTTTGAGACACACTTGAACAAGATGGTTAGAACTAGTATATAGCGGAATAGTTAATCTCGAAGGATCTGTTAGCTCAACAATAATATTAATAGTTAGAAGTTAGCGAGTTAGATGCAGAAAGTAAAGTAATGTAAATGACAACAATTGTTATATCAAGAATATACGTAAGTTGATTCATAACTTGGAATGCATTCAAACCAATGTTAGTAAGTGAGATCAAACTTAGTGAATAAGTCTCAAGGACTTGCTCCGAAGAGTGATTATAATCAGATATGTTTAAGTAAGAAGTGGAGATTGAAGAGTGATAGAATGATAACTTTAAAATTTGTATTCAGATGAAATGCATAAGTTATCAGTGAATAGGAGAGGTAAACATTACACAAGAATACGTCTCTATTTATAGAGACATAGAACTACACTAGATTACAACTTTATAAGCAGCCATGCAAGGCATACATGATAATAGAGTGTATTACACAAAAGACAAATAAAGTAATCTAGCTAATGACTGCGGTAGCTGACTTAGGGTGCTGATGTGGTTGTGGTAGCTAAGTTCAAGAGGGTCACTTCCATGATTCAACACTATAAATAGAGGTGCCGGGTTCCATTCATTCTCACACCTTTCCAAACCATTCTTTCTCTCTCTAGACTCTCTCTCTCTAGCCCCTAACCCCCTTAAAAGCCTAGGTAAACCCCCTAGCACCCGAAGGAAGCCCCAAGGCTCCCGGAGTCCTGAGAAAAGAGCCTTTCGGCTCGGGAACGCTGCTCCAGCGAAGCCCGGTTTTTGCGAAAAACCCGTTGTTTTGTCAAGGGAAAATTGTTTTGAGATACCGAAGTGCTGTCCGAGTATCGATTCACCACCTAATCAGGTGAGTGCATAGTTACTTTCATCTTACACATAGATATGAAGTGTTTTATATAAACTACGTGCTATGTGTGCATATTATCTGAATACTTGCTGTCTATGCTAGATGAACGTTTTTATACATGTTTTAAATGATTTAAACTGTATACGTATTTTATATATACAAAATGTGTTGGGTAAAACATGGGTAGATGAGATAGTTGATGTGAAATAAAATGATGAGAGATAGGTGATGATAATTAGGTGAGGATAGATAGGTGATGATGAATCGGTGATGTAGGATGAAAGATACTATAACCTTGTCTGACAATTTGGAGATGTAGTCATCTACCAGAGTATAGATGGCGACCACCGACTATTATAGACAACCCCATGGAAACACCAGCAGGCTCATAACCTGTAGGTGATGAATTACGAGTTCAGGCGATGTTGTAACTACGTATTCATGCAATGATACTCTAACCCCTTACTATGAATTACGAGTTCAGGCGATGTTGTAACTACGTATTCATGCGATGATACCCTAACCCTTGTTGGGATAGAGTAATGAGGAAGGATCGAGATGAGACGTTGGGTTATACTGGATGGGATGGGGAGGTTACCATGGTTGATGACTGTTCTTCTCGGCATCATAATAGAACCCTGAAACACGTTTGTAGAAAACAAAAAAAAATCATAGAATACATACCTCTTCTATACGAATCGACCACAGGTTCACCTTAACAGGCTCCTATGTATGCCACTGACTGAGAAATCGTGACTCAAATTTTGGAGGCAATCATCGGTTGATCATAACATCGGTCGACCCATTGGAGCCCTAGCATCGTAGGAGAGTTCGAACCCTAAATCAACAATATAACTCAAATCGAACCATAAACCTGAGAACATAGTAACAGAATGAAGAAACACGTTAAGGAATAGGAATAGGGTTGATAGGTCTTCATCAAAATAGGAACTACAAAATTCAAGGTATGGATGACGCGGTGGACGAATCTTGAAGAGAGACGGTTGATATGGTGGTGGACCGGTGGTGGTGGCTGACGGCGTATAGGGTGACGATGGTCTTAGCGGTACGGTTTGCCGCCGCTCTGACCAGCTCCCCTACAACACCGTTACAACATTGAGCCCAAATGTGAAGGAGGCGGTGAGAGGAAAAACGAATAGATGAGATAAGGCGGTGGAGAAAGCGGTCTTATGAAAAGGCTGTAGAAGCAGCTGGGTCGGCGATTGAATATGATTGGAGAAGAAGGGCGGTGAGATAAAGGATACACAGTGGAGGGTCAAACTAACCGGGAGGGTAACCGGAGTAACAATATCTTGGTGCAAATTAGCATGAAGTCACTATTCCTAAGGATTGTCCAACTTTAATATATATATATATATATATATATATATATATATATATATATATATATATATATATATATATATATATATATATATAGAGTAGGGTTGCAGAGCACAAACTTTATATTTTATATAAATTAATAGCTATATAAATGATGAATTGGACGTTCAACGAACTTTTCGTAAACCGTTCGGTAGAAAGTTTGTTTATTTAATAAATAAACGAACACAACATAAATGCTCGTTCGTTTAGTTAAATGAACGAACATGAAAATGATCTTGTGAACGTTCGTTTATGTTTGTCGTTTACGTTCGTTTATGTTTATTCATTTTAAGTTTCTTTTATGTTCATATATGTTCAATTATGTTTGATTTGATTACAATAGTATATTTTATGTTTGTTTATGTTCATGTATGTTCAATTATGTTTGTTTATCTCCATTCATTTATATTTGTTATGTTCGTTTAGTATGTTCACGAACATAAACGAACGAACATGAACAATGTAATTTTTTAAACAAACATGAACAAGAAAACTCATTTGTTTATTCGTTTGTGTTCGCTCGTTTATTCAGCTAACTTAAAAGAATTAAACGAACGAACATGAACAACCCTCGTTCATATTTGTTCGGTTCGTTTCCATCCCTACAAAATACAAAGTAACTCTATAAATTTGAGTGAGGTTGGAGACGATCTAAGCTAATAGATTATATTTGTTTAAAAGGACCTGCCCTTAACTAAAATAACAATCTATTGGCCAATGGGCAATGTATGCGCCCGCACCCACACCCACATCGTCCCGAGGCAACCCCACACTTAAGCGGTGTGGGTTTTCACCCCCTTTATAGTACGAGTAGTTCTAAAAAATTATATAAGTTTTTTCATAATTTGTACCAAAAGAAAGAAAAAAACCCACCCATTTAACTTGATTAAAAAACCATAGACAAATACACGATACAAATGTATTCGGTGTACCTACAATAACAACAAACACTTGTAAGGGGTTCTTTTGTAATTTTACTTATGCAAATGAGCTAAACTACCACAAGATGCTTGTTGTTATCAAGGAAAGTGAGGATGCATTCGTTCACGTGGTCAGGGAATTGCTCGTGAACAAAATGAGATCCACCGGGCACATATATTGTTTCTTGATTCGGTACATACTTCTTCACCTCCCCACTCTTTACGTATTCATCCAATCCAGGAATTTTAAACGCATAATCTTCCTCGCCTATAATTAACAATGTTTGAGCTTCGATTTTAGGATCTTGTACTGTGGATCCAACCATTTGCAATGATCTGCAACAACGATTAACAAGATATGGAACTAAGATATCATTTCCATGCATTTATCTGCTAAATGCAAGAAATAACAACGTACCTTTGTTTTCTTGGTATTACAATATTACAAAATTGTACTTTCAATTTTCTTTTAGTTTAGGAATTGTAGCTTGTAAAAGCTACCAAATTATAACTATCAACTTTAAACTTTTTTTTTTATTATTATTATTAGGATATTATACGTTGCTATTAATTGCAGTTACCCATGGGCCGTGGGTAGATCCAGTTAATTACCTATAGGGAACTTGGAGAGCGGTTCGAAATCCAGACTTTTCATACAAATCCACATAAACCGAAAGATCCTCTTCGGTCAACCAAGATGGTAGACGAGTCAACGGTTTGACCAAATCCATTATCTCCTCGTTTTCATTCGCTATTGGCATTTCACTTTGCGAAAACAAGATGTAAATGTTTCTCACTACTGTTTTAACATCAAATCGACCAAAATCAGCTTCAGCTCTTCCGGGTTCCTAATCAAAATTGCAATAACAGTCTCAAAATCTTTTCTTTCTGAGAGTGGACAATCTTTCTCGGACTATTTTAATGATGAGAAGAATGGAAATCATAGTTTGATAGATGTGAATGAAGAGGGCATAATGTTTACCTGCCATCTTCGGACATATAAGCCTTCTGGGAGGACAAAATGATGCGTGAAGGCACCTGGAGGCATAAAGGGCAAGCCGAGTGCTATAATTCCCGCAACTTTGTGTGGGTGGAGAAGGGCGAATGGGTAAGCAACCATTGCTCCAAAATCTTTAGCAATTACGAATACCTAACAATGTTCAAACAATTATGATCAATGTAGGTTAGTGTCATGTGAATTCTGTGAAAGTCAAGTCCTTGGGGCGTTTTGTCAATCAATTTCACAAAATTTAATCATTTCATATGTTTAATCTAGTTTCAGTTGTAAGGAGTCAACGCAGACATATGAACTTATATACAATGTACTAACAAACAATTTGACCTAGCCCCTTAAATTAAATCATATCAAATTATCGAAGAAATTAAATGCATCTGTGATTCTTTTTGGAGTTTAACATAAGATTAGAGCCGAGATTTTCTATCGATCAACTGTGTGTAGGTAGAATCATGAAGTTTAAAAACAGTATACCTTGGAAATGGCGAGAGAATCAAGGATAGAGGCAGTATCGTTGATCAAGTCGTCGAAGGAGGCTTTCTCGGGTTCTGCAGGAGAATCGGACAGTCCGTATCCTCTGAAATCGGGTGCAATGACTCTGAAACCGGCGTTTGCGACGGCAATCATCTGGTGGCGCCAAGTGTACCATATCTCCGGGAATCCGTGAAGGAATATCACCGCCGGCGAGGACTCGGAGCCGAGCTCAGCCACGTGAAGCTTGAGCCCGTTGACTTGTAGGAATTTGTGTGCAATCTGATCCATCTCCAGAGTGTTTGTGTATGCGTTCCATGTGATACTTCTTTTTATGCATACATGAGGGTTTTTTTTTTTTTTTTTTTTTTTTTTTTTTTTTTTTTTTGAAGTTGGTTTCAAAATGGTCCAAAATTTGTTTGTTTAAAATTTCAGGTCATATTGGACTCCTATTAGTTGAGGTTTCGTCCCCTTGTAACGTTGAATCTAAACAAAAATCTAACAACTCAATTGTAGTTTTTTTTAATATAACTATTTTGCGACCAAATTAAGGTTATAGAGAGTGTAGAAAGATGATAAATGAATTGATTGGGAGATAAAATTGAGAGAAGTGTTTTTCATCGTTATTGAATAATAATACAATACATCAATATATACTAAACAGAAAAACATTGCGTACTAATTACGATTCTAACAAACTAAATGACATGTCACTTCTCTAATGGTTGACTTGTTGACTTTTTATTCTCCAATAGCCCCCCCCCCCCCCCCCCCCCCCCCCCCCCAAGCTGGTGGACATGTAAGGAGACCAAGCTTGGAAATAACATGAAGATAGATAAGGACTTTGTGAAAACATCAGCAGGTTGATCTTTAGTGGAAATGTGGGACAAAGATATGAGACCATCTTGAAGTTTTTCACGCATAAAATGGCAATCTACTTCTATATGTTTCGTTCTCTCGTGGTACAGGAGTGATATTAGGAACTTCAAATTCAGTCAATAAACGACTTAACCAGGCCAACTCAGAACAAACCCTTCTCATAGAGCGATATTCAGCTTCTGCTGAAAACAAAGAGATGGTAGCTTGTTTCTTTGATTTCCACGAAATTGGACTTCCTCCCACTGTGATAAAAAAAAAAAAAAAAAAAAAAAAAAAAAAAAAAAAAAAAACACTAACAGACCTTCGAGTAGTAGGGCAAGCGGCCCAATATGAATCATAGAAGGCTTCTAATTTGAAATCTGATTTGTCATTAAGAAAAACACCTTGATATAAAGTTCCTTTCAAATACTTGAGAACATGAATCGCTGCATCAAAGTGCTTTTGATCAGGATTATTGTTGAATTGACTTAAAAACTAAGTTGTAAATGATGTAGGATCCTTGAGTTGATCAGATTTGACATATAAATCTTTGAGTTTGCTAGGCAATGGAGAATGAGTAATTTTAGCATCATGAGGCTAAGTAATACTCCAATAAATTTGTGATAAATTTTTGTTGGTGAACAATCATTCCTTCTTTTGTTTCAACAAATTATAACCCCAAAAAAAAATTAATGGATCCTAAATCCTTGATTTTGAACTGATTGTCCAAAAATTGTTTTAGATCAGAAATCTCTTTATCATTATTCCCTATAACCAGAACATCATCTACATAAACTGCCACAATGATGATTGAGTTATTAGCTTTCTTGATAGAAAGAGAATGGTCATTTGAAGATCTTTGAAAACCTCTAATTAAGAGAGATGAAGAGAGTTTGTCATACCATTGGCGAGATGCTTGCTTCAAACGATATAGGGACTTGTTGAGCTTGGATACAAATGAAGAATTTGTTCCATCCATTCCAGGTGGTAACCTCATGGACACCTCTTCATGTAAATCGCCATGTAAAAAGGCATTATTTACATCAAATTGGTGTACTTTCCACTTCTTTTTAACATCCAATGCCACTAAACTTCAAATTCTATTGAATTTGATGACAGTTGAAAATGTCTTATTGTAATCTATCCCCTATTTTGAAGTAAAACCTTTAGCCACCAATCGAGCTTTATAACGCTCAATCGATCCATCTGCTTTATACTTCACTTTATATACCCATTTGCATGATATGGTCGTTTTCCTTTAGGAAGCTTGACAATTTCCCATGTATTGTTAGCTTTTAAGGCATCGAACTCCTTTTTTATTGCTTCTTCCCATAATGGACTGCCTTTTGCTAAATCAAGAACTTTATAATCCTTTTAACCAAAAGGGTATCCCATGAATATGCAAACTTTTGATCTAGGCATAAATTTGTCCCTGTTGACGGATAAAGTAGAAACAAAACATAAGAAACCAAAGGATTTCATGTCATTCAAATTTATTGTCACACCCAAAAATTTCATGTCAAATTAAAACTTTTTCAAAACATTTAAAACCATTTATCATTACAAAGTTTGTTTTCAAAATATATAATATCAGAGTTTTCCCAGAAACATAAAAAAATCATGTGGAGCTGTACGATCATGCCTTCGCCTTGCCACGATCCCCTGATGTACCTGAAACAATAAACTGAAACTGTAAGCCTGAAAGCTTAGCGAGTTCCCCCAAAATACCTATACCCACAATAATACACATATAATCATAAACATAATACTATGGGTCCAGTCAACCATCGGGTTGGAATACCCCAGGCCCTCAACCATCAGGTTGGAATGCCAACATACTATAGGTCTAATCATCCTTGGGATGGAATACCCCAGGCCCACAACCAACAGGTTGGGATGCCCACATACTATGAGTCTACTCATCCTCGAGATGGAATACTCACGGTCCACAACCAACAGGTTGGAATGCCTAGGCCTATTGGCTTTCGCACAAAGCAGATAAGCCTCAACCGCCAAACAACCATGTGCACATATAACAGATAATCACATAACATTCTATAGACAACAACTGATCTAACATATCATACCACATACCTCATAATATTATCCTACCCTCTAGGATACCGAACTAACAGGTCATAGCACATATCACACAATATCATCCTACCCTCTAGGATACCGATCTAACAGATCATACTAGCATAACATAACCAAATAACAATTCAAAGGGTCGGCCTTGGTGCCTTAGATCCTTGGGTATAGTGAGGATAACTCACCTTGCACTGTCGACTCGAAGATAAACCCAAGCTCATGGATTGCCGGTACAACTCCACCACCTAAATGCACCATAGAACCATGCTTGTAAATTTCCAATTTCCCAAAATGCACCATAAGTTCAACAGTCAACCCTTGGTCAAAGTCAAATGTCAAAGTCAACAGTCCATGTTGACCTAAACTCGTCGAGTACAATGTCACACCCCCAAACCAAGGATGGCGGAAACGTCTGGGGGTTGCAGACTTCATGTGTAGTATCATAACAACGAGTATAATAGTGCTCAAAGTAAATACAACCATCATAAATATAATTGAAAAGTTACAATGTAGCCTGTGTTCACATATTTCAAAATCAATTACATTATGATGACAAAATGAAATGTTTGACGTCTGAGCGTCCCATCCTCAAAAGCTGTTGTTTATTTGGTTCAGTGAATTCCTGAGAATACAAGTAGTTTCGAAAAATTGTCAACAATTCAGTTGGTGAGTTCATAAGCTTTTGAAGGTGATGCTAAAATCCTTTTCTTTGTAAAAGTGATGTTCAAGAAAAATCCAATATTTCCCTTATAAAATGCATTGCAGTCTTAAAAGTCAAGACCGAAATGTACAAGTATTTTTCCATACTTAAAGTAATTTATGCAAGTTTAAATCGACATAAACTCGTTTAATTTAGAATTAAAACCCATAAATCTTATGTTTTGTTAATACCCCATGTGAGTTATTATAACCAAACTATGACTTAGACGACCTCGTAATACGACGTTCTTCAGGCGTCACAAAGTTAAATGACACTTGTCACCCTAGACCTGCCGATCTAGCTGTTGCATGAAGCTCAGGTGTGGGTTTGTCAGACCCAATATAGATCTATACACAACTATCACGCTCTCCCTACAAGAGACTCTGGTTACAATTTACAGGACTTTTGATTTCATTACTTTGGAAGTAACGTGAAGCGAATGTCTCACAAATTTATTCATTAACAAATTTATGTGAACTGAACTGAAAACCGCTTTTTGTATAAACCCAATACTTTGTATTCGCACCCCGTTTATATGAACTGAAAACCTTTGGTAATGAGTTTGAAATGTAAATGAAACATAAACTATGTTGGATAAGGTGTCTAAGTCCATAACTATTTCGGGCTTGTACCTGACCCGACCCGGCATGGTCCATTTGGGTTGCATGGCACCATGCAATTGGATAGACTAAATGAGAGAAATAACACTTGGAGATTATTAATATATTATAAGTTCTAATATATTAATAATATTATTTGATTAGTTGATCAAAGAATTAATTTGGAATTAATTAAGTGATCAAAGGATAACTAATTAAATATATGGGTTGATTATGTAAATCATCCATATCTTGTATAGTGGGCTAAGAGGCTCCATGGATTATCAAGTTGGGTTCTACCCATAGGATACTCCATGGATGCTCCATGGGAGTTACAAACCCATGGGTCATGGAAATGAAGAGTCATGACACATTAGGGTTTACATGGTGTAACCCTAGATGTGTCAACACTATATAAGGATCATATTCTCCACAAAATCGGATATACACAAGTTAGACATGAGAAACTAGAGGGCTTGGCCGATTTTGAGAAGTGTGTATTATCTCAAGAGTCTTTCCAAGAGCATTTGGTGTTGTGTGAAGCATTTGAGGCATCACACTTGGGGTGCTAGGCTCACAAGGTTTCAAGGAACACAAGCAACAACAAGGTAAGTTATTCTATCTATGATTCAAGTTAAAATTGTTCCCCATGTATGCTAGATAGGAATATAACCTTGGAATTCAACTTTGCATGATAATTAGACAAACATAGATCCAAGGTTATTAGGGTTGCATGTACACTTAGGAAGTGTTAGAATGCTCAAAACCCATCAGTGGTATCAGAGCCTAGGCTTGTTTGTTTGTTATTTGTGCTTGAAAGTTGAAGAAAGTCGAAAATCTTGCTGTCTGACTGATGGACTCGGCGAGTCCATGGGGAGGACTCGACGAGTTCATGTGTATCTTCAACCTACTCGGCGAGTAGGTTTATGCACTCGGCGAGTAGGGTCGACAGAGTGCAGAATTTCGACTTGAGTTGCTGGAAATGGATTAGAATCATTACCCTAAAATGTTTTGGTACTTGAAAACTTATTTTAGAAGGTGTAATGTGTTTTCTAATTCATTTACAACAACTAGTTATCAAAATTACAAAGATTAAATGTGATTTTGATTCTTGAAAGTGTTCATATTCATATTCTTGTTCTTATGATGTTTAGATGATCATAGGAATTATTTGTAACCTATGTGGTAGATTAATTCATGATCATAATGTATTTTAATGGAGTCCATAACTTGTCCTCAAGTTATGGAAAACCAAAAGTCTCTTGGATTAAAAACCATTAAAAGAACACAAGAGTTAGGAAAAATGAAAAGTCCTCATTTTATTACTCTATTAAACTCACAAGTTACAAGAAATGAAAAGTTTTGAAAGTTTACAAAACTTGCCCTCAAGTTTTGGAACAAGTAAAGTTAAGTTAAAACTTTAGTTCCAACCCCTAGAATTTTAAAAGTTAAAATTCAACCCTTATACTTATATTATTATGATTTAATAATTATATATATGTATAAGAACAAAGTCGTCTTACCGCTAGTACGCCTCATTCACGAAGCCGGTCTATAAGGTGGGTATAAGGTTGTTGCCTATAAAATGGTGACTTAATGGGTGTCCACTCTCACCCACCGCTTGCTTGATCGGTGGAGGGTCGTTAGCCGAACGGGTAAGACAAGGACTTATTAATTCTCATTCAAAGTATGATGAATATTATAAAGTAACTAAATGTTTTATTAAATTCCCAATCTTAGTTACTTTAGGAAAAATGTGAATAAGGTGCTATTCCATGAAATTACACTTTACACTTTGATTAAGTCGTTGGTGGAGCGTGTGTGGTTAACCGGCACACTAACTTGGACTTAACAAGGTAGGTAAAGGGTGACTTAGGGTTTATTATAGTATCGATGGAGCGTGTGTGGTTAACCGGCACATCGATTGAGTGATAAACTTTAAGGGTACCAAGTGATTTGCATGGTTACTTCACACCTCGTTTTGTGACCCTCGGTATCCCAGTCACAAAACTTGGAGGGCACACTCGAGATTGAAACATGCCTTTGAAAAGTTCATTGAATCTCAAAGAATCTAGGAATTTCTAAGAACCATTCAAAAACCTAATATTTAATCATTTCGGTTTTCGTGGTGGAAATTGGTGAATCGTCATTCACCTACCTTTCAAATATGATATAGCTTAGATTACGGCATACCTCTTCTAAGTTATATTATATTGTGATTGGATCCTAGCCTTAATATTACATTTGGGTGTTTTATTAAGGACTCTCTTATATCTAAACTAATCTTGTCCTCTTTCCTTCAGATGTCTTTCAACAATGCTTCTGGCTCTAATCCTAATGGCTCCTTTTCCCTTATGAACTTGTGTGGGAAAGTCACCTTTGATGGATCCAACTTCAATGAGTGGATCAGAAACATCAGGATGATTACCCGCTATGAGGACAAAGAATATGTCCTTGACAAGGAGCTTAAGGAGATTGATGAGACCACTGCAACTCCTCAGGAGATCGCTGAATTTCGGGCACATGAAAGGGATGCTACGAAAGTGGCTTGCATCATGATGGCCACGATGACAGCGGAACTCCAAAAGTCTTATGAGGATTTCTACCCTTATGAAATGCACCAAGATTTGATGGAAAGATACCATCAAAGTGCACGACAAGAGAGATATGAAATCATCTGCTCCATGATAACAACCATGATGAAGGACGGGGAATCCGTCACGAGCCACATGCAGAAAATGCAAAGGTATGTGGATCGTTTGCTGAAGCTTAATGTGAACTTCCCGGAGGATCTTGCAATAGATATTATTTTGCATTCCTTACCATCGTGCTATGATCAATTCCGCATGACATATCACATGAACAAGGAAGAAGTCACCCTCAGCAAACTTCAGGGACTCCTCAAGACCGCAGAAACAGGTCTTAAGGGGAAGTCGGTTGCTATCACTCCTACTCAAAACTCTACTCCGGTTTTGGCAATCGGGAAAAGTCGAGGGAGGAAGAGAAAGAGCTCTTCTAAGGGTACCAAGGTTCAAACCCTTGATGGCTCTTCTTCAAGTGGAACCAAGAAAGGTTTCGTTACTCCTTCTTCTGACCCAAAAGAGGCTGAATGCTTCTATTGCCATGAAAAAGCTCATTGGAAGCGGAACTGCCCAAAATACCAGCAAGATGTGAAGGATGGGAAAGTTAAACCCAACCATGCAGGTATTTACACTATCATTTCTAATAACTCACCCCATTCTAATTCTTGGGTCCTTGATACCGGTTGTGGTATTCATATTTGTTGTGACTTGCAGGGACTAAGAAGAAGTGAGGATGTGGAGCAAGGAAGGATAAACTTGATCATGGGGAATAGGAAAGCTATACCTGTTACCAAGATTGGAGTTTATACTTTATCGCTAAGTAGTGGGTTTAGTTTAGATTTGAATAAGTGTTGTTATTCGCCAGGAATGGCAAGAAATATTATTTCCTTTCATGCTTTGTACAAACAAGGGTTTACCTTTTCATTTAATAATGAAGTTGGTTCTATAGATGTTTTCTATAATAATGTCTTTTATTTTAAAGCATTACCTTGTGATGGTGTGTATGAAGCTGTATCTGTTGTAGATAACTTGGGAAATAATGTTTTGTGTATTGATTCTACTAATAATAACTTGGATAAAGCATCTTTATGGCATTGTTGTCTTGGACATATAAGCAAGAAACGCATAGGCCAACTCCAAAAAGATGGAGTCTTGGAGTCGTTTGACCTAAAGTCAGATGATAGTTGCGAATCATGCTTACTTGGAAAAATGACAAAGTCACCCTTCACAGGTTCGTGTGAGAGGGGTGAAGGTTTGTTGGACCTTATACACACGGATGTGTGTGGACCATTCAAACATGCCACAAGGGATGCTAATCGTTATTATTTGACTTTTACTGATGATTATAGTAGATATGGATATGTCTACTTGATCAAGCATAAGTCAGAGACTTTCGAGAGGTTTAAGGAATTTAAACAGGAAGTCGAGAATCAATTGGGCAGGAACATTAAGATGCTTCGATCCGATCGTGGTGGTGAGTATCTTAGTTCAGAGTTCCTCGACTATCTAAGGGAATGTGGGATAGTCTCACAATTGACACCTCCCAGGACACCACAGTTGAATGGTGTGGCTGAGAGGCGTAATCGAACCTTGTTGGATATGGTTCGTTCCATGATGAGTCGAGCTTCGCTACCAATCTCATTCTGGGGGTATGCCTTAGAGACTGCCGCCCATATTCTTAATCTAGTCCCTACAAAGAAAGTTGCCAAAACTCCTCACGAGATGTGGACTGGTAAAGTACCTAAACTAGACCACATCAAGATTTGGGGTTGCGAGGCTTTCGTGAGACGCGAGACTCATGATAAGCTCGAACCTCGAAGCGAGAGGTGTATTTTCATCGGTTACCCACAGCGATCCTTTGGTTACCTCTTCTACAGACCTAGTGACAATGTGGTCTTTGTAGCAAGAAGAGGAGTCTTTCGAGAAAGAGAGTTTATAAGCCAAGGAGACAGTGGGAGGAAAATTGATCTTGAAGAAATTCAAGAATCAAGCGGTGAAGGAACTTCAAACTCTAGCCCTCAACTTGAGGAGGAAACTCCTGTTGAGCCAATTGACAAATCTGTACCTCTGAGACGTTCCACGAGAGTTAGGAGTGCACCTGAGCATTACTATGGATTCCATATTACTGCAGAAGGTGAGACACTTATTAGTGATGAAACACTAGTAAGTCAAGATGACCCTAACAGCTACGAGGAAGCCATGGCAGGCCCCGAGTCTGCTAAATGGAAAGAGGCTATGGATAGCGAGATACAATCCATGTATGACAATCAAGTTTGGAACTTGGTTGAAAACGTACCAGGTCGTAAGACAGTAGGGTGCAAATGGGTCTTCAAGAAGAAGACTGACATGGATGGTAAAGTACACACTTATAAGGCTAGACTGGTTGCAAAGGGCTTCTCTCAAATTCCTGGAGTGGATTATGATGAGACCTTTTCTCCGGTAGCCAAGATTAAGTCTATTCGGGTTCTGTTAGCCATAGCTGCATTTCATGACTATGAAATATGGCAGATGGATGTCAAAACCGCTTTCCTTAATGGAAAGTTGGCTGAAGATGTTTACATGAGTCAGCCAGAGGGTTTTGTCAGCAACGAGTACCCTAATAGAGTGTGTAAGCTTGAGAAATCCATTTATGGATTGAAGCAAGCACCTCGCAGATGGAATCTTTGCTTTGATGAAAAGGTCAAGGAATTTGGCTTTTCTAGGAGTGAAGATGAATCTTGTGTGTATGTCAAGGCTAGTGGGAGTATAGTTAGCTTTTTGGTATTGTATGTGGATGACATACTACTCATAGGAAACGACATTCCAACTCTGCAGGAAGTAAAGTCCTGGCTTGGGAAGTGTTTCGCTATGAAGGACCTTGGTGAAGCTACCTATATTCTAGGGATAAGAATCTTGAGAGATCGGAGTAAAAGACTAATTGGACTTAGTCAGAGTACCTACTTGGATAAGGTGCTGAAGAGATTTAGCATGCAGGATTCCAAGAAAGGAGAGTTACCCATCCAGAGTAACACCAGATTGAGTAAGACACAAAGCCCTAGCACTGAGGATGAGATAGCAGAAATGAGTCGAACACCTTATGCTTCGGCTGTAGGATCGATCATGTATGCTATGACGTGTACTCGACCCGATGTAGCTTTTGCCTTGAGCATGGTTAGCAGGTATCAGGCGAACCCTGGCAAGGCACACTGGACTGCGGTAAAGAATATCCTCAAGTACCTACGGAGGACTAAGGACTGGGTTCTTACCCTCGGTGGGAGTGATGACTTGAGAGTTGTAGGGTATAGTGATGCTAGCTTCCAGACTGATAGGGATAATTTCCGCTCTCAGTCGGGCTGGGTCTTTACCCTAAACGGAGGAGCAATTTCTTGGAAGAGTTCCAAGCAAGAGACAGTGGCAGACTCTACTTGTGAATCAGAGTATATTGCAGCTAGCGAAGCAGCAAAGGAAGCGATATGGCTAAAGAACTTCATTGGAGACCTTGGAGTTGTACCAGCTATTAAAGAGCCAATGGAAATTTTCTGTGATAGTGAAAGTGTTGTTGCCTTAGCTAAGGAACCAAGGGATCACGGGAGATCCAGACACATCGACAGAAAATACCATTTCATCAGACATCGGATCGAAGAAGGACTCCTCGTGGCAAAGAGGGTATCATCGGATGAGAACCCAGCAGATCCCCTCACGAAGGGACTGACTCGGGTTAAGCATCTTCAGCATGCTCGGAGCATAGGGCTGAAGGATGATATTAGATTTAGTAGTTAGATAACCCAGAAATTTGTAAAGTGTAATTGACATTTGATGATGAATAAAAGGAGTTTTATTTATGAGTAAAGTGTTGCTATCTCTTGTCGATCGTTTACTATATTTCTTTTGCATGTTTTGACTTCCAGAATAATTCTGTTTGGTATAACATATTATTCAAACCTCCACAGTTGGTCATATGTTGGAAGTAGATATGAATCAAGACTGTCATGTTTGGTTGTAGAGGTCTTGGACAAGGCTACAACAATCATGAGTGCTCATAAGTTCTGAGCATTGGACTCAACCCACGCTCACTGGAATCACTTCATGGAATTCTATCTCGAGTGATCGTGAGACGGTAATCTCATATAAGTCTTCAAACCTAGAGATATGATTTGTTACTTACGAGTTGGTTATGCATTGACTGTACGAAACCGCATTGGTAACTCGATGTTATAAAACGTACTTTTGTGTGTAATTCAATGAGTGGTAGAACAAACATATGAGTCGAAGTTTATCTGTTCCTTCTTGGATTAGAAGCTGATATCTGGGCCCCTCGATGATTTTGTTTTGACCCATGTACCGGGCCCGGTCAGAACTAAGTTGATGTGTTCAATTAAGTTCTATGTCAAACAAATCGGAAATCGGGAAACAAATGCTGGACAATGAGCAAGACAATGTTCCATGTATTTGTCCGGCTGATATCTAGAACAGAGGATTATATGATCACTTATCTTAAATGGCGTACTATCATCTTCTCAGTTCCGAGAAACCTTGAAAGAGCTACGATTGCCGGTCGGTTCCTGAAGTACTAGAGATATAGTTATTAGACTTATCCAAGTGGGAGACTGTTGGATAAGGTGTCTAAGTCCATAACTATTTCGGGCTTGTACCTGACCCGACCCGGCATGGTCCATTTGGGTTGCATGGCACCATGCAATTGGATAGACTAAATGAGAGAAATAACACTTGGAGATTATTAATATATTATAAGTTCTAATATATTAATAATATTATTTGATTAGTTGATCAAAGAATTAATTTGGAATTAATTAAGTGATCAAAGGATAACTAATTAAATATATGGGTTGATTATGTAAATCATCCATATCTTGTATAGTGGGCTAAGAGGCTCCATGGATTATCAAGTTGGGTTCTACCCATAGGATACTCCATGGATGCTCCATGGGAGTTACAAACCCATGGGTCATGGAAATGAAGAGTCATGACACATTAGGATTTACATGGTGTAACCCTAGATGTGTCAACACTATATAAGGATCATATTCTCCACAAAATCGGATATACACAAGTTAGACATGAGAAACTAGAGGGCTTGGCCGATTTTGAGAAGTGTGTATTATCTCAAGAGTCTTTCCAAGAGCATTTGGTGTTGTGTGAAGCATTTGAGGCATCACACTTGGGGTGCTAGGCTCACAAGGTTTCAAGGAACACAAGCAACAACAAGGTAAGTTATTCTATCTATGATTCAAGTTAAAATTGTTCCCCATGTATGCTAGATAGGAATATAACCTTGGAATTCAACTTTGCATGATAATTAGACAAACATAGATCCAAGGTTATTAGGGTTGCATGTACACTTAGGAAGTGTTAGAATGCTCAAAACCCATCAAACTATACCTATTATAGTTTAACATAATTGTTTATAATGTATATGAAACATAAACTATACTTACCATAGTTTATCGTAAGTGTTTGTAATGTATATGAAACATAAACTATACCTATTATAGTTTATCCAAAACGTTTGTAATGTAAAAGAACCATTTTCTATGTAAGTCGAATGTATAGCAAAAATATAACTATGTTTATCATGCTTTGTCTTGTACTATTGGTAATGATGGAGGATTCTTACAAATCAGTGAGTATTTTCTGTTATATAATTTATACCACAACAAGAAACACATATAAAATATGAAATCCTCAAAGATTAACACTTTGCTCAACATGTTACAAAGTGTGATGAAAGTTATAAGCTGTTAACTTGCTTCTAACATTTCTACACTATTTTGGAAAAATCACAGAGAAATCATACGAAGTCGAAAAATAAATCTGTAAACTCTGAGAGTTTATAAAATGTGTCTAGTTTGTTCATAAATTTTATTATGATTTTTAGAAGTCTCTAACTGGTGTGAAAACGTTCATATTCACAGACTGATCCGAATTCGTAGTTACAGTGATAGGCAGTTTTGTAAAAATCACCATAAATTGTACAAAAATAGTGTGAATATGTGCAAGTAGTCATTTTAAAGGTATAAAACTGAACTATTTGCATCTAATACCTTTTTGAAAAATAAAAAGTTTAAGATGTTCAAAACAGTCCGTGAATGAACATTGACTTTTCTGTTGAAAGCTGATGTTTGAGTTTAGGTAAGTTGTTGGTGTTTTAACTTGTATTCTCCCCATAAAACTTGAAGAAAACATGAAAATGTGGGGGTATGAACTTATATTGAGTGATTTCAGTAGACAGATGATGAAGAAAAGAAGTGTTCAACTCAAGAACACTTGGGAGATGCTTGAAGATTCAAAGATCTAACAACAAATATGACGATATTTGTGTAAGGAACCCCTGATTTGAGTGAAGAAGTGTAAGGAAATCAAGTGAGGGATGAAATTTACTTACCAAAGGAGGATGAAAAGCTCAATATCTCTAGAGAATCTCAAAATCTTGGAGAGAAGTGGAGAGAGAAAAGTATGTAGCTTAATGTGTGAGTGAAAGAGAGTTAGGAGATGTGAGAAGAATATGGACTCTTTTGCTTTGTGGGGTTTAGTGAAACTTGTTGGGGAAGGTATAAGAGTACAATGAGTAGACAAGGCTTATGTGAATAGTAGCTGTGGGTGTCATGGAGTGGGTATGGGAGGTTGCTTGTGTCATAACTTTATGGCAAAGTCAACACTCTATCACCAAATCTTACCCACTAGATATTATTCCTAGACAATGATTTTCCTCCAAAAATGATTAAAATATGATTATATAGGGTCTCATATGCCAAAATACAAGTTTGGGTGAAAATCCCGCGTTAAAATCATGAAAAACGGGCTTAAAACGAAGTCGTGGTCGAAAACCGGGTGAAAGGGGCGAAACTCCGAAGCTTCTCGGATTGGGCCGAAGGTTCAGTCCCTGCTGGTGGGCTCGAAGGAGAAATAGTCCGAAATGGACCGAAGGCGAAGGCTGGAAGAGAAGCGAAGGCGAAGGGAGGTTCGGTTCTGACAGGTTCGGGTTCGGTTCTGAGTAGTTCGGTCCCATCAGCAGATTTCAGTCCTCCTAGTTCGGTTCTTAAGGCTGCCTTCGGTCCTCGCAAGGGGTTTCGGTCCAAGAGGCTTCTTAGCATTTCGCTTCTTAGGGTTTCGCCTCTAAGAGGGTTTTGCTTCTATAGAGTTGTTTCGTTGATAATCTTCCTGTTTCGTGCGGTTTTGGCTCCGTTATGGGTCGGGATGTCCCCAAATGATTATAAAAAGTTGAGGGAGATTTTGAGAGAGATTTAGGAGAGATTTCACATACTTGGAGAGATTTCACATACTTAGAGAGATTTGGGAGAAATTTCACATACTTAGAGAGATTTGGGAGAGATTTCACATACTTGGAGAGATTTGGGAGAGATTTCACATACTTGGAGAGATTCCATATACTTAGAGAGATTTAGGCGAGATTTCACATACTTGGAGAGATTTGGGAGAGATTTCACATACTTAGAGAGATTTCACATACTTAGAGAGATTTGGGATAGAGAGAGATAGAGTGAGAGATGTTTGAGAGAGACTTCGTTTGTGACCTTTTTGGATGTTTAGCTTCGCTACGCAAGGTTTGAAAATCCCGTTTTGCCTTGTTATGCATGTTATATACCCCCGAAAGGTATGCATTAATGTTTTATTGAGTTGTTCCATTAGTTACACTGATTAGGGTTTAGATTTTATGAACATGTGAACACTCAAAGTGATACTTTGCATAAAGATAGTGTGTTGTACAATAGTAAACACGATGTAAACCCTAATACACAAGGGTTAATTGAGTTGACCGGTTTGACTTGTTGACTTGACCGGAAATTGACGATTGTCACATCATCCCCCCGTTAGAAGAAATTTCATCCTGAAATTAGCACTTTAATCGGGACTTCAAGAGTTGGGAAAGATGCGGGTATATTTGTTTCACTTGATCCTCACGTTCCTAGGTGAAATCGGATCCTCATTTTACGATCCAACGGACCTTCACAACAGGGATGCGACTTTGATGTTAGGGTGATAGCTGTCGTTATGTGAAAATTCAAGGAGTGGTAAGTGGGTATCCCACTCTTTTACCGAAACCCATTGCATAAGCTCTTGGCATGTCTTCCAAGGTTTGAACGTTTCCTTTTGCTCTGCTCGACGGTTGTAGGTGGTGGGTCGTACTCCATCTCGCCTAGTCCCTGATAGGGTTGCCAGAATCATGAAATGAGTCTACTATCTCTGTCAGAGATGATGGATATTGATAGACTCTGCAGTCATATAATCTCTTTGATGTACGTTCTAGTCAATTTCTCCATCCTGCCAGTTTCTTTGATTGGTAGGAAGTGTGCGGATTTGATCAACCTTTTAGTAATTACCCAAATGGTATTTAGACCACCCTTTGACTTTGGTAACTTGGTTGTGAAGTTCATGGCTATCCGCTTCCACTTCCTTTCGGTTATCATTGGTTGTTGTAGGAAACTCGAAGGATTCTGATGTTATACCATGACCATGACACAAGTCCGATACTTGTCCATATGTGTAGCAATGTCAGCTTTCCTATTCGACCACTGATGTTACTTTTTGAGGCCCAAATACCTCTTGTCTGAGCCTGGATGAATGGAGCAGCGTGTTTTCATGTTCTTTGTTCGTGACGTCATTTCTGATTCCATCAACTTCGGTGTCCAAATTCGGTTCATGGGATAACATGCCTTACCGCTCTTGCCTTCTAGGTTCTTATGATCGGTGAAGATTGTACATTTTGTGTCGTATAGATAGTGCCTCTAGATCTCTATAGCGAATACTACTACTCCTAGTTCGAGGTCATGCGTGACCTGGCCGACCCCGTACATCTTTAGTTGTCTTAAGTAATAAGCAATAACTTCTCCTCGGATTGCTGCATAGGGCCTGCTGTAGTGTTTCCCGTTTGTCAATTAGATCGGTAAGGAGCATATGGGTTCGATTTACGCGGGTAGATTAATTCGAATGGCAGAACATCCCCTCGCACTTCTGGGTAGCCTTGTCCCGAAGCTCCTGGTAGGACTCGTACCTGGTCCATTTATCATCAACTCACGCATATAGGTCGTATGTAATTATGGTTGGTAAGACAGTTGGATGGGTGACTCTGCCTCAAGTCCACAACTAGACAAGGAACAGGAAATAGGGCGGAAACACACATCCAATGTCCGTAGCATCTTAATTATACACCACACTTTGCATATACACATGGTAGTGATAGGTTAATCGCATTCGTACCACGTCTTCAAGCTTGATCTTGATCTGCTATACAAGTGATATTCTCGAAGGGTTTACTAGGAATACTTTGAAAAGGTTACAGAAGGTATAACACACCTTCAGAGAGTGCTTCAGGGTTTCGCAATGAAGGATGACCCGAGGATCAGAGTCAGATTTAGGGTTATGAGGGACGAGGGTTTCAATATCCAGCTGGTTAAGTGGAGGGTCTTCTCGTAACATATGCAATTGATAGGTTGATGACCCAAACCAATCCACATCAAATGACGACATCGGATTTTATCGATGACACATGTATTAAGTCGTGTTCGTAAGAGGTATTCGTTAGAGTGATAGTGCATCATGTGCTTCTTTTTAGTGTGTTCCGTTTTGATCGGTGTTATTGTTACTGCAAATGATTTATACCACAGTAGCTAGTACTGGTAGTAAGTGTGTTCTGATAGCTAGTAATGATACTTTATATCATGATCCCCGACCGATCATTCTATGATCGTTCGGTATGTATAAGTCGTATGTAATTTGATATCGATGAAACCGACGAGTGAATGGCTTTACCCTAACCCCGCTACTAGACATGGAACGGGAATTAGGACAGAAGTATTCATTTTTAAGTTTGTAATATTTTGATTATAATTAACCCTGATGTATACATTAAGTCATCACAGCTCACCGATAATGATCCTAAGGTCATATATGAGTGTCTTTGATTTGATTGAACGAGAGAATATCTTAACTACTTTTTGAAAGACGGTAATTTTAGCAAACATACCAATTTCATTACAAGCATATGGTACTTAAACGTTTTTGTTGTTGGAAATACTACAAAAGTCCTAATAAGATTATTGGCTGCTCCTGCAGGTTTGTTTGTCACACTCCTCATGCTCCCCCATCATTCCTCTCAGTTGGACAGTCTCTCTTGAAGTGTCCCATTTCACCGCATAGGTGGCATACTGGAATTACACCGGAATTGGTGATTGAAGCGATGTGTCGGGCTGAGTCCTGCAAAAGCGGGCAGTATGTCCATTCTTGTTGCAGTTTTTATAGTGCGGAACCCAACAAACCCCATTCTGGTGGTAGCCACACTTGTTACACTTTGGGAGTGTTCCCATATATTGTTTGACCGGTGCTTGAGAGACAGACATTGTGGCTAGTGTCGAGGCATGAGTTGTGACCGTTGTTGTAATTACAGGGGCAACCACAGATTGTTGCCTTTTAGCGCGTTTTTGAGATAGGTTGCGCTTCTTTTTGTCCCAAAATTCTCGTTTCTTGTTCTTGGGTTTGTGGGTTGAGGCACCTCTGTTGGTGGACACCCGCTGGTGTTCTTGATTGTTACTACGGTTAATATTGCCAACACCGCCTTCACCTATCTGGCGTTGTTAGCATTGAGTTGCGCCATGACGGCTGTCACGGCTGCCGTGACTGCAGCTTGAAAAGTAGCAGAGTCTATCTGCAAGATTTCTGCCTTGTTTGTTGGCTGGTTACCTTCTTGTGAAGACATAACCCTGTTGCATGGGGAGAAACGATGTCGTGAGTAGGGATGATTATCTCTAGTTATATCCTTACCATTTATATACACGTATATAAATTTCGCACTTTACTGAACTATTCTCGATGATTCTGCTAACGTTCTTGAGACGAAGTTATGGTAGTGGATAGAAGTAGGTTTTGTACGGGTGTTAAGTTTTTCCCATCCTAGGATTATGTTTGTCCACACACGCTTAGCTGAAGAGTTCTGATGGGATCCGGTGTATCAGTGCTAGTATGATCGCTCCCTATATGCCTACGAAAAAGGCACCTTTCAACTATGAGGTTTAAAAAAGGTGAGATGATAATGAGTCTTGAATAAGGGTTTATACGTTGGGAGTTATCTCACTAAGTTTATCTTAGTTCCGAGTGTATCGTGTCCCAATTTTTAAGGTGTTCTGAGAACAATTCATAATGAGAGTCTATATGAAATAAAGTTATGAATATTTGGTAGTATTGCTCCCAATGAAATAATACGCATGCTCATTTCATTTGTATGATTCTAGTATATTTAGTTTTTAGAGAAAGGTTTTGAGCTTGACGCAGGTCTACACCACATCATTGCATGGAAAAGTTTGGACCGCAAATAAATCTCTCGACTAGTGTAATAACTAACTCACAGGGGCGGGCCTACACATGGAGGGGAGTAGCACCAGCGCATACTCATAGACCTAATCTACAAAGTCTTGTGAGTAAAATGAACTATGATCACGACAATACGTCCCCATTAGTGCTTGAAACAAAGCTGATGTGTCCTGTAGATTTGCTAACCTATGCTCGGCTGCGACCACTCTCTCTTCAAGAGTTGAGTGTCTATCCTGACGCTCTCTTGCCTTTGCCCGAGTGGCGACAGGGTCCTTAACGAGTTGGTCTTGAAAATAGCGGTCTCTTTCCGAGTCTCGAGTTTGTGAGATGATAGCGCCTGTAGCAGCATGCGGTTCCCTAACTCGAGGTTTGTGATCTACTGGGTCATCACCGGGAGGGTTCTATCAACCGATCCCCCATGGTTAAGGTCTTTGCAACTTCGTTGCCCTTCAAATGGCGATTGTTGTTGCTGATGATCACTCCACCCCTCGATCAATGCTGCCCAATAGGGCACATGTTCGATGTAGTCGAAACGGTTCGCGAGAGTCCTGGCTATGTAAGGAGAGTTGTTGACCTCTGGCTCCACTTCCGACTCTTTTCCCAATCGCCCACTAACTCTCCGGGTTCGGTAAGTACGGGTCTCCTAGTAAGTAAAATTTTGCCATGATGTCCGTGCGAGAATAGGGGTGAGGTAAGAGGCATATAATAATCATATTCCTAGAAATACTTATAGGGGTTTGTGTTGGATAAGGTGTCTAAGTCCATAACTATTTCTGGTATGTACTTGACCCGACCCGGCATGGTCCATTTGGGTTGCATGGCACCATGCAATTAGATAGACTAAATGAGAGAAATAACACTTGTGGTTTATTAATATATTATAAGTTCTAATATATTAATAATATTATTTAATTAGTTTGATCAAGAATTAATTTAGAATTAATTAAGTGATCAAAAGATAACTAATTAAATATATGGGTTGATTATGTAAATCATCCATATCTTGTATAGTGGGCTAAGAGGCTCCATGGATAATCAAGTTGGATTAAACCCATTGGATGGTCCATGGAGGCTCCATGGGAGTTACAAACCCATGGGTCATGGAAATGAAGAGTCATGACACATTAGGATTTACATGGTGTAACCCTAGATGTGTCAACACACTATATAAGCAATGTGTTTCTCCCCAAAATCGGTTACACTAAGAAACAAGAGGGCTAGAGCCGATTTTAGAGTGTTATACTTTCTCTCCAAGTTTACTCCATAGCATTTGGTGTTGTGTGAAGAATTTGAGGCATCACACTTGGGGTGCTAGGCTCATAAGATTTCAAGGATCAAAAACAACAACGAGGTATGTAGTTCTATCTTTTATTCAAGTTAAAATTGTTCCCCATGTATGCTAGATAGGATCATAGCCTTGGAAATCAACTTTGCATGATAATTAGACAAACATAGATCCAAGGTTATTAGGGTTGCATGTACACTTAGGAAGTGTTAGAATGCTCAAAACCCATCAGTGGTATCAGAGCCAAGGCTTGTTTGTTTGTTATTTGTGCAAAATTGTTGGAAAAAGTCGATATTGTGTCATCTGCCTGATGAACTTGCCGAGTCCATGGGGGGACTCGCCGAGTTCATGTGTAAATTCATCCTACTCGCCGAATAGGTTCGTGCACTCAACGAGTAGGAGCCTCAGAATGCAGATTTTCAACTTTTGTTGCTGTAAATGGACTAGAAACATTACCCTAAACTGTTTTGGTACTTGAAAACTTGTCTCAGATGGTGTAATGTTGATGCTAATCCATTTACAATGACAATTATCAAAAATACAAAGTTTTAAGTGTAATTTTTGATTCTTGAAAGTGTTCATATTCATGTTCTTGTTCTTATGATGTTTAGATGATCATAGGAATTGTTTGTAACCTATGTGGTAGATTAATTCATGATCATTATGTGTTTTAATGGAGTCCATAACTTGTCCTTCAAGTTATGGAAAACCAAAAGTCACTTTGTTTTTGAAACCATTAAAAGAACACATGGGTTATAAAATGAAGAGTCTTCATTTTTAATACTCTAATTAACTCATAAGTTACAAGAAATGGAAAGTTTTGAAAGTTTACAAAACTTGCCCTCAAGTTTTGGAACAAGTAAAGTCTAGATTAAAACTTTAGTTCCAATCCTTAGAATTTTAAAAGTTAAAATTCAACCCTTATACTTATAATATTATAAGTTATTAATATATATATATATATATATATATATATATATATATGTATGTATATATATATGTATGTATGTATGTATGTATAAGATCAAAGTCGTCTTACCGCTAGTACGCCTCATTCACGAAACCAGTCTATAAGGTGGGTATAAGGTTGTTGCCTATAAAATAGCAACTTAATGGGTGTCCACTCTCACCCACCGCTTGCTTGACTGGTGGAGGGTCGTTAGCCGAACGGGTAGGACAATGACTTAAAAACTCTCATTAAAAGTATAATGATTATTATAAAGTAACTAAATGTTTTATAAATTCCCAATCTTAGTTACTTTAGGAAAAATGGTAATAAGGTGCTAATCCATGAAATTACACTTTGCACCTTGTTTAAGTCGTTGGTGGAGCGTGTGTGGTTTACCGACACAATAACTTGGACTTAACAAGGAAGGCAAAGGGTGACTTAAGAATTTTCATGAGGTCGGAAGGAGCGCGTGTGGTTTACCGGCACAACAATTTAGTGAAAAACATTAAGGGTACCAAGTAATTTGCATGGTTACTTCACACCTTGTTTTGTGATCCTCGGTATCCCAATCACAAAACATGAAGGGCAAACTCGAGATTGAAACATGCCATTGAAAAGTTCAATTAATCTCAAAGAATCTAGGAATTTCTAAAAGCCAAATAAAGCCTAATATTTTATATTTCGTTTTCATGGTGGAAATTGGTGAATTGTCATTCGCCTACCTTTCAAATATGTTATAACTTGGATTACATCATCCCTTTTCTAGGTTATAATATATTGTGATTCGATCCTAGCCTTAATATTACATTTGGGTGTTTTATTAAGGACTATTCCTATATCTAAACTAAACTTATTTTCTTCTTTTCAGATGTCTTCCAACAATGCTACTCCTGGCTCAAACCCTACTGGCTCCTTCTCTCTCATGAACCTTTGTGGGAGAGTCATCTTTGATGCATCCAACTTTACTGACTGGATCAGAAACATCAGTATGGTCACTCGTTACGAGAACAAGGAATATGTTCTTGACAAGGAGCTCAAGGTGCCTGAGCCAACTGCTACTCCTGAGGAGTTTGATGAATATGAGGCACATGAAAGAGATGCTACCAAAGTGGCATGCATCATGATGGCCACCATGACAGCCGAGCTCCAAAAGTCCTATGAGGACTACTATCCTTTTGAGATGCACCAGGATTTGATGGACCACTATCATCAGAGTGCTCGTCAAGAGTGATATGAAATCATCTCCTCTATGATCACAAACCGAATGAAAGATGGTGAACCCATCACAAGCCACATGCAAAAAATGCAAAGGTATGTGGATCGATTGATGAAGTTGAATGTGAACTTCCCTGAGGAGTTAGCAATAGATATTATATTGCACTCCTTACCTTTGTGTTATGATCAATTCCGCATGACATACCACATGAATAAGGAGGAAGTTACACTTAGCAAACTTCAGGGACTCCTAAAGACCGCAGAGTCAGGTCTTAAAGGTAAGTCGGTTGTAACCACTCCTGCTACTACTCCAAACTCAACACCTGTCCTGAAAATCGGGAAAGGTAGAGGGAAGAAGAGAAAGAACCCTTTGAAAGGTACCAAGGGTAAGACTCTTGATGGCTCCTCTTCTAGCGGAACCAAGAAAGGTTTTGTTACACCTTCTTCTAATCCCAAAGAGGCTGAATGCTTCTACTGCCACGAAAAGGCGCACTGGAAGCATAACTATCCAAAGTACCAGCATGATTTGAAGGATGGGAAAGTTAAACCCAACCATGCAGGTATTTACACTATCTCATCTAATAATTCACTCTATTCTAACTCTTGGGTCCTTGATACCATTTGCGGTATTCATATTTGTTCTGAATTTCAGGGACTAAGAAGAAGTGAGAATGTGGAGCATGGAAAGATAAACTTGATCATGGGGAATAAGAAAGTTTCACCTATCACCAAGATTGGAGTTTATACTTTGTTGCTTAGTAGTGGATTTACTTTAGATTTGAATAAATGTTGTTATTCGCTAGAAATGGCAAGAAATGTTATTTCATTTCATGCTTTGTATAAACAAGGTTTTACCTTTTCTTTTGATAATGAAATTGGTGGAATAAATGCTTTCTTTAATAATGTGTTTTATTTTGAAGCATTACCTTGTGATGGTGTGTATGAAGCTGTGTCTGTTATAGATAACTTAGGAAATAATGTATTGTGTATTGATTCTACTAATGATAATAACTTGGATAAAGCATCATTATGGCATTGTCATCTTGGACATATAAGCAAGAAACGCATATGCCAACTCCAAAAGGATGGAGTCTTGGAGTCATTTGACCTAAAGTCAGATGATAGTTGCGAATCATGCTTACTTGGAAAAATGACAAAGTCGCCCTTCACAGGTTCGTGTGAGAGGGGTGAAGGTTTGTTCGATCTTGTACACACTGATGTATGTGGACCCTTCAAAACTGTCACAAGGGATGCTAATCGTTATTATGTGACTTTTACAGATGATTATAGTAGATATGGATATGTCTACTTAATCAAGCATAAGTCAGAGACTTTGGAAAGGTTTAAAGAGTTTAAACAAGAAGTCGAGAATCAATTGGGCAGGAACATTAAGATGCTTCGATCCGATCGTGGTGGTGAGTATCTTAGTACTGAGTTCCTCGAATATCTAAGAGAATGTAGGATTGTCTCACAATTGACACCTCCCAGGACACCACAGTTGAGTGGTGTAGCTGAGAGGCGTAATCGAACCTTGTTGGATATGGTTCGTTCCATGATGAGTCGAGCTATGCTACCAATCTAATTTTGGGGGTATGCCTTAGAGACTGCCACCCATATCCTTAATCTGGTCCCTACAAAGAAGGTTGCCAAAACACCTCACGAGATGTGGACTGGAAAAGTTCCTAGTCTAGCCCACATCAAGGTTTGGGGTTGCGAGGTTTTCGTGAGACGCGAGACTCATGACAAGCTCGTACCTCGAAGCGAGAGGTGCATTTTCATCAGCTACCCATAAAAATCCTTTGGTTACCTCTTCTACAGACCTAGTGAGAATGTGGTCTTTGTAGCAAAGAGGGCTGTCTTTCGAGAGAGAGAGTTCATAAGCCAAGGAGATAGTGGGAGGCTAATTGAACTTGAAGAACTTCAAGAGTCAAGTGGTGAAGGAACCTCAAACCCTAGCAGTCAACTTGAGGAGGAACCTCCTGTTAATCCAATTATACCTCCAATTGTACCTCTGAGACGTTCCACAAGGGTTAGGAATGTACCTGAGCATTACTATGGTTTCCATATTACTGCAGAAGGTGAGACACTTATTAGTGATGAGACACTAGTAGGTCAGAATGAACCTAACAGCTATGCGGAAGCCATGGCAGGCCCTGAGTCTGCTAAATGGAAAGAGGCAATAGATAGCGAGATACAATCCATGTATGACAATCAGGTATGGGACTTGGTTGATAATGTGCCAGGTCGTAAGACAGTTGGGTGCAAATGGATCTTCAAGAAGAAGACCGACATGGATGGTAATGTACACACTTATAAGGCACGACTGGTTGCAAAGGGCTTTTCTTAAACTCCAGGAGTTGATTATGATGAGACCTTTTCAACAGTAGGCAAATGGATGTCAAAACTGCTTTCCTTAATGGAAAATTGGCTGAGGATGTTTACATGAATCAGCCAGAGGGTTTTGTCATCACAGAGTACCCTAATAGAGTGTGTAAGCTTGAGAAATCCATCTATGGATTAAAACAAGCACCTCGCAGATGGAATCTTTGCTTTAATGAGAAGGTCAAAGAGTTTGGCTTTTCTCAGAGTGAAGATGAATCTAGTGTATATGTCAAGGCTAGTGGGAGTATAGCTAGCTTTTTGGTTTTGTATGTGGATGACATACTACTTATAGTAAATGACATCCCAACTCTGCAGGAAGTTAAGTCCTGGCTTGGGAAGTGTTTTGCTATGAAGGACCTAGGAGAAGCTGCCTATATTCTAGGAATAAGGATTTTGAGAAACCGGGGTAAAAGACTAATTGGACTTAGTCAGAGTACATAATTGGATAAGGTGCTAAAGAGATTCAGCATGCAAGATTCCAAGAAAGGAGAGTTACCCATCCAGAGTAACACTAGACTGAGTAAGACTCAGAGCCCAAGTACTGAGGATGAGATAGCAGAAATGAGTTGGGTACCTTATGCTTCGGCAGTAGGCTCGATCATGTATGCTATGACCTGTACTCGTCCTGATGCAGCCTTTGCTTTAAGCATGGTTAGCAGGTATCAGGGGAATCCTGGTAAGGCTCACTAGACAGCGGTAAAGAACATTCTCAAGTACCTGCGGAGGACTAAGGATTGGGTCCTTACCCTCGGTGGGAGTGATGACTTGAGAGTCGTAGGGTATAGTGATGCTAGCTTCCAGACTGATAGGGATAAGTTCCGCTCTCAGTCGGGCTGGGTCTTTACCTTAAACGGAGGAGCAATCTCTTGGAAAAGTTCCAAGCAGGAGACAGTGGCTGATTCAACTTGCGAATCAGAGTATATAGCGGCAAGCGAGGCGGCAAAAGAGGCTATGTGGCTAAAGAACTTCATTGGAGACCTTGGAGTTGTACCAGCTATATCGAAGCCTATAGAGATTTTCTGTGATAGTGAAAGTGCAGTTGCCATTGCAAAGGAACCAAGGGATCATGGGAGATTCAGACACATTGACAGAAAATATCATTTCATCAGACATCGTATAGAAGAAGGACTTCTCGTGGCAAAGAGGGTATCATCGGATGAGAACCCGACAGATCCCCTCACGAAGGGACTGGGTAGGGTTAAGCATCTCCAGCATGCTAGGAGCATAGGGCTGAAGGATGATATTAGTCTTAGTAGTTAGATAATTTTTGAAATTTGTAAACTGTAATTGACATTTGATGATGAATAAAAGTTATGTTTATTTATGAGTAAAGTGTTGCTATCTCTTGTCAATCGTTTACTATTATTTCTTTTGCATGTTTTGACTTCCAGAATATTTATGTTGTTTTACATATTATTCAAATTATCCACAGTCAGTCATATGTTGGAAGTAGATATGAAGTAAGACTGTCATGAGTTGGTTGTAGAGGTCTAAGATGTTGGACATGGACTCAACACTCATGAGTGCTCATAAGTTCTGAGTATTGGATTCAACCCACGCTCGCTGGTATCACTTCATGGAATTTTATCTCGAGTGACCGCGAGACGGTAATATCATATAAGTCTTCAAACCTAGAGATATGACTTGTTAACTATGAGTTAGTTATGCATTGAACGTGCGAAACCGCATTGGTAACTCGATGTTATAAAACGTGCATTTGTGTGTAATTTAACAAATAGTAGAACAAGCATATGAGTCGAAGTTTATCTGTTCCTTCTTGGATTAGAAGTTGATATCTGGGCCCCTCGATGATTTTGGTTTGACCTATGTACCGGGCCCAGTTTGAACTAAGTTGATGTGTTCAATTAAGTTCTATGTCAAACAAATCGGAAATCGGGAAACAAACTGCTGGACAATAAGCAAGACCATGTTCCATGTGTTTGTCCGGCTGATATCTAAGAACAGAGGATTATATGATCACTTATTTGAAATGGCGTACCATCATCTTCTTAGTTCCGAGAAAACTTGAAAAGAGCTACGATTGCCGATCGGTTCCTGAAGTCATACTTGCAGTTATAGTTATTAGACTTATCCAAGTGGGAGACTGTTGGATAAGGTGTCTATGTCCATAACTAGTTCTAGTATGTACTTGACCCGACCCGGCATGGTCCATTTGGGTTGCATGACACCATGCAATTGGATAGACTAAATGAGAGAAATAACACTTGTGGTTTATTAATATATTATAAGTTCTAATATATTAATAATATTATTTAATTAGTTTGATCAAGATTTAATTTAGAATTAATTAAGTGATCAAAAGATAACTAATTAAATATATGGGTTGATTATGTAAATCATCCATATCTTGTATAGTGGGCTAAGAGGCTCCATGGATAATCAAGTTGGGTTAAACCCATTGGATGGTCCATGGAGGCTCCATGGGAGTTGCAAACCCATGGGTCATGGAAATGAAGAGTCATGATACATTAGGATTTACATGGTGTAACCCTAGATGTGTCAACACACTATATAAGCAATGTGTTTCTCCCCAAAATCGGTTACACTAAGAAACAAGAGGGCTAGAGCCGATTTTAGAGTGTTATACTTTCTCTCCAAGTTTACTCCATAGCATTTGGTGTTGTGTGAAGAATTTGAGGCATCACACTTGGGGTGCTAGGCTCACAAGATTTCAAGGATCAAAAACAACAACGAGGTATGTAGTTCTATCTTTTATTCAAGTTAAAATTGTTCCCCATGTATGCTAGATAGGATCATAGCCTTGGAAACCAACTTTGCATGATAATTAGACAAACATAGATCCAAGGTTATTAGGGTTGCATGTACACTTAGGCAGTGTTAGAATGCTCAAAACCCATCAGTTTGATCCTCCTTAGTTACTTCTATAATGACATGGTGCATACCAGTTACATATAAGAAAAGATATGGTAGACTTTTGAATAAGTGATCATACTCCAAAACCACAACCAAACAAGGAACAGGAAGTAAAGCAATGATCATAGATTCTAAGTCTATGATATCTAAGTTATATACAACTTAAGCGTATCCACTTAGTGATTGTAGATCTACTAGCAAGAATCTGTTTAGTTTTCACATAAATTACAGTACCACAAAATACTCCTATAGTATTTTAAATGTTATGTTTCGTTCTTAATGATTTTCTTGTTTAGGAAGTTTTTAGGCTTGTTGCTCACAACGACCTTTCCCCGACATACATCAATCACACCTCGGATAAGTATAATTGATCAGGCTATATTCGTCCCAAGTCTAATCACATATCCCAAGGCCTACCCGTAGTGTCCAACTCCTCATTTTACTTTCGTATTGTCCTAGATATGATACTATACTAGTATGTGCGCATATACTCATACTTTTAATCAAGAAACTATTTCATTTCTAAAAGTATACTTATTTGAAAATGTTTAAATCAGAGACTTTAGTCCCAATGCATTTATAGTTTGTATATCTTATGTGGTTCGATATACTTAGTTCACTATAAACAATGCTCTGATACCAATCTGTCACACCCCCAAACCACGGATGGCGGAAACGTCTGGGGGTAACAGACTTCATGTGTAGTATCATAACAACGAGTATAATAGTGCTCAAAGTAAATACAACCATCATAAATATAATTGAAAAGTTACAATGTAGCATGTGTTCACATATTTCAAAATCAAATACATTACTTTGGAAGTAACGTGAAGCGAATGTCTCACAAATTTATTCATTAACAGATTTATGTGAACTGAACTGAAAACCTCTTTTTGTATAAACCCGATACTTTGTATTCGCACCCCGTTTATATGAACTAAAAACCTTTGGTAATGAGTTTGAAATGTAAATGAAACATAAACTATACCTATTATAGTTTAACATAATCGTTTATAATGTATATGAAACATAAACTATACTTACCATAGTTTATCGTAAGTGTTTGTAATGTATATGAAACATAAACTATACCTATTATAGTTTATCCAAAACGTTTGTAATGTAAAAGAACCATTTTCTATGTAAGTCGAATGTATAGCAAAAATATAACTATGTTTATCATGCTTTGTCTTGTACTATTGGTAATGATGGAGGATTCTTACAAACCAGTGAGTATTTTCTGTTATATAATTTATACCACAACAAGAAACACATATAAAATATGAAATCCTCAAAGATTAACACTTTGCTCAACATGTTACAAAGTGTGATGAAAGTTATAAGCTGTTAACTTGCTTCTAACATTTCTACACTGTTTTGGAAAAATCACAGAGAAATAATACAAAGTCAAAAACTAAATCTGTAAACTTTGAGAGTTTATAAAATGTGTCTAGTTTGTTCATAATTTTATTATGATTTTTAGAAGTCTCTAACTGGTGTGAAAACGTTCATATTCACAGACTGATCCGAATTCGTAGCTACAATGATAGGCAGTTTTGTAAAAATCACCATAGATTGTACAAAAATAGTGTGAATATGTGCAAGTAGTCATTTTAAAGGTATAAAACTGAACTATTTGCATCTAATACAGTTTTGAAAACTAAAAAGTTTAAGATGTTCAAAACAGTCCGTGAATGAACATTGACTTTTCTGTTGAAAGCTAATGTTTGAGTTTAGTTAAGTTGTTGGTGTTTTAACTTGTATTCTCCCCATAAAACTTGAAGAAAACATGAAAATGTGGGGGTATGAACTTATCTTGAGTGATTTCAGTAGACGGATGATGAAGAAAAGAAGTGTTCAACTCAAGAACACTTGGGAGATGCTTGAAGATTCGAAGATCTAACAACAAATATAACGATATTTGTGTAAGGAACCCTTGATTTGAGTGAAGAAGTGTAAGGAAATCAAGTGAGGGATGAAATTCACTTACCAAAGTAGGATGAAAAGCTCAATATCTCTAGAGAATCTCAAAATCTTGGAGAGAAGTGGAGAGAGAAAAGTGTGTAGCTTAATGTGTGAGTGAAAGAGAGTTAGGAGATGTGAGAAGAATATGGACCCTTTTGTTTTGTGGGGTTTAGTGAAACTTGTTGGGGAAGGTATAAGAGTACAATGAGTAGACAAGGATTATGTGAATAGTAACTGCGAGTGTCATGGAGTGGGTATGGGAGGTTGCTTGTGTCATAACTTTATGGCAAAGTCAACACTCTATCACCAAATCTTACCCACCAGATATTATTCCTAGACAATGATTTTCCTCCAAAAATGATTAAAATATGATTATATAGGGTCTCATATGCCAAAATACGAGTTTGGGTGAAAATCACGCGTTAAAATCATGAAAAACGGGCTTAAAACGAAATCGTGGTCGAAAACCGGGTGAAAGGGGCGAAGCTTCTCGGATTGGGCCGAAGGTTCGGTCCCTGCTGCTGGGCCCGAAGGAGAAATAGTCTGAAATGGATCTAAGGCGAAGGCAGGAAGAAAAACGAAGGCGAAGGGAGGTTCGGTTCTGACAGGTTCGGGTTTGGTTCTGAGTAGTTCGGTCCCATCAGCAGATTTCGGTCCTCCTAGTTCGGTTCTTAAGGCTACCTTCGGTCCTCACAAGGGGTTTCGGTCCGAGAGGCTTCTTAGCGTTTCGCTTCTTAGGGTTTCACCTCTAAGAGGGTTTTGCTTCAATAGAGCTGTTTCATTGATAATCTTCCCGTTTCACGCTGTTTTTGGCTCCGTTATGGGTCGGGATGTCCCCAAATGATTACAAAAAGTTGAGGGACATTTTGAGAGAGATTTGGGAGAGATTTCACATACTTGGAGAGATTTCACATACTTAGAGAGATTTGGGAGAGATCTCACATACTTAGAGAGATTTGGGAGAGATTTCACATACTTGGAGAGATTTGGGAGAGATTTCACATACTTGGAGAGATTTCACATACTTAGAGAGATTTCACATACTTGGAGAGATTTCACATACTTAGAGAGATTTAGGAGAGATCTCATGTACTTAGAGAGATTTAGGATAGAGAGAGATAGAGCGAGAGAGGTTTGAGAGAGACTTCGTTTGTGACCTTTTTGGATGTTTAGCTTTGCTACACAAGGTTTGAAAATCCCGTTTTGCCTTGTTATGTGCGTTATATACCCCGAAGGGTATGTATTAATGTTTTATTGAGTTGTTCCATCAGTTACATTGATTAGGGTTTAGATTTTCTGAATACGTGAAGACTCAAAGTGATACTTTGCATAAAGATAGTGTGTTGTACAATAGTAAACACGATGTAAACCCTAATACACAAGGGTTAATTGAGTTGACCGGTTTGACTTGTTGACTTTATTTGACTTTGACTTGACCGGAAATTGACGGTTGTCACATATAACCAGCCACTCGCCAAGTTCCTTGCATACTCACCAACTCGCCGAGTCACTTGAGTGACTCGTCGAGTTCCTAGTGTCAGTGGCCGTAACTCCTTGGCCAACTCGGCGAGTTTTCCCATTACAAGTCGCCGCATTCATATGTGTCCAAAGGTTGGGAAAACCCTAGCTGACTCGCCGAGCCCTAGGCAATCTTCATTGGACTCGTCGAGTTGTTCATCCAACTCGTCGAGTTCATGACCATCTTCATAAGACTCGCCAAGTCGACCTTGCGATTTGACGAGTCCCTTCAATCCTTTATCCATACAGATGCTTTTTAAGCCATGCAAAGGCTCCATATTGCAAAGCTAAGCTCCTAGGGCATATTTATCATGTAAAGTTGCAAACTTTACGTGCATGCAAGATGATAATGGCCCAAAACAAGCTAAAGGAGTGGCTTAAGGTAAGGGAAAGGTCATAGCTCAAGAAAGACTGAAGCTTTATGACAAAGAGGGGCTAAAGGAGTCCAAATTTGAGGTTGCAACCTCAGATCCTAACCCAAATTGGAGAACCACCACACAAAACCCTAAAATCCCAACCTATAATGAAGAGATCTAACTCAGAGAGAGCAAAGGTAACAACTCGTTACCTCCAAAATGATGCCAAGACAGAGAAGAATCCGGATCTACAACAACCCCTTTGTAACACCCATAAAATTTGAGCCAAATTAAAACTTTTTAATACATTTTAAAACCATCAAGTTATTATAGTTTGTTTTCAAAATAGTTTGGACATCAGAGTATCCCCAGAATTAATTCATAAAAACATAAAATATGAGGAGCTGTACGATCACGCCTTTGCCTTCCTGCGATCATATGATGTACCTGAAACAATAAACTGAAACTGTAAGCCCGAGAGCTTAGTGAGTTAGCCAAAAAAAAAATACCGACCTCAAATAACCATAATCATATCATATCATATCAACAAATACAAAATAGAATGCATAATGAATCATCAACCTGACTGGACCGCCTCACAGGCCTTCAGTCTATTTGGACTGCTCTCCGAGCCTTCGGCATGACTGGACCGCCTCGTAGGGCCTACAGCCTATCCGTACCGCTTGTTGGCTATGTTGGCCTGCAACACAAAGCAGGACTGCCTCAACCCAACCCAACCACATATGTCGACATACATACAACACATAATCGGACAATAACACAAATCATACCAACTGTTAAGCATAACATCACCCCTATCTACCAGGATATCAATCTAATAGATCATGATAGCATAACAACACCTTAACTACCAGGGTACAGATCTAACAGATCATAAATGCATAGCAACACCCTAATTACCAGGGTACAGATCTAACAGATCATAACAGCATAGCAACACCCTAACTACCAGGGTACAGATCTAACAGATCATAACAACATAACAACACCCTAACTACCAGGGTACAGATCTAACAAATCATAACAACATAGCAACACCCTAACTACCAGGGTACAGATCTAACAGATCATAACAGCATAGTAACACCCTAACTACCAGGGTACAGATCTAACAAATCATAACATCATAGTAACACCCTAACTACCAGGGTACATATCTAACAGATCATAACAACATAGTAACACCCTAACTACCAGGGTACAGATCTGACAGATCATAACCGCATAACATACTAAAACCAGGATAAAATCCAAAGGGACCGACCTAATGTCGTAGACGTTGTCAGTATAGTGAGGAGAACTCACCTGACACTACTGAAGTCCCGCGAATAAAACTCCCCCTGTTAGTTGACAGATTCCCTAACTGTCAACATCAAACAATACCTAATTAATAATTGGGTTCCAAGCCCAAGATCCAACACACACACCAAAAGTCCAACAGTTAAGTAATGGGCCAAAGCCCAACATAGGGCCCAATATTCCAAATTGGGCCTAGACCTCTACATGGTCATTCCTTAAGGCCCATCCAACTATTCCAGTCCAAATCCCATGGCATAATATCACATACTCATGAAGACCCAAACTATGGCCCAATATTCCAAATTGGGCCTAACCCCTCATATAGGCCTTACCCTAAAGCCCATCAATATATTCTAGTCCATCTGATTAATCTTGGATGGTCCATTAATAATCCAATTGCCAAAGCCCAATAGGAAGGCCTAACTCAAGGCTCGAGAGAGATTAGGGCTTTCACATGAAATGATGATTAGGGTTAAGTGTTTCTTACTTAACCCTTTAACGACTTAATTCACTAAGGAATTAATCCATTAAGTCCAATATTGCCTTAGGTTAATTTCCCAATAATTATTATTTAATATTCCAAGTTATTAAATAATCTCGTGTGTGTGTCCCGATTAATCCTCAAAATTAAGGTTTTAAGCCATTAGGATTTTCCAAACCCAAATTAGGGTTTCCTACCCAATACTAACCCATTAGTCAACCAGTTGAGCTTTTAGGTCTCCTTGGGCCTCATTGGGCCCATTAAGATTTTATTAGGTCAATTAGGGCTTTATTGGGCCCCATTAAGCCCACTAGAGTTTCATTAAACCCATTTGTCACATGCTTGGGCTTTTAGGTCCATTAAACTTCATTGGCCTACTAGGGTTTACATGGCCCAAACTAGTCACTATCCAATAAGGCACACCGCCACCCGACACAGCGGCTGGTGGCAGCAGACACCAACCTAAGGTGGTGGTTTTCAATTTCTTTTATTATTCCAACACCATTTAAAAGTTACAACACCATCTAAAACACACACACACACACATACTAATATAACTACATACACTAATACACACACCCACACAACCACCCATGGCGGCAGGCGGTGGTCGGAGGTGGCAGTTCTCGCGAGTTCAAGCTAGAAGACCGTGTACACCCTATCTGTTCCGAAAATGACGCCAACCACCCACCTGGTGGCGTGAGGTGGCAGCGGAAACCCAAGAGGCGGACAACAGTGACAGCAAGGGCTGTCCCTCTTTACTCCCGGCGTCCCAACGTCGGTCTTCTTCTTCCTCAGCCACCATAGGAGCGGTGATAGTTGGTGGCAGCGAATACAATAGCAGAATGGTGGCCTTCAACCAATGGCGACGGTGGCTTCACTCCTCACGATTGAGCACAACGGCGGCGCAACCAGCCCATCATAGAAATGGAGATGAAGAAGAAAAACACGACAAGGAGGTAGCACCGGTGGTCTTCGACGGGTCTCCCTCGGCTGCCCACGACGTCACCAGCAGTGACTGTGACGTTTGGAGGGTGAAGCAGCGACGACAGTCGGTTGGAGGTTGGAACATCGGAGAAGCTCGGCGGAGGCTGCGGAGAACCGAGGTTAATGGGTGGTGTGGCGGCTGGAAGAGGGAACGGGAGGCATAAGGGGAATGGGTGACGGCTGCTTATGATTTAGGGTTAGGGTATGAACAATGGAACAGTTATATCCGTTCCATACAAACAAGGAGCCATATTGACGGAAGTAGCCCCTCCTCCTCCCTTTTCTTACAGAACAATCCTTAATTTACCCTTTAAACCCTTGCTCCCATAATTCTTTTCAATACCAGTCTAACATTTACAAAAAGACCCTCCTTTACAAATTATTCTTAATTAAGACCCATAAATTACCATTTAACCCCTCCTTCTGAAAATTCTTACAAACCAAGTCCTAAAATTACCAATCAGCCCCCTTAAGCCTTCAAATTCTTTCAATTTAAATTAAATTGTTACTAAATGGCCCTTCCATGACAATTCTTTTCAACTCTAGTCCAGGATTTACACTTTTAATCCCTCGAAAATCAAAAGTATATCATTGGGCACCCCGAAACCAACACCCCACTAACCATTTAATTATTCTATACAAAACGGGGTGTTACAATTTGATTTCGTCCTCGAAATCGCTTCTTCTAATTCCTTACACGTCAACAACTTGAACTACAATCCCGAGCATAAGGCTAGCCTCTCTAAGGTAACCATATCCAACCCTCGCAGGGTTCTAAAACCAGGAAAATAAACGAGTCCCTTACAATATGATCACATTTACCCAATCCGAAATCTGGAGTCTCGAGATGATCTGGCTTCCTGACAGACTGCTCATACTGAATCAGCTGTAACATCCGCCACTAACACGTATCCCAATATTGTCTGCTTTGGGCCCCCGATATGAAAATTGAAATCACAAACCCAATTATCCCTGCATGTCACTTAGCCAAACCCAGGAAATCTATTATTTCGTCCGTATTTGCATCCCAACACAAATACCAATACTGCCCAAAAGCGGAAACTACCCGCACACTGATCTGCCTGAAGCAGTATGCTACCACATGACTGCTTTCCAAAATCTACCGAGGCCTGCCTGGCCTCATATCAGTCGCCAATCGTTTGAAATACCGGATCCCGACCCGGTCACTGAGGCTCTAATAACCTCCTGATCCAACCGATCAGATCCATGCGTCGAATCCTGTCGCTACCAACCCGTGGCTAAAAGCGATTGCTACATGACCAATGGTAGTCGCACATCACACACAACCTTAAGCAATCCATTGATTTTTTGGTCTCATAACTGTAGTGGCATTCCTACAGTCTTATCACTAGCTTAACCAGGTCTAATCCAGTTCCCAGAACCTAAATGACAGAGCATTCTAATCCCAAGCCTTCCTAAAACTGACGGATACCCATTCAGATCTACTCCCGGTTCCTAACTGGAGTATTACCCGATCCAAACAGATTAATCCTATGAGACACTTTGAACTGATGAGATCACCAAGATCCTCTGTACTCTATCCGATTTCTAATAATGACTTCCGATCAAGCCAAAAAATACACCGGAGTCTTCAGCCTACTCCAACAACATGATCAATACTTGGGAACATACCTACCGATTGATATAGCATAGCAACATACTCAATACCCGCACATAAATCTGCAAACACATACAGAGTCTTCAGCATGACTGGACCGCCTTACCAGCCTTTCAATCATATGGACCACTCTAAACTATTGTGCATCTCCTTGGACCACCCCTGTTGATCCTTCCCATGCAGTCTGTTCCCACCCACTTAGATTCGACTAAGTCTTCACAATACATGTAAATTAGAGAATTTCCAATCTTTCTCACTTCCAACGATCTATCCAAATACAACCAAGTCTTACCAATTAGTGCCCCATTACCAGCCAATCCCCAGTGATCACACACTTCTAATAACTAGTTGAACACTTTCTGAATTCCAGGGACACCAACAGTCCCCAATGCTCGAATGATCCCACTCCCAATTCTTAATGTCCAAAGATAGATACTCTAACTAATGTCTCAACAACAAGCTACTTCCCTTGGTGCATTCCTCCGCCATCAATAAAACTTACTAAAACCACTGAATCCTAACAATGCTGAATAACCATCATGTGGGACTCTATCCGCAGACCTCCCATATACTACCCTTCTTCCCAATGTGCTCCAACAATTCTCCCGCTATCGGCTCTAGAATCATATCATTTAGGGTCTCGCACCCTGACTCACTCACCAGCTCAATTATGCACAGCTGAACTGTAATAACTGAAACAACCTATGCCCTAAACCGGCCACAAACTACTCTCTAGACATAGTCTCAAATCCCCAGTAATGCAATAGATCGCACAATCAATCCTTACCGTCAGATGCAAGAGATCCAAGATGAATCGGATCTTAGATCCTATGGGTCGGAACGATAATGGCGCACACCTCACAAGATACTCAAGCCACATCGACCCACCTGCGCTCACCAGAGCTGAAATACTATCGCCAACCCCTGCGACTAACTGATCCGAGCTGGAACACAACCTGCTCCTGGGGTCCCAAGTCTGCTCACTCCTTTGAGCTTGAAAACTGAAAGGGCACAATCATTTCCCTATATAACGACATTCCAAACCACCAATTAACCATTCTACTTCTAGCTGCGAAACCCCAGCTGAACATAAACATCACTCCTTTCTAGAGTCCTCGCGACTCACATACCGACGTCAAGCAAAACCCCCAAAGCCTTAAATCTAGCAACCCATGTGCTAGACTCTCCCGCTCTACCCGTATAATGTAATGAGTACAAAATATCTCCCTAGTCCCAAGTAACTGCAGCCCTCTGCTCATCAGAATATGTCCCAGTAACGAGTCCCGGTACTAGAAAGCTCAACCAGCTCCTCCCTTTTGTCGTCGTTACAGCTGTTGAAGCTGTTGCAGCAGCCGTCTCAACAAGGGCTGCATAGCGCTTATCAAAATACTCAACCATGGCGATCTTGATAGACCCAAACATCTCCGGAATCTGACCCCATACAATCCCAATCACCTCCTCCCGGATGATCTCACTAACATGATCCTCTGAAAATACGGGATCTTAACCTGGATCCGGTCTCGAGACGTTTTGTAACCACCATTCTGGTAAGACACCAAAAAGGTCTCTGATAACTCATATAATGATAAAGAGCCAATTCCCCACCAAACCCTAGGGGTTGTGACTTCCTTGCTACGCGTATGGGTCCTATGCTTTCAGTAGTACGGGCCCATACTACCTTCCACATCTACCCATATTTATCTCAAGTATCATCATAACGCCCTAACAATATACATAAACATAGCGAGCGCTCAATCCTCACTCCTAGAGGAATGCTAAATATCTCATAACTGGCATCCCGGCCTCACACAACCCACCCATCCATGAAACATCCACCAACCCTGCAGCACTAGTGTATGCTAGCCATATATAACGCTGGACCCCATATACTTTTGAATATTCGATCCTAACCTAAGCCCTAATCAATAATAATAGAGCATAAGTCCAAATCAAACATTCTCAGGCTATAAGATCTTAATTATATACAGACGTGATGCATACACAAGTAACTACAGTAATGATGTCAATCTCATATAAGGAAACCCTAGGCTAGCAGGCATCATGTAATCAGACAATTCTATAATGCAATTCCTGAAGATCCCTAGCCTAGTACTAGCATGCTGTTCTAACATATCACATAATCAAATAACGGTATGGTATTTTGGGGTCTGCTTACTGGCTCCGGCTGATCGTACACCCTGCATCCTCCATTACTTATTTTGAAAACCACTTAAAAATTCATTTTAAAATCCTTTCCTTGATTCGATACTGGATTCACACGAGTGTTCCTCCAATTCACTCAAACCAAGACTTTGATACCAACTTGTAACACCCATAAAATTTGAGCCAAATTAAAACTTTTTAATACATTTTAAAACCATCAAGTTATTATAGTTTGTTTTCAAAATAGTTTGGACATCAGAGTATCCCCAGAATCAATTCATAAAACCATAAAATATGAGGGGCTGTACGATCACGCCTTTGCCTTCCTGCGATCATATGATGTACCTGAAACAATAAACTGAAACTGTAAGCCCGAGAGCTTAGTGAGTTACCCCCAAAATACCGACCTCAAATAACCATAATCATATCATATCATATCAACAAATATAGAATAGCATGCATAATGAATCATCAACCTGACTGGACCGCCTCACAGGCCTTCAGTCTATCTGGACTGCTCTTCGAGCCTTCGGCATGACTGGACCGCCTCGTAGGGCCTACAGCCTATCCAGACCGCTCGCTGGGTATGTTGGCCTGCAACACAATCAACCCAACCCAACCACATATGTTGACATACATACAACACATAATCGAACAATAACACAAATCATACCTACTGCTAAGCATAGCATCACCACTATCTACCAGGATATCGATCTAACAGATCATGATAGCATAACAACACCCTAACTACCAGGGTACAGATCTAATAGATCATAAATGCATAACAACATCCTAACTACTAGGGTACAGATCTAACAGATCATAACAACATAGCAACACCCTAACTACCAGGGTACAAATCTAACAGATCATAACAGCATAGCAACACCCTAACTACCAGGGTACAGATCTAACAGATCATAACAATATAGTAACACACTAACTACCAGGGTACAGATCTAACAGATCATAACAACATAGTAACACCCTAACTACCGGGGTACAGATCTAACAGATCATAACAACATAGCAACACCTTAACTACCAGGGTACAAATCTGACAGATCATAACCGCATAACATACTAAATCCAGGATAAAATCCAAAGGGACTGACCTAACGTCGTAGACCCTATCAGTATAGTGAGGAGAACTCACCTGACACTGCTGAAGTCCTGCGAATAAAACTCCTGTTGCTGGTTGACAGATTCTCTAACTGTCAACATCAAACAATACCCAATTAATAATTGGGTTCCAAACCCAAGATCCAACACATACACCAAAAGTCCAACAGTCAAGTAATGGGCCAATGCCCAACATATGGCGCAATTTTCCAAAGTGGGCCCAAACCTCTACATGGTCTATCCTTAAGGCCCATCCAACTATTCCAGTCCAAATCCCATGGCCCAATATCACATACTCATGAAGACCCAAACTATGGCCCAACTATGGCCTAATTTTCTAAATTGGGCCTAACCCCTCATATGGGCCTTACCCTAAAGCCCATCAATATATTATAGTCCATCTGATCATTCTTGGATGGTCCATTAATAATCCAATTGCCAAAGCCCAATAGGAAGGCCCAACTCAAGGCCCGAGAGAGATTAGGGCTTTCACATGAAATGATGATTAGGGTTAAGTGTTTCTTACTTAACCTATTAAGGACTTAATTTACTAAGGACTTAATCCATTAAGTCCACTATTGCCTTAGGTTAATTTGCCAATAATTATTATTTAATATTTCAAGTTATTAAATAATCTCGTGTGTGTGTGTCCCGATTAATCATCAAAATTAAGGTTTTAAGCCATTAGGATTTTCCAAACCCAAATTAGGATTTCCTACCCAATACTAACCCATTAGTCAACCGGTTGGGCTTTTAGGTCACGTTAGGCCTCATTGGGCCCATTAAGATTTATTAGGTCAATTAGGGCTTTATTGGGCCCCATTAAGCCCACTAGAGTTTCATTAAACCCATTTGTCACATGCTTGGGCTTTTAGGTCCATTAAACTTCATTGGGCCTGCTAGGGTTTACATGGCCCAAACTAGTCACTATCCAATAAGGCACACCGCCAGCTGACACGGCGGCCGGTGGCGGCAGCCACCACCGTAAGGTGGTGGTTTTCAATTTCTTTTATTATTCCAGCACCATTTACAAGTTACAACACCATCCAAAACACACACACACACGCATACTAATATAACTACATACACTAATACATACACCCACACAACCACCCATGGCAGCAGGCGGTGTTCGAAGGTGGCAGTTCTCGTGAGTTCAGGCTAGAAGATCATGTACACCCTATCTGTTCCCAAAATGACCCCAGCCACCCACCTAGCCGCATGAGGCGGCAACGGAAACCCAAGAGGTGGACAACAATGACAGCAAGGGCGGTCCCTCTTTACTCCTGGCGTCCCAACGTCGGTCTTCTCCTTCCTCAGCCACCGCAGGAACGGTGATAGCTGGTGGCAACGAATACAATAGCAGAATGGTGGCCTTCAACCAATGGTGACGGTGGCTTCAGTCCTCACGATTGGGCACAGCCGCGGCGCAACCAACCCAACATAGAAATGGAGATGAAGAAGAAAAACACGACAAGGAGGTGGCACCGGTGGTCTTCAACGGCTCCCCCTCAGTTGCCTATGACGTTACCAGCAGCGGCTGTGATGATTGGAGGGTGAAGCAGCGACGACAGTCGGTTGGAGGTTGGAACATCGGAGAAGCTTGGCGGAGGATGCGGAGAACTGAGGTTAATGGGTGGTGCGGCGGCTAGAAGAGGGAACGGGAGGCATAAGGGGAAGGGGTGACAGCTGCTTATGATTTAGGGTTAGGGTATGAATGATGGAACAGTTATATCCGTTCCATACAAACAAGGAGCCATATTGACGGAAATAGCCCCTCCTCCTCCCTTTTTTTTACAAAACAATCCTTAATTTACCCTTTAAACCCTTGCTCCCATAATTCTTTTCAATACCAATCCAACATTTACAAAAAAACCCTCCTCTACAAATTATTCTTAATTAAGACCCTTAAATTATCATTTAACCCCTCCTTCTGAAAATTCTTACAAAGCAAGTCCTGAAATTACCAATCAGCCCCCTAAGCCTTCAAATTCTTTCAATTTAAATCAAATTGTTACTAAATGGCCCTTCCATGACAATTCTTTTCAACTCTAGTGCAGGATTTACACTTTTAATCCCTCAGAAATCAAAAGTATATCATTGGGCACCCCGAAACCAACACCCCACTAACCATTTAATTATTCTATTTAAAACGGGGTGTTACACCCTTGCTCCAAACTTCTTGAACTCCAAGCTTTTTACTCCAAATATCCCTCTTCCAAACTAAGGAGCACACAATTATAGAGAGCAACCACGAATTAGGGTTTCTGAACTCAAGGGAGGTAGTAAGAGTGGCTAAGGGGAATAAGTGGTCCTTAAATAGGGTGCAAATCCCCGAAATTTAGGGTTTCATCTGCCAGCTCGTACTCGTCGAGTCCCTTCTTGGACTCGGCGAGTAGGTCACCAAAACACGCGGATCAGCTCGCTGCTACTCGACGAGTAGGGCAACCAACTCGTCGAGTAGACCTTGAAAACAAGAAAATTCTTATAAAATCGATACATGAGAATCAGAGCGTTACAATTCTCCCCCACTTGAACTAGAATTTGTCCTCGAAGTCTGTCGTGGCTAACAGCTCCGGATAGTGCTCCCGTATCTCTGGCTCTGGCTCCCATGTCCACTTGGACCCCCTCCAATGCTCTCACTGTACCTTCACCAAAGGTATCTCCTTGTTCCTCATAACTTTCATCTTCCTCTCCAGTATGGCCACAGGCCTCTCCACGTATTTCAGGCGCTCATCGACCTGAATATCATCCAACGACACCACTGCCTCCTGATCCATAATGCACTTCCGCAACTGCGAAACATGGAAAGTGTTGTGGATCCGACTAAGTTCCTATGGTAGCTCTAACCTGTAAGCCACCTTGCCAACCCTGGAAATGATCCTGAACGGCCGTATGTAACGGGGACCCAATTTCCCCCTCTTCCTAAAGCGAATCACACCGTTCGAGGGTGAGAACCTCAGGAGTACCCTATTACCCACCTGAAATTCTAGCTCAGATCAGCGTCTGTCGGCGTAACTCTTCTGCCGACTCTGAGCGGTCTGCAGTCACTGCCTAATCTGCTGAATCTTCTCGGTAGTCTGCAAGACTACTTTCGTCCGTCCCATCACCCTATGTCTGACCTCACCCCAACAAAACGGGGTGTGACATCTCCGCACATACAACAGTTCGAAAGGCGGGGCGCCAATGCTGGAATGATAGTTGTTGTTGTAGGCAAACTCTGCAAGCGGTAAGTGGGAATCCCAGCTCCCACCGAAATCAATGACACACGCCCTCAACATATCCTCAAGGGTTTGAATGGTATGCTCGCTCTAACCGTCAGTCTGCGGATGGAATGTTATGCTGAAGTGCAACCGCTTGCCCAACTCCTCGTGGAACTTCTCCCAGAAATAGGAGGTAAACTTAACATCCAGATCAGACACAATGGAGACCAGAACGCCATGGCACGCCACGATATCATGGACCTACACGTCGGCCAACTTCTCTGCCGATGAACTCTCCCATATGGCCATGAAATGGGCACTCTTGGTCAATCGATCCACGATGACCCATATGACATCAAACCCCCTTGCCGTCCTCGATAACTTGGTAATAAATTCAATCGTGATATGTTACCACTTCCACATGGGAATCTCTAGGGGCTACAGCTTGCCATGCAACCTCTGATGCTCGACCTTGACCATCCTATAGGTGAAGCACCTCTCGACGTACTAAGCGATTTCTCGCTTCATGCACAGCCAGCAGTAGCTCAAACTCAAATCCCGGTACATCTTGGTGGCTCTCGGGTGAATAGACAAGTGAGACTTATGAGCCTCCTCCATGACTGTCTGTCTAACCCCACCAGGCATCGAAACCCACACCCCACTGCATCGGGTTAATAATCCCCGACTATCTTGCACAAATCGGGTGTTCTCATCCCTGATCCTCTCCAACTTCTAGTTCTCTGGCCACATGCCCTCGACCTGAGCATCTATGATCAACCTCACAAGCGACGAATCCAACGTTATCCTCATAGATATCGCTGACTTGCGGCTCAACGCATCCATAACCACATTCGCTTTATCGGGTTGGTAAAGGATCTCGCAATCATATTCCTTGACTACGTCAAACCACCTGCGCTACCTCTTATTCGGTTCAGATGATCCATGATGTGTCTAAAGCTCTTGTGGTCTGTATATATGGTACAACGGACCCCGTACAGGTAATGTCTCCATATCTTGAGAGTGAACACCACCGCTCCCAGCTCTAAATCATGAGTAGGATATCTCGTCTCATGCGGCTTCAGCTGCCGTGATGCGTAGGCTATCACTCGTCCCCTCTGCATGAGGACCGCTCCTAGACCTGTGATGGATGCATCATAGAACACCACAAAACCCTCAACTCCCTCCGAAAGTGTCAGAACTGGAGCCTCACATAAACGCTGACGGAGGGTCTCAAACGCCCTCTACTGCTTAGGGCCCCACCGGAATCCACCCCCTTCCTTGTTAGACGAGTGAGGGGTACTGCAATCTTGGAGAAATCCCGTATGAATCTCCGGTAGTACCCTGCCAGTCCCAAAAAATTCCTGATATCTGAGGGAGATTTCGGAACCTCCCACTGCATGACTGCCTCGATTTTGGCCGGGTCAACCAAAATCCCATCCTGGCTAACGAGGTGCCCGAGGAACTGGACTTCCCATAACCAAAACTCGCACTTCGAGAACTTGGCATATATCGTCTCTCGTCTCAGAACTCCCAACAACTCCCCGAGGTGCTCCTTGTGCTGCTCACGAGTCTTGGAATACACCAAGATATCATCTATAAACACGATGAACGAGCGATCCAACATTGGTCTGCAGACCCGATTCATCATGTCCATAAATACTGTCGGCGCGTTGGTGAGCCCAAACGGCATCACCACGAACTCGTAATGACCATAACGAGTATAAAATGCGGTCTTCTCCACGTCCTCCTCTCTGACCCGGACCTGATGATACGCTAACCTCAAATCTATCTTGGAGAACCAAGATCCCCCCTACAACTGATCAAAGAGATCATCTATCCTTGGGAGTGGATAACGGTTCTTCATCGTCAACTTGTTAACTCCCTATAATCAATGCACATCCTGTGCGATCCATCCCTCTTCCTGACGAAGAGAATCGGTTTCTAGGTCGAATGAACTGCTTGCCCAATAGTTCCTGCAGCTGTGATGACAACTCCTGCATCTCGGGTGGCGCCAATCGGTACGGCGCCTTGGTGATAGGAGCCGCACCCGACAACAGGTCGATCCGGAACTTGACCTGCCTCTCTGGAAGTACTCCCGGTAACTCCTCTGGGAACTCGTCAGTTAGCTCTCTCACAACTGGAACCTCTGAAACTGGAGTCGGATCCCTAGCCTGCATATCCACCACATATGCTAGATATCCCGCACACCCGTGCTGAATATACTGTCGAGCCTTGGTAGCTGAGCAGAACCTTGATCCCACTCTGGTTCCCTCGCCATATACAATCAGTTCTCCCCCACTTAGGGTGCGAACTACCACCCGCTGGCCCTCATAATCTATCATGGAACCGAACCGACTAATCCAATCCATCCCTACAAGCACGCACACCTCCCCCATGGGAATCGGTATCAAGTCTATCGGAAAGGACACTCAAAAAATCTCCAACTCACATCCTCGGTAGATCGAAGAAGCAGAAATCCCATGTTCATCAGCGATGGAGAATCGTAATGGACACTCTAGCTCACCTACTGGCATACTGAACTCCCTACTGAAAGTCTGAGATACAAACGACCGACTTGCCCCCGAGTCAAATAACACCGATACGGGTAAGGAGTTTACTAAAAACATACCTAGTCATAGGTACAACAGATAAGCATATAATAGATATAACAAATGAGAGTAATGATAGAAACATACTAGCAACCACATCTGGTGCTGCCCTGGCCTCCTCGGCTATAAGCTGGAAGGCACGACCCTGAGCCTTCGGAGGCTCTGCCCTGACTGGCCTCCTATCTGTGATCCTCAAAGTAGCTGGCATTGGAGCCTGCGCCGGCTTGGCAGCTAGTAGAGGACACTAGGCCTTCACATGGCCCACCTTCTCACAATGATAGCAAAGCCTGACTCTGGAAATCGGAGTCGGCTGCCTGCAATCCCTGGCCAGGTGGCCCTGTTTGCGACATCGGTGGCACCCACTACCTGCTCGACACGTTCCTGAATGAGCCTTTCCTCACTTCCCATAAGTGCGGCATGGCTGTCCCCAGTCCTGGTATCAGCGTTCTTGGACCATTTCGGCGCCGGTTGCGACAGCGCCGGGGCCTACCGCTGCTCCCTCAACTGCAACTCAATATCTAACTCACGCCGCCTGGTGGCATCCTGTAACTCCAGCAGAGTATCGCATCTCTGAGTGGCAACAAAACTAACGGATGTCAGTCTTGAGTATGCTCAGATAGTGTGTCATCTGATCCTGCTCTGAGGCAAACTCTAGGCAAAACATCACCATCTCAGTAAACATACGGGTGATCTCCGTCACCGTCTCAGTACCCTATCTCGGCTCCAAAAACTCATGAGATAACCGCTCATGCTCGACCCTCGGAATGTAGCAAGCACGGAACATGTCTATGAACTGCTCCCAAGTAACAGTAGTTCTCTGGTCATTCGTATACGACCCTGTCATCAATCTCCACCAGTCCTTTGCCCTGGACCTCAGCAGGTTCAGGGTACACCTGAATACGTGGTCATTAGGACATGAACATGTAAAGAAACACCCCTCCACATCCGACAACCACCTCATGGCTACAATGGGATCTTGAGTACCATCAAAAGTCGGGGCTTCGTGTTATCGAAGTCTCGATACTGAAAAACTCGGCCCGCTCCCCCTCCTGCCGTTGTTACAGCCGTGGTGGCTGCAGCTGTAGCTGTCTCAGTAAGGGTTGCATATCTGTCATCAAAGTACTCCATCATAACAGACTTGATAGTCCCAAATAACTCCATAATTTGACCCCGAAAAATCTCTACCACCTCCTCGCAGATGATCTCCCTGACTCGATCCTTTGTAACCAATGGCCCCTCCTGGCCGATAACCTCAGGTGCTACTAGGTCCTCCTAATCACCTTACCCTGATCCCGATTCGGATCCTGTCACGAAACGCCTTGTAACCACCATACTAAAAATATATCAGGAAGATATCAGCAAATCCGCATAATTAACCGGGAACCAACTCCCGACTACACCCTAGGGGTTGTGACTTCCTTGTTATGTGTATGGGTCCTGTGCTTTCAGTAGTATGGGCCCCTACTACCTTCCACACCTACCCATATTTGTCTCAAGTATCACCATAACACACTAACACTATACATACACCTGGTGGTCGCTCAACCTCACTCCTAGAGGAAGGATAACTGTCTCACAACTGACCTACTGGTCTCACGCAACCCACTCATCCATGAAACTTCCATTAACCCTCCAGCGCTAGTGTATGCTAGTCATACATAACGCTGGACGCTATAGACTTTCAAATACCTGATCCTACCATAAGCCCTTCATCAAACAAGAACAGGAAATAAGGCCAAACCAAATATTCTCAGGCTATAAGATCTTAGTTATGTACGACCGAGATGCATACACTAAGCAACTACAGTAATGATGTCAATCTCATATGAGGAAAACCCTAGGCTACTAGGCATCATGTAATCATGAAATTCTATCATGCAATTCATGAAGATCCCTAGCCTAGCACTAGCATGCTATTCTAACATATCACATAATCAAATAACTGTATGGTATTTTGGGGTTAACTTACTGGCTTCGGCTGATCGTACACCCTGCATCCTCCTTTACTTATTTTGAAAATCTTTTCCTTGATTTGAGATTGGAGTCACACTAGTGTTCCCCCAATTCATTCAAACCAAGGCTCTGATACCAACTTATCACACCTAAAAATTTCATGCCAAATTAAAACTTTGTCAAAACATTTAAAACCATGTATCATTACAATGTTTGTTTTCAAAATATCTAATATCAGAGTTTTCCCAGAAACATAAACAAATCATGAGGAGTTGTATGATCATGCCTTTGCCTTGCCGCGATCCCCTGATGTACCTGAAACAATAAACTGAAACTATAAGCCCAAAAGCTTAGTGAGTTCCCCCAAAATACCCATACCCACAATAATACACATATGATCATAAACAACATACTATGGGTCCAATCAACCATCAGGTTGGAATACCCCAAGCCCTCAACCATCCGGTTGGAATGCCAACATACTATGGGTCCAATCATCCTCGGGATGGAATACCCCAGGCCTACAACTAACAGGTTGGAATGCCCACATACTATGAGTCCAGTCATCCTCAAGATGGAATACTCACGACCCACAACCAACAGGTAGGAATGCCCAAGCCTATTGGCTTTCGCACAAAGCAGATAAGCCTCAACCGCTAAACAAACATGTGCACATATAACAGATAATCACATAACAGTCTATAGAAAATAATTGATCTAACGGATCATACCACATACCTCATAATATTATCCTACCCTCTAGGATACCCAACTAACAGGTCATACCACATATCACACAATATCATCCTACCCTCTAGGAAACTGATCTAACAGATCATACTAGCATAACATAACCAAATTACAATTCAAAGGGCCGGCCTTGGTGCCTTGGACCCTTGGGTATAGTGAGGATAACTCACCTTGCATTGTCGACTCGAAGATAAACCCAAGCTCTTGGATTGCCGGTACAACTCCACCACCTAAATGCACCATAGAACCATGCTTGTAAATTTCCAATTTCCCAAAATGCCCCAGAAGTCCAATAGTCAACCCTTGGTCAAAGTCAAATTTCAAAGTCAACACTCCATGTTGACCTCAACTTGTCGAGTACAACCAGCCATTCGCCGAGTTCCTTGCATACTCACCAACTCGCGGAGTCACTTGAGTGACTCGTCGAGTTCCTAGTATTAGTGGTCGTAACTCCTTGGCCAACCGACGAGTTTTCCCCTTAAAACTGGCCGCGTTCATACGTGTCTAAAGGTTAGGAAAACCCTATCCGACTCGCCGAGTCATTGACTGACTCCCCGACCCCAAGGCAATCTTCATCGGACTCGCCGAGTTGTTCATCCAACTCGTCGAGTTCATGATTATATTCATATGACTCGCCGAGTTGACCTTGAGACTCGACGAGTCCTTTCAATCCTTCATCCATACAGATGCTTTTTAAGCCATGAAAAGGCTTCATACTACAGATCTAAGCTCCTAGGGCTTGTTTATCACGTAAAGTTGCAAAATTTACGTGGATGCAAGATGATAATGTCCCAAAACAAGCTAAAGGAGTGGCTTAAGGTAAGGGAAAGGTCATATCTCAACAAAGACTGAAGCTTTATGACAAAGAGGGGCTAAAGGAGTCCAAATCTGAGGTTGCAACCTCAGATCTTGACCCAAATCAGAGAACCACCACACAAATCCCTAAAATCCCAACCCACAATGAAGAGATCTAACTAAGAGAGAGCCAAGGTAACAAATCATTACCTCCAAAATGATGACAAGACAGAGAAGAATCCAGATCTACAATATCCCCTTGCTCCAAACTTCTTGAACTCCAAGCTTTTTACTCCAAAGATCCCTCTTCCAAGCTAAGGAGCACACGATTATAGAGAGCAACCATGAATTAGGGTTTCTAAACTCAAGGGAGGTAGTAAGAGAGGCTAAGGGGAATAAGTGGTCCTTAAATAGGGTGCAAATCCCCGGAATTTAGGGTTTCATCTGCCAGCTCCTACTCATCGAGTCCCTTCATGGACTCGACGCGTAGGTCACTAAAACACGCGGACCAACCCGCTGCTACTCGACAATTAGGGCAACCAACTCGTCGGGTAGACCTTGAAAACAAGAAAATTCTTATAAAATCGATACCTGAGAATCGAGGCGTTACATTTACCTTTTTCTTGAATAAGACATCATAAGGAGAACTGTGATTCAACACTCTTGAAGGGGTACAGTTTATGATGTGAGTAGCAGTCAATACACATTCTCCTCAATAACATTTTCCTAGCCCATATTGAAAAAATAATGCACGTGATACCTCCAACAGATGTTTATGCTTTCGTTTAACCACCCCATTTTGTTGGGGTGTTTAAGGACATGATTTTTGATGAACTATACCAAGAGATTGAAAAAAATGCAATGCCCTCATGACTAGATCAAAGTTCAAATGCATTATCAGTACGAATATTCTTTACAATGACTTGAAATTGAGTTTGAACATACTTGATAAATGCTTGAATAGTTTTGAATGCACTAACTTTATGTTTTAATAAATATATCCAATTACATCTACTGTGATCATCAACAATGGTAAAACAATACCGAAATCCATTGTGAGTTGGAACCTTGTATGGTCCCCATATGTCTATATAAACCAGATCAAATGGTCGTTGTGATACAGTCTCACTCAATGAATAAGATAGTTTGTGTTCTCTTGCTTGATAACAAACGGTACATGAATTGAATAAGTCATTCGTATATTCCTTATTTGTAAGAGATAATAATTTTAGTTTTTCAAATGGTAAATGACCTAATCTATTATGTCACAGAGTTACATCATTCTTTTTGCATGAAACTATCTGATTGAAATTAAAAGATGTAGGAGTATTCAAGTACTTGTTGCCACGAATATACAGATTGTTCACTCTTTTCCCTATAATGAAGCTATCCTTCGATAAAGGGGCATGCATTGCAAAAAAATCACCAGTAAAGATTATCCAAAACTTTAACTGTTTGGTGATTTTGGCAATGGATATGAGATTATGTCTGAACTCTAAAATATATAGAACATCACAAAGATTGATGATATTGTGAATTGGAACATCTCCAATCTGAAAAACTGGTAATGTTTGACCATTTGGCAAAGATATGGAATGAGGTTTTGGAAAATTCATTAATGAAGGAAATAAGGTTTTGTCTGAACAAATATGATTTGTTGCCCTTGGATCAATGATCCATGACAATTTTTCACCATTTGAACAAAAAAACAACATTAAAAATGTATGATATATGATTTCCTGAAGAATAACTATAGTTACCTGCAGTGTCCATTGATCCATCAGTAATCATAGAGTTGATTTGATTTGATCCACGGTTATTGTTCAGAAGTTGCATCAATTGCTTGTATTGCTCAGGTGATATAGATTGAGAATTATCAACAACATTATTTGCCATTGATTCCATCATCTTTGACTTTGTGAACTTGAAATCGGCTGGAAAACCATTGAGACTGTAATATGTTGACTTCACATGACCTGACTTCTTGTAGTGAGAACAGATAAGATTCCTTTTTGATGATTGAGTAACTTGCATCGCCATGGACTCAGTAACTACATTTGGATTTGAAGAAATATCTCTCTGCCTTTCTTCATGAATTAACAATGAATGAACAATGGAAATATTACGTAATGGATTCATCATTAAGATCTGTCCTCTTATAGCTTTATATGAATCGTTTAATTCCATCAGTATCTGAATTAAATATTGTTCTTCCATAAATTCCATTAGTATCTGAATTAAACATTGTTCTTCCATAAATTTGTTAAAAAGAGCAGTTGATTCAAATGTACATGCAGGAACTTCTTGAATCATCTTTAATTCATCCCATATCTTCTTTATTTTTGTGAAATTGCTAGAAAATACCTCAGATCCTTGATTAATAGAGTATACTTTCTTTTGAACTTGATAGATCAAAGTGTCATTAGATTGAGAATACATTTCTCTTAGTTCGAACCAGATTTCCTTTGTTGTCTAAAGAAATAATACACTTTCAGCAATTTCTTTGTTTAAAGAATTCAAGATCCAGGAGATGACCATTGAATTGACTCTATTCCATGCCTGAATGTGATCTAAATTTGCAGAAGGAGGATTCATAGAGCCGTTGACAAAATAGAGTTTGTTATTTGCTGAAAAAGCTAATGTCATCGATCTCTTCCAGGCTGCAAATCCTGTTCCATCGAAGAGTTTTGACACCAGAATCGTGCTTGGATTGTCCGAAGATCCATGGTAATAAGGACTTGAAATTTCAATGTTAGATCCATTGGATCCGTTTACTTGATTTGGAGTAGAACTTGACATGATTTGAAAAATAGAGATCAAATGAATTGAATAAGAAACAACAAGAATGAAATCAACAAGAATGAAATCAGGAGCTTCCTCACTGATACCATGTAGAAAGATGAGAAATGAATTGACTGAGAGAGAAAATCGAGAGAAGTGTTTTTCATCATTATTGAATAATAATACAATACATCAATATATACTGAATAGAAAAACATTGCGTACTAATTACGACTCTATTAAATTAAATGACGTGTCACTTCTCTAATGGTTGACTTGTTGAGCAACACCTTGGTAGGAATTAAGGTGACTTCTACACATCACGACCTTGACCTTGACCTGCTGAAGTCGGTAATAGGGATGAACATACTACCCGTGGGACCGGAAAAAAATTGGGACTGGACCCAGACTGAACTGGATTATCATATTAGTGGGCCGGTTTTCGGGTTTGGTTTTTATCAATAATCGGGTTTTAGGTTTGGACCAGGCCGTACCCGGATTAAAGTATTTAACCTGGACCTGACCGGAAAACCAGAAGTTATTTTCTTTTTTCTTAATCGACAAACAGTAAGCGAAAATTATCAAAATAAAAAGAAATGTTGTATGATTGAATTGATTCGGCCACTCCTATGGATCACATTTTAGTGTTAATTTTTTTTGGTTTCGGCTTCTTCTCTTGATCGTATCATGGTGTCGATCTTTTTTTCTTGAAAAGCCAAAAGTTATTTCCTAGTACAATTTTTTAATAAAAATAGTGCAGTTTAAAAAAAAATAATGTAGTATTTTTTAATAAAATTAATGTTGTTAAGTGCAATTTTTTTTTTATAAAAGCAATACAGTTTTGTTTTATAAAAGTGGTGCAGTTTTTTATTTATAAAAATAGTGATGTTAAGTGCATATTTTTATATAAAAACAATGTAGTTTGTTTTTATAAAAATAGTGTAACTTTTTGAATAACGTTTGTATTTGTTTGCATACACCTCATTTGCACGTATTCTAATTAGAGTACCGTTGTATTCATTTTCTTTTATGTATTTTTTAGTCGAATAGTGCAAACAACAACGATACGAATGATGGATGTTATTTAATAAGATTATAATTTGAAATAGTATGCTAGAGAGTAACATGACAAACAAAAGTTGAAACTGTAAACAACAAACATACGAAACCCATTGGTACAAGATTGGACTGAAACCGTAAACAACACTACCAAAGTCTAATTCGCTCCAAAACCTGAAACCCGGTTTAGTACCCGGAACCGTACCGGACAAAACATGGACTCGCTACACCCAAACGGTCCCGTTTTCGGGTAAGGTAGTTTATGATTTTCGGTCTGCGGGTCGGTTCGGTCTGGGTTCGGTCTGTTGCTCATCCCTACTCGGTAATCATACTCAGTAACGACTAACATAGGAGAGAGAATATATTCAAAATTTCAGATTTGGTCCGATTCTATTTCCATGTAGGTAGAAATGACATTATTTATAGATTGGTCTAAAATGATAGTTGTTTGCGATAACCATCTTATAAAATGTATAAATAATTACAAGAAAATCCAATTGGAATGAAGTCAGGGTTGAGGTTAGATGAAAGAGTCTAGTTTAACATATTTTCCCCCCAATAAGTGATCCTAACTCATCCTTGGGTGTTAGTGACCATTTCTATAAAATGGTGCAGAATGTTGGGACATTTTTCTTGCCTTATTGTAAAATTCATAGAAAATTGCAGAAAAATTATTTTAGTAAGTTCTTTATATCCCCAAAACCCTTCTAGAGAGTAATTCATCAATTTCTTATTATGATTTTGTAAAAATGGGTTTTAGAAGGGTAAATTGGTCCTTGAATGGAATGTATTATTTGAAAGATAACCAAAATAAAGTATTCTATAAGTATTAATATAATATTTAAAGTATGAACTAATTAGAAGGTGGTGGTATGAATGTAGGAGTTCAAAGAAATGTGAATTCATCTTAACTCTCATATGTAGTTATGTGTAATGTTACCTTATTCCCAAGAAAAGGGGGAATAAGAGGCTTGTTACTGAAATAAGGAGGAAAAATTATAGTTCTTATTCCCGGGAAAAAGGGAGACAGAACAAGAAAGAAGTTGGTACCAACAATATATGTTTGGAGCAAATGTGTTATATGTGATTACATGAAAGTATGTGTTAACTGAAGGTAAATGAATAATGTAATATACGAGTAATGTGTATACTCACTAAGCTTTATGATTATCCGTTATTTATTAATCTTTTTTCAGGACCCTCTGGATACACAAGGGGAAGATCCTGACGTAAATGTGACGACATTCACATTCTCATGGATTTTAGCTTTATTATTCTTATGACATTTTGAATTTGTAAACTAAGATTATGACTTCCGTATTTTTGGTTTATGAAAACTTTTAGCAAACCCTGATATTATATTTTGAAAGCTTTAAATGGGATGATATAAATGTTTCTTTTACAAATGATTTTTATAGTTAAGATTTAAAGGTGTGGTTTTAAATATATTCTTTTCAAAGGTATTTAAGTATTAATATTTTTTCCATATTAATTGTAAAGACCCAATTTTCAAGTCCAAAAATTTCATTTCAATTCGTTGACTCATAAAAACATTCATAAGAAAATACTGTGAAATCACATCATCTCATAAAACAATGTATCATGTCTGAAAACCCAAGTCATAAAAGTAGGAACATGTTAGAGTACAATCCTAAAATATCCATAGTGCGGAAAACAAAGAGTGTGTGTATGATGTGCCGCTACAGCGCTAGCTCCTTCCCATTCGCTGAAGAGGTACCTGAAACCAAAAATGTAAACTGAAAGCACGAAGCTTAGTGAGTTCCCCCAACGTACCACATACCATACAATCACATAGCATACAAACTGCCGAGAAATTCTGGGGTGCCCGACTTACCCGGTACGGCCATTCTGGAGCGCCGACCTACCCGTACTGCCATTCTGGGGTGCCGACCTACCCATGCGGCCATTCTGGGGTGCCGTGCTACCCGTGTCAAGCCATTCTGGGGTGCTGACCTACCCATGTCAAGCCATTCTAGGGTGCTGACCTACCCGTCAGTCCTAACAACCGAACCTTGGGGTCTATTCCACCCCTACTGCTACTATCACATATATCATAACATAAACATACTATCAGACATATCTGGGGTGTCCGAACTACCCTTCGGTCCTAACAACCGAACTTGGGGACTATTCCCCTCCTACTACCACTATCACGTGTAACATATCATGCTAGCATATAAACATGTCATTACATACTGTTAGACATATCTAGGGTGTCTGACCTACCCTTCGGTCCTAACAACCAAACTCTACTACTATCACATATAATGTATCATGCCAGCATATAACATATCAGGTAGTAGAAAACCTAGATGATATCACAAAGACAATCATCTAACATACAAATCTTACTGGTGGGCCGACATTGTGGCTGTAGACCGACCGCTACTAGAAGGTAACTCACTTCGAACGAGTAGCTGCTGATAATCTGTGCGGGAAAACTTTATCTGCTGCTGCTCCGGAAATCCTCCGGCTATAATCCCCAAAAAACACTCAGTCAGAAATTGATATCTACTCTTGGGGTAAAATGACTACTTTACCCCCAACCAAGTCCAAGTCAAAGTCAACTGCCAGTTGACCCGACTCGCCGAGTTGGGTTGTCAACTCGTCGAGCCCCTAACCCTTTACCGGTCCTTATCCACAACTCGACTCGTCGAGTTTGGCAACGACTCGATGAGTTCCTCCTCTATATGAACATCGAATGGTCCTTCATCCGACTCGCCGAGTTGTATGAACAACTCGTTGAGTTCACCTTTTTAACGACGTGAAAGTTTAAAACAAATTTTTCCTATTTAAATTGCATACTTTTCATAACACTTTTAAAACAATCTCATTTGTTCAATTTTCAAAACATAACTCCATATTTGAATAATTAATAACCCAGCATCCTCAAAACATAACTCTTCCTCTGGTGTGTACAATCAAGTTGGTGCTGTCCCGTTAACCTGAAAACCTGAAACACATAACATTGTAAGCACAAAGCTTAGTGAGTTTCCCAAAATACCACATATAACACATATTAGCCACTCGAGGCTATAACTCTGTGGGCCCACTGGCCCTAACTTTGTGGACCCTCTGGTCCTAACGATGTGGACCTTCTAGTCCTAACTCTGTAAACTCTGGAATACACAAAACATAAATCACATAGAAATAATGCAGTGCAACACATTACATATATAGCATACAAGATACTCTGTCACATAACTCTACTTACCACTCAAGGTAAAGTATAGTGAGAAGACTCACCTCGGATGAAGAACAGCTCCTAAAAACACTGCTGCTACGCACTGGCCTCTAACTCTGTGCCAAACCCACAATAATCTCAATTAGGAGCTAAGTCCAACCTCTCACTTATTGGGTCTAAAGATAGACCACCTACCAGCCCATTAATGCCCTAAGCCCATTGGGCCCACCAAGTCCCAATAATAAATGGGCCCTCACACGACCCAACCCCAAACAAGAAGGCAAGCCCAAACCAAGGGCCCAAAGAACATACATATACTTCTCTAGTCCAAGACTCTATTACTTGAAGTCTAAAATCCCGGCCCAACACTCAAGGCCCAACACAATGCTTAGCCCAAAAACCCCCAGAAGGAGTTATGCGGGGCGTACCCCTCCTGGTACACTCAGCGTACCCAATCACTCAAGAAACTGATCGGGGACCTCAACCCAGTACGCGGGGCGTACTAGAATTATGCGGTGCGTACCTTCAGTTATGCTTAATCCATTTTCTGGATCTTAACTCGTTAAGACCTTAACTCAACTCTTGGATATGGACTTCCTAACATCTCTTACTCCATAAAGTTAACAACTTTAAGCCTTTGCATGGCTGATAAGGTCACAACACATAAAAACTCTTACTTTCTTAACCCAAAATGCTCATAACTCATGCATGTGTAGATTCACATGATCAAGGCCTTATTTTTATGGTTCTTCACCACTAGCAACAATTAAAAGGACAGGTTATTAAGCTCTGGAGTTCATCAACTCAAAAATCCTAAAATGGACTCTAATATGCACAAAACAAAAAGAGTGGGAAACCTTGGAGCTTTATACCTTCAAATGGTGCTCTAGCCCCAAGAAAGCTTAGATCCACAACCTGTTCTTCAACTCCACTCCCTTCAATGTTCCTTCTTAACTCCTAAAAGCCCATAAGAACACAAACAAGCTCATCATGGCCACACACAAGCTCAAGAACGAATATTAGGGTTTGAGAGGGTTTATTAACTGAGGAAGGTGGCCAGAAACGAGAGCATCTCTTTCTTTATATTGGTACACTTCACTTAATTAGGGTTTCTTTCTATGCCTAGTACGCCCAACGTACTAGGTGGCTCTGCTTAAGGAACACGCGCATCTGTACGCTTAGCGTACGCATACGTATGCCCAACGTACTTCGCTACCAAAAATTCTCAACTTTAGGGACTTATCTTGCCAACTCTCCAAACTTCCATAACATCTTCAAAATGACTCGAATTCCAACTACAGAAAGGTAATTAGATGCCCTACGTTTCTAGCAACTCGCCTCAACCCGAGACCTCCTAGCCACCGACTCGTGGCCCATGAACCTTAATCATGGATAATCTGAAACCGGATGTTACAATTGTCCCCCACTTGAATTAGATTTCTCCCTCGAAATCACTCTATAATCCCTCATATATCATACCCTACTAGCTTAAAAGCACCACCAAAGGTCCTCAAACCAAATGACAATAACTTCCAAAGAAACTCGATCCCACCAAGAACTCCTGACCCTAAAGGGGCAGACTCAACTGCCGCTACGGTATTCAATTTGAATCTTTAGAACTTGAAAACTCTTGTGGCCTACCTCTTGCCAGACCATCCTTGAGACATCACCCTGTTAATCGCCCACCGACTAACAGACTCTAAGAACACTCAAACAACCCTGATTCCCAGATCGATCTCGATCACAACCTCAAAAGGAATAGAAGGGTCATAATCTCCTCCTTTCTCCAGGGCTTACTGCAAGAACGATCATCAGGATTCATCAGAGAGAATGAACCCCAGACTCTAATCTCGGACACCAGAAAATAATCATGCTTGCCTGAAAATATTCTCTGACCTCTGTCAGCTCAATTGATGAACCTCAAGTTCACCCATTCCATAACCAGAAAGTCTTACCAATTTCCCATCTTATAATAACTGTCTCCTCTCTTAGTGACGCACAAGTCACGCCGTTCGCTTTCCCTCAAGCAAACACTACAACTCTACTGAAGATCAAATCACCCCTGAACTCTGTTGATTACTTCCCAATAGTCCCGTGCATCCCGCTGCACCTCCCGAACCAAGGCCCTGACCTACTCAGGTCTAAGACATCAGATGATGAACAATACCCCTCACATGGAACCCACCTTCGATTCCAGAATCTCATCTCGTCTATCCAACACACCACCAGGACTCAACTCAACTCGAGAGTCTGGTACAACCCGTAGTTGGAACCACTCGTCCTAATGACCCATTCAACTCATGACTTGTGACCCGCAACCCATGCGTACTTCACTTATCCAATTCCTTTGGATTGCAATGTCCATACTTTACTCATAATATAATGATTCCCAATATTTGGGGAGACCCCGGTCTCACCCCTGGTTCGACCACCAGGCTCCCAAAAACGCATGAGTTAGGGCTATTCAAACCTAAAACCCTTATGTGTCATGCTCTGATCAAGAGTGCTTCATAATAACAACCTCTCTCTAACTAGTGCATACTACGGCTCCCCATAGCATCAAACCAACCTCCTACTGACTAGTGAGTACTACGGCTCCCCGTAGCATCACAACGCCCTCCTTCGGACTAGCGAGTACTACGGCTCCCCGTAGCATCACAACACCCTTTCTCTGACTAGTGAGTACTACGGCTCCCTGTAGCATCACAACACCCTCTCTCTGACTAGTGAGTACTACGACTCCCTTTAGCATCACAACAACCTCCTATTAGCTAGTGAGTAGTATGGCTCCCCATAGCATCACAACGCCCTCCTTCTGACTAGTGAGTACTACGGCTCCCCGTAGCATCACAACACCCTTTCTCTGACTAGTGAGTACTATGGCTCCCCGTAGCATCACAACACCCTCTCTCTGATTAGTGAGTACTACGGCTCCCTGTAGCATCACAACACCCTTCTCACGACAACACCACACTACATCCACTGACTCGTGCTCCGCGGAATAACATAGATAGATACACGCACCTACTCGAATTATGCACCACTATAACTGACGACAATCATCATAACAAAACACCTTTCCTTGCTGCAATCCATCGCCTTAGATAATCCACTTTCCGTCATTAACCGAAAGGGCTCCCACTGGAATCATAGATGCTTGATACACCACCATGAAACCTCACAATGTTTTGCTTCAGCCACTGATCTTCCTGTTACACCATTCGGATTTTCAGAATACTCCAATTCTTACTTGCAACAAGGAGGGATTTTCAATGACTCAGAACACTTTGATGACAATCCGAAAATCCTTCCTATAATGCTCAAATTCATGCCAAAATTAACTTCTGCCCTTCCCCAACTTCATAACAGCCCAAACATTTGAACTAGAATTCTTCCACCGCTGAACTAACCCTACGAGCCAACCACCTCGAAGAATTCCTATCCATCACAAGGTCTTCGACCGATGGCCACTTGCCGTCGAGACATTCAACCTTTACCAAACATGTGCCACATGCATTATCTTGCTCTGCACCTCGCTTCAAACACCAATAACCCTAATAACATGAATCCACACCGTAGGTCTCTATATCCAGATCCCTAACCGATCTCAAACAGATCTCTAATCCTCTCAACAAAATACCCGGTCCTCCCCCACTTAGGGTTCGAACCATCACCAATTGGTGCACCAACACTCTATGCCACAGATTATCTCCACCAGTAACATCGCACCTAATCCCGCAAGGTGCTACGCAACACTTGATGATCTCCCTGACAGAGATCAAACAATTCCAAATACCCGAATCTCATATGCAACCCTCAAAACTTACCATCATGACCGCCTCTACTCATTCAGAATCTCACACATTACCATCATCGGACCTCCCAACTGTCCAGTATTAACCCTGACTCTTAATCTGGAAATAATCAACTATCATACCCCTCATTCTCGACTCCTCACTCAACGTTCCGACATGTCCCTTATCATAAGAGCAGAAACCACATTTCCACTCTCTATACCCATCAAGGACAATAAGAGTCACTGCCCTGATATAGTCCTCTTGACCGTCCAACGCTGCAGCTAACACATGCTCTACTATACTCAAATAGGGTGTATCCTGGTCCTTGACCATCTCAGTCCCCACTGACAACCTGCTCAAGCTATATCATTCCCTCGCGACAGACCTACTGCCAGATACTCTGATTGAAGATCACCATCAGTGCAATCCCACGGGGTTCACCCCCAACTCAGAAACCAAAATCTCAACACCTTCTTATGTCTCCCTTAGGAAAAGGAAATAGCACCACTCGGGTCACAGAAGGTGACATCTCTACCATCGGCCGGTTTCCCAGCTCAGACCGTATTCTTTCGTAACGCTGTCCCTACTCATCTCTGAGTCTTGCGACTTTAATGGCATATCACCAACAATCCCTCGGCGCTAACTCGATTTCCCTATCAAGGGATGCTCCAATAAAACTCATTCACCCTGGCCTTTTGAGTCCAAATATACCTGAAGGTACATCCGAGTCCTTCAAACCAAGGCTCTGATACCAACTTGTAACGACATGAAAGTTTAAAACAAATTTTTCATTTTTAAAATGCATACTTTTCATAACACTTTTAAAACAATCTCATTTGTTCAATTTTCAAAACATAACTCCATATTTGAATAATTAATAATCCAGCATCCTCAAAACATAACTCTTCCTCTGGTGTGTACAATCAAGCTGGTGCTGTCCCGTTAACCTGAAAACCTGAAACACATAACACATAACACTGTAAGCATGAAGATTAGTGAGTTCCCTAAAATACCACATATAACACATATTAGCCACTCGAGGCTATAACTCTGTGGGCCCACTGGCCTTAACTCTGTGGACCCTCTGGTCCTAACTCTGTGGACCTTCCGGTCCTAACTCTGTAAACTCTGGAATACACACATCATAAATCACAAAGAAATAATGCATTGCAACACATCACATACATAGCATACAAGATACTCTGTCACATAACTCTACTTACCACTCAAGGTAAAGTATAGTGAGAAGACTCACCTCGGATGAAGAATAGCTCCTAAAAACACTGCTGCTACAGACCATCCTCTAACTTTGTGCCAAACCCACAATAATCTCAACTAGGAGCTAAGTCCAACCTCTCACATTTTGGGTCTAAAGATAGACCACCTACTATCCCATTAGTACCCTAAGCCCATTGGTCCCACTACGTCCAATTAATAAATGGGCCCTCACACGGCCCAACCCCAAACAAGAAGGCAAGCCCAAACCAAGGGCCCGAAGAACATACATATACTTCTCTAGTCCAAGACTCTATTACATGAAGTCCAAACTCTCGGCCCAACACTCAAGGCCCAACACAATGCTTAGCCCAAAAACCCCTAGAAGGTGTTACGTGGGGCGTACCCCTCCTGGTATGCTCAGCGTACCCAATCACTCAAGAAACTGATCGGGGACCTCAACCCAGTACGCGGGGCGTACTGGAATTACGCGGCACGTACCTTCAGTCTTGCTTAATCCATTTTCTGGGTCTTAACTCGTTAAGACCTTAACTCAACTCTTGGATCTGGACTTCCTGAACACCTCTTACTCCATAAAGTTAACAACTTTAAGCCTTTGCATGGCTGATAAGGTCACAACACATAAAAATCTTACTTTCTTAACCCAAAATGCTCATAACTCATGCATGGGTAGATTCACATGATCAAGGCCTTATTTTTATGGTTCTTCACCACTAGAAACACTTAAAAGGACAGATTATTAAGCTCTGGAGTGCATCAACTCAAAAAGCCTCAAGCTTGGGACCAAAAAGCCTAAAATGGACCCTAATATGCACAAAACAAAAAGAGTGGGAAAGCTTGGAGCTTTGTACCTTCAAATGGTGCTTTAGCCCCAAGAAAGCTTAGATCCACAGCATGTTCTTCAACTCCATTCCCTTCCATGTTCCTTTTTAACTCCCAAAAGCCCATAAGAACACAAACAAGCTCATCATGGCCACACACAAGCTCAAGAACGGATATTAGGGTTTGAGAGGGTTTATTAACCGAGGAAGGTGGCCAGAAATGAGACCATCTCTTTCTTTATATAGGGACACTTCACTTAATTAGGGTTTCTTTCTGTGCCTAGTACGCCCAGCGTACCCCCTGGTACACCCAACGTACTAGGTGGCTCTGCTTAAGGAATACGCGCATCTGTACGCTAAGCATACGCATATGTACGCCCAGCGTACTTTGCTGCCAAAAATTCTCAACTTTAGGGACTTATCTTGCCAACTCTCAAAACTTCCATAGTATCTTCGAAATGACTCGAATTCCAACTACGGATAGGTAATGAGATGCCCTACGTTTCTAGCAAATCGCCTCAACCCGAGACCTCCTAGCCCCCGACTCATGGCCCATGAACCTTAATCATGGATAATCCGAAACCGGATGTTACAACCTTCATCTGATGAACAAGTTCTGACCTTGACTCACCGAGTTGTATGAACAACTTGTCGAGTTCATCTTCAACCATAAGGAGATTGCCTTGGACTCGCCGATTTTGTTCTAGCACTCGTCGAGTCCCATGAACTCCAGGTCTAAGGCTAAATCCAATACATTGGGTCACTCCTTCGGACCTTCTACAACCCTTCTAACACCCAACTGAGTTCTTTTGACCCTCAACAGATATAGGACATTATTCCTTGGACTTGTCAAGTCCGAAGAGCGGACTCGCCGAGTCAATAACGTCCACACCCTAAATCCTCGATTTTTGATGTACAACCTTTGACCAGAAGATAGCTCCAAGCCCCTAAGCTCGATCTAGCATGTAATGTTTTGAACTTTACATGCATGCATGGGACTTTTGAGCCTAAAAGGCTCTAAAATGGCTCTTATGTTGCATGGGACCTTCCTTGGGTGCAAAAGCTACCTAAATCTGCCTTGTGAATCCTTCCAAGACTTAGATCCGAATTCTTGACCTCCAACCATGTTTGCAATCATGGTTGGCTACCTCATATGGCTTAAAAAGCCCTAAATCTTCCCCAAAAAGGGATCTAACAAACAAGAAAGCAAGGTACAGACTTTATACCTTTCAAAGACTACAAATGATGACCCCAAGTCGAATCCTTCAGTCTCTTCTTGATCCTTCTATGCTCTTCCTTCTTGGTTGAGGTCAAAACCCACAAAAATCACTCAAAAGCCTTAGATCTTGCACCAAAACACTTAGGGTTTGCTATGCAGGGTTTCTGGGAGCAATAGGGACGAATGGTGGCTGAAAGAGATGATTAAATAGGGTGCAAACCCTCAGATTAAGGTTTTTGTCTTGTCAGAGCCTACTCGTCGAGTTCGGGACCTGACTCGACGAGTCCATCACTTAAATCTCGCGTCCCATCCCGCTTCTACTCGGCGAGTTAGTCCTTCAACTTGCCGAGTCCTAGGCCAAAAATGCAAAATACTTAAATAAAAATACATACCAAGAACCAGGTGCTACAAATCTCCCCCACTTATTTTAGACTTCGTCCTCGAAGTCTTTTGCTCGTTCCTAGAACAACTCTGGGTAATGCTCCTTCATCTCATCCACCGGTTCCCAGGTCCATTCTGAGCTTTTCTGGTGCTGCCATTGCACCTTCACGAGCTCCATCCTCTTGTTCCTCAGATCCTTCGACTTGCGGTTGAGGATTGCCACAGGTCGCTCGATGTAATTCAGGCTGTCATCGACCTGAATATCCTCTAAGGGTACCACTGCTGAGTCGTCCACCAGGCACTTCCGCAGCTAGGAGACATGGAAAGTGTTGTGGATCTAGCTGAGTTCGGCTGGTAGATCCAACCTGTACGTCACCTTGCCCACCCGGGCTAAGACCCTGAATGGTCCAATGTACCTGGGGCCTAACTTGCCCCATTTTCTGAATCAGATGACGCCCTTCCATGGCGACACCTTCAGGAGAACCATATCCCCGACCTGGAACTCCAGGTCTGATCGGCGCTTATCGGCATAACTCTTTTGCCGAATCTGAGCAGTCTAAAGCCTACTTCGGACCTGCTGAATCCTCTCTGTCGTCTTGAGCACCACTTCGGTGCTCCCCATTACCCTCTGTCCAACCTCGCCCCAACATATCGGGGTCCTGCACCTCCTCCCATACAGCATCTCGAAGGGAGGGCGGTCATTGCTCGCATGATAACTATTGTTATAGGAGAACTTTGACATTGGAAGGTAGGTATCCCAACTACCTCCAAAGTCTAACACGCATGCTCGCAGCATATTGTAACATCCCGAAATACCAAGAGTAGAGTTGAAGGGCTAAAAGAGTAAATTGGGAAAGAGAGACTCGGCGAGTCCATGGGTGGACTCGGCGAGTAGAGTCGCGACTTGGTCGCGTGTTAAGTAGCCGACTCGGCGAGTCAGTAAGATGGACTCGGTGAGTAGGCGCTGAGTGGAGAAAACCCTAATTCTCGGGGTTGAGCCCTATATAAAGAACATAACATCCATTCCCCCAACCTCTTTACTCATCCTCAAGTCCAAAAAGTTGCATTTGGGAGCTTGGAGAAGCAATTGTTGAGGAAATCTTGAAGAAGAAGAGGCTTGGAGCAAGGGGCTTCGCTTGGATTCGAGTTCCATTGCAGTTGGGGCGTTCTTTTGAGGTAATATATCGTCCATGGGCTGTTACTCTTATGGATTCATCATTTTGGGGTTTTTGGGGAGCTTATCTTGGTATGTTTTGGAGTTTGGAAGTTAGATCTGAGGTTGCTACCTCAGATCTGCAGTGGTGATGGTCCTAATGTGCATAAAGTCCCTGTGTTGAGTGTTGGGTGAAGCTATCATGTCCCAAACCTTAGCCCTAATGTGCAAAATCCATAGATCTCTTTAGATTCACGTAAAGTTTTCCACTTTACGTGATGGATGGGTTGTAGGAGGCTAGATCTATGTTTTGGATCAATTGCATGGCCTGGAATGCTTCTGTATGGATTCAGACCGGTGGTAGTCGGCGAGTCACATGGGCGGACTCGACGAGTTGCTTGAAGATGAGCTGGAACTCGACGAGTTGGAAGAACAACTCGGCGAGTTGGATGAAGATGGCCTGGAACTCGGCAAGTTGTATGAACAACTCGGCGAGTAGGTTGAAGATAACCTTAGACTCGGCGAGTCTTGTCGAAGAGTCCCGATATTTTCTGGTTGAGTCGAGAATTGGCGAGTCAAGGGATGACTCGGTGAGTTATGGGCGAGTGGACTCAGAGTTGTTGGACTCGACGAGTCTCGGGGTGACTCGGCGAGTTAGGTCGCGGATTGAGGGAAGTTCTGAGTATGGGGACTCGGCGAGTCATCGGGTTGACTCGGCGAGTAGAGTCAGTCAGGGGTTGACTTTGACCTTGTCTAAAGGTTGACCAGTTGTCTTTCAGGGGTATTTTGGTAATTAAGGGTATTTATTGAGTTGAGTGTGTTGGTGTTCAGTGGAGGAGTTCGTGTCGGAGCTTGGAGCAGCGGGATCTTATCCTTTCAGCCGACAGTTTCGAGGTGAGTTATCCTCACTATATCAACAGGGTCTAAGGCACCAAGGCCGGCCCTTATCGGATTGAAATCCGGGTAGTTGTTGTTATATTGTTGTTGTGTTATGTTTGCATCCTGAGAGCTAGGATGGTATATGTTAGAGACCTGATTGAGATCGGTATCCTGAGAGATAGGGAGATGCTATGCTAGTGACCTGTTAGGTCGGTATCCTGGTTAGGATGATGATATGTTATGTGATCTGTTGATCCGCTTGTTGACTGTGAATTGCTATATGATTGTATGTATATGTGCACATGGTTGTTTGGACTGGAGTTGGGTTGAGGCGGGTCCTGCTTTGTGCTGTAGGCCAAGATACCCAGGGCGGACCGGTTGTTCCGAAGGCCTAGCGAGCGGTCCGGATAGGCTGTAGGCCCCAAGAGGGCGGACCAGACGTGCCGAGGCTCGGAGAGTGGACCAGGCAGACTGAAGGCCCGGTGTGGGCGGACCACTCATACTGTAGACTCAGAGAGTGGACCAGGTGGATTGAAGGCCCGGTGCGGGCGGACCAATCACACTGTAGACTCGAGGTTTATGGCTAGACTTAGAGGGTGGACCAGGTGGACTGTAGGCCGGTGCGGCGGACCAGTCTAGACATGCACACAAAAACCGGATTGGGCTTTAGGATCCGATCCGATCCGAAAACCGGATTTGGTCAAAACCGGTTTTGACCGAACCGGATCGGATTGAACCGGCCACCGGTTTGAAACCGGATCGAGACTTCGAATACGAATCGGATTTGACCACCGGATCGAGAACCGGATTTTGAAGGAACCGGATCCAAAACCGGTTTGAAACCGGTTTTTTTGTTACCGTTAAAAAACGGGAATTTTCAATTTTTTTTTTTTTTTTTTTTTTAAAAAAAAACTAGCCGTTGGAACTTAAAAAAAACGGCTACTTTGACTTTTTTTGACTTTTTGGCACTTCTAAACACCTATATATACCTTTCATTTGCTACATTTCAATTTTACACAAAAAATTTACTACTTATTCTCATAATACTCAAAAAAATGAGCTCGAGAAATTCAACCGCGGGTCAAGATTCGGATGCAACGGTGGTTAAAATCATACCAACCACTCGGAGTAAAGAAGTGTGGGAACATTACGATTTGTGTTTGTTGTCGAACGGGAAGGAAAAAGCGAGATGCAAGAAGTGCGGAATGTTTTTGGGAAAAGATGGCAATAGCACGTTAAGGAGTCATACAACAAAAACTTGTCCGGCTGTAAAAGGTCAAAGCGATACAAGTCAACCAAATATTACTCCCGACGGGTCGATCTTCATTTACAACAATGATGACCTTCGTGAAAGCTTTTGCAAGTTCGTGATTCAAGAGGGCTATCCTTTCAACCACTTCGACAACCCACGATTAACAAGGATTTTGCGGGAAAAAATGCAACCGCAATACCGGCAAGTAAGTCGCACTTCTCTTAGACGTGATGCTTTAAAGTATTGGGATATAGCCAAAAAAGATATGCAATTGGGATTTTTAAATATAAAAACCGGTGTTTCTTTAACCTGTGACGTTTGGTCCTCCGCCGGTAGTTGTCCCAAAAGCTATCTTTGTGTCACGGCACATTGGATAGATCCCTCTACTTGGGTAATGAACAAACGAGTTATTGCTTTTGAACTTTTTGCGCATCCTCACACGGGGGCAAGATTATTTGCAATTTTAGTAAGCGTTATAGAGACTTATAATTTACGCGACAAAATCTTCTCTATTTCGTTTGACAATGCAAGTAACAATACCGCAGCGGCAAAAAGATTAATTGCAAAATATAAACCTATTTTGGATGGCTCGTTTTTTCATACTAGATGTGTTTGTCACATTATTAATCTTGCGGTACAAGATGGTTTAAAAATGATAGATTCGACGATTGAAAAATTCAAAACTGTGTTAACTAGAGTTTTTGGAAGACATAAAGCTACAATGGAAAAATATCGAAAGTTTGCCATTTCCATTAACGTAACTCCATATAGTCCTCATTGGGATTGTGACACTAGATGGAGTGCAACATGCATGATGTTTGAAAGTTTGACACGTCAAAGAATCGCTTTGCAATTATTTTACGACACAATTTCAAAAGGAAAAAACCCGGTTTCGGATTATGATTGGGATTTGATGGAAGAG